>NC_138772.1:76091699-76644199 GCF_965119305.1 Pelophylax lessonae
TTAGGTGGCCTAGCTGTAAAACCACAGCTCCACCAACCATAGATGATATACTACTGAATTCTCCAACCATAGATGATATACTACTGAATTCTCCAACCATAGATGATATACTACTGAATTCACCAACCATAGATGATATACTACTGAATTCTCCAACTATAGATGATATACTACTGAATTTACCAACCATAGATGATATACTACTGAATTCACCAACCATAGATGATATACTACTGAATTCTCCAACCATAGATGATATACTACTGAATTCACCAACCATAGATGATATACTACTGAATTTACCAACCATAGATGATATACTAATGAATTCTCCAACCATAGATGATATACTACTGAATTTACCAACCATAGATGATATACTACTGAATTCTCCAAGAGATAAGATTCCCATGAGTAATTCTGCCCACCATCAAATTGTGGGTCTTAGTTAGAACCAACTTTCTGAATGCCAGTGTTATCATTATAGTACCCGACATCCAGTTTCAATTCAGTATTAAACCGCCATGTATGGAAAAGATATTTGGCAGTGGTGCAATGAACACTTTCCTGCTATCTCCATGTTATTTTCATCTCCCTGGACGTCGCTCTCCATTATGCAGTCTCTGATCTGTAGCTCCTGTAATAGAAACAAATACACATGTTGGTTTCTACTTAATGAGATACTTGAATCCTTGTCTACTGCCATCAACAAGAGATTGGATTTCTGAATGTAGCTAAATGTAGTTACAGACACAGAGTGGAATGATTATTGCAACAGAGTGAATCAGATCACAATCCATGAAAGTCAATGAATGAGATTTCACAGCTATTTAAAACAGCTCCGAGTTACATGCCGGCAAATGTTTTCTGCAGAAAGTGGCATATGTATCAGGTCGACAAATTAAATCATTAGCGTATGTCAAGCCAAAAACTTATTTTTTTAGTTTTTAATAAAGTGGGGAAAAGTTTTTACTACCCCGGGGCTCCATTAGAAAAATGTCCCCTCTCTTCCTTTCATGCTGACAACAGTTTCACCAGACAGGAAGTGAAGGAAAATCTGCAGCAGGGTCACAGAAGGAAAAGCAATTTTTCTCCTGTCCATGTTTCTGTCGGAGATTTCCCCTCATTTGCTGTTTGGTAAAACAAAATCTGCTGGACAGGAAGTGAAGGCAAATCTCTCCACCAAAGTCACAGATAGCAGTAAAATCTGGTAGAGGTTCTAACTCTTCCCCTAACTCTGTCTGCTTTCAGTTTAGTAGTGGTAACTGCAATTTTCTTTACAGGAAATGAAGGGCTACAGACATGCCTCCCCAGAGGAACAATTTATAGCTAGAATTGTGTAGGCAAATGAGACTCCTGTGCCACACCTCCAGTTACATGGATTATGGAGGATTAATAAGCAAGAAATGATTGGTTAAAGCGGAAATATTTTTTTCAGCAAGCATGTACCTAATCTTGACAGGTACCAGTTCCCAATTCTGCCTGGGTCACCTAGATTAAAGGGTAACTCCATTTTCATGGGGAAACAAAATAGGAAATTTAGAAAAACAATATAGCGTATACAATTGCGACACAAATCATATTGTAATTGAATGTTATTAAAAATGACCTTTACTTTTCAATCTGCAGCTGTTGTAATTTTCTGAAAATGCAATGCAATATGGCTACCTGAGGGTGTTCTGTACACAGAATGTATACTGACCACACCCCAGAAACATCATTTCCTGCTTGTGTGATTGGCTCGCCAATTTTCACAGACGTCTACACTAAGATACAAGTCAGATTTCTGGCATCCCTGCAACAAAAATGTAATTTTTAGTGAGATAATCCCAATAGGAACACGTCTAAAGGGATGCAGGCCCAGCAGCTTTTCTCATTAGAACCCTGCAGCTGCCACAGCTGACAGATAATTATGAACCCACTCCCATTAGACCCAATCAGCACAGAGGCACAGAGGAACAAACCATGATTTCTTCAGAATAACAAAAGGTAGGAATCTGCAACAAAGTTTGTTAAAATCCCTGCAATGTACAGAGATCACCCAGAGGGGAATGTTTTTTTCCCAAAAAAAGTGGAGTTATACTTTAAGGAGGGCAGCATTTTCAATATGAAGCCAAGATCAAGAACACAGGAACATGACTACAAACTAGCAGAAGGAAAGTTTATAACTAATCTTATGGGCCATAAACACTATACAATTTTCTGAAGACTTTTTCCTTTAGACTTACCAAAACCATATAATATGAGGTCAGACCTAAACACTTTCAATTTGTATGCAATCTGGCAGGCCCTTGCACTACATAGAAAAGGTAAATCTGAAGGAAATCTAACCACAAAAGTTGGATAGTGTGTATCCAGCTTTAGAAAGTATTATTTTACAGAAAGTGTAGTTGACGCTTGGAATAGACTTCCAGCAGTTTATCAGTCAACAGAAAGTGGATTCAGACATGCTGGGGACAAACACGGATTTATAATCAAGCAAAGAAAATTAACAAAAAAACAAACAAAAAATAAATTAAAAAAAATATATATACATTTTAAAAAAATGGGGCAGCATTGATTGGCCAGTCTTTTTTCTGCCATCACTTTTCTGTTTCTACCTTTGCCCAGTTTTTCCCATATTCTGTGTCATCTACCATCTTGATTGGCCAGCCTGGGATGGATGATGTACGTCCCACAAATGCGCAAGGGGTTATTTATCCAGGCACCTAGCAGATGCTAGGTTTGGTGTCAGTAGTGACTTAAGCCTCGTACACACGCACCGATTGTTGGCCGTAAATTTTCGGCCAACGTTCGATCGGCCGATTGTCGGCCTGTTAGTATGATGCTTCCGACAACCGACTGCGACTTTTCAGCCTAACAAAATCTGGTGTGCATGCTATAAAATTTTTGTTGGCTGCCAACAGAACGGCCGATTGTTCGTCAGTCAGTACAGATTTCGGCCTACAAAAATGTGATGATCAAGACTGGGCATGCTCAGAGAAGAAAAAAACACACGGAAAGTAAACCATCACATGACATCACTTCTGCAGTTGGTTGTTGTTGGCCGACAAAATTTGTGTGCAGTCTAGAGCACATTTCATCCAACACAACAACACTGGACAAAAGATGGCCGATCGGTCGGCCAACAATCGGTGTGTGTGTACGGGGCTTTACCTGGAAGGCATAAAGCGCTTATTGCTCAAAGTAGCCCTAACAAACCTATGGAGGAAACCTTGGGCTCCGCATAACCTTATTGAAAAAGGCTGCTTTAAAGTGATTATAAACACTCACCTTGTAAAACAACCTATTCAGTTTAAAATACAAATGAAAGGCAAAACATTTTTGTATAGATATAAAAAAAAACATTATAAATACCTTTTTATAAACTATCACATTCCTCTGTTCTCAGCTGCATAAGAGCTGGGGGGAGGAGAAGCAGCAGCATCCTGGAGCTTGCCAGTGAATGGCTATGCGGTGGGGGCGTGTTAGGACAAGTCTTACCATTGGAGGAGAGCACACGGAGTTCCCAGCAAGGCTAGATAACTGATCATGCTGTGTTCTCCTGCTTAGTGTGGTCAGTTTTTAATAGGAAAGCAGGGGGACTGGCAGGAACACCAGGGATTTCACACAATGGAAGCAATACAAAGAGAACAGGGTACTTTCTAATACAAGTACAGTATATGGTACAGCAGCAGGCACATATCAGGAATATGAAGTGTTGGGGTAACATACACTTGAATCCTTCCCCACTCTCTCCAAAACTAAAAAAAAAAAAAAAAAAAAATTGGCTGGAGTTAGGGCTTAAAGCCAACCTGGTATTTTGCTTTTTTAAAAAGACCGAGTACATTTTCAGTGGGAACTAAACTCCACCACCGACTTGGTTTGCGGGAATGTTATAGAGTCTACAAACTATGATATATATACTGGAGTTTTTATTTATTTATTTTTATATACTAGTAATGGCGGTGATCAGCGACTTATAGCGGTACGGCAGGCAATCTGACACTAACTTACACTTTGTGGGAACTGGCTAACTGCCACTGACATCTCCAGTGACACTAATACAGTGATTAGTGCATAATAATCTCCTCTGTCACTGTACTAATGACACTGGCTGGGAAGGGGCATCTGGGGCAATCAAAGGGGTAAATGTGTGCCTAACTATGTTTACTATGTGTATAAGCAATGTGCTGGTTTTTATACCCTGCTTTGCAGGGAAACAAAAACCAGCACATCACTGCTGTTAGAAAAAAGCTTTGTGTTGTTTTACATACACAAAGCTCTTTCCTGTCACTCACTCAGACGATCGATAGGTCCCTGCCATAATTTATTGGCCGGGAACCGCTAATTAACATGTGCCCCCTACCCAGAAAAGCAGAATCACATATATATATACTATTCATTGACCAATATTGTTTTTTTTACCGCCGATACCGATATTTTTGTCATCGGATATCGGTATCGGTATTTTCGGACATTAGAAATGTTTTTTTTTTTTTTTAATGTCTACAGCTACTCATGTAGAGGGATCTGGGGGTCTAAAATACCCCAAACCCATCCTCTGCACTTAAAGCGGAGTTCCGGCTTGCTATATGGGCCATCTGCTTGCTATAGCTCACCTGAAAAATAAATGGGTAGTTAGTATTTTTTTTTTTTTTTACTTACCTTGTAATTGCAGAAAAAAAATACTCACCTCTCTTCCACTTCCTCCCACGGCGGCCCGCGCCATCACTTCTGCTTTGCAATGATTCCTGGGAGCTGAACGTCATCGCTCCCAGGAATCAATGCGCCTGCACTTGCCCCGATGTCAGTTCCGGTACAGGCGCGTCATACCTTGCTAAACAGCTTCTGGGCATGCCCAGAAACTGTGCAGGGATGACGCTGCCGCACCGGAAGTGACAGCGGGGCCGGCGCAGTGCATCGTGGGACCGAAGAGGACGGAAGAGGACGCAGAAGAGGATCGCGCTGGCTTCAAGCTGCCCACACCTGAGATGGCAGCGCTGGAGAAGAAATTTTAAAAGTAAGTATTTCTTCTAAAAGGTAAGTGCGAACCGGGACAGATCAGAGGCTATCCATTGTGGAATGCACTAGCCCTGACTGTCTCGGGGGTATGTTCATTGAAATTTTTTTTTTGTGGCCGGAACTCCGCTTTAAAAGCATTCAAAACGCCAAGTTTGGCTGTTTTGAATGGTGTTTTTTTTTTAATTTGGCGCCGCCAGTACCCGGAAGTGAGGTCATACAATGACCTCACTTCCGGGTACTCGGAGGCGCCAAATTCAAAGAAATGGAGACCCGACCAGATGGCGGCGGTGAAGGTAGGATCCCTGGGTCTCCTGCTGGGACAGGAGACCTGGGCGAGCCGCGGAAGGCGGCGGGAGGGGGGGGCGTTCCCTACCGCTCCTTGGAATGACAGCCGAGCGGCTTCTCAGCCGCATCGTTGTCACTACAAGACAGCCGACCATTGGCTATGGACGCCGGTACTGGGGTGATGCCTCTAGCTGCAGGCATCACCCCGGTACAAGCATTTCCCCGAAATATCGGCAATAACGGTAAATCAAAAGGCCGATTCCGATATATCGGGGAAAGTGCATATCGGCCCCCGATATATCGTTGTTGCCGATAATCGGTCGATCACTAATATATACATGCTTCTGTGCAGTCAGCCTGGACTGTAGCAGTAAAACTACAGTGTGCGGTCAGCAAGTGGGTATTTAAACAAACAAAAGTTAGAAGCGCTGATTGGTTTCTATGCACAGCTGCACCAGATTTTGCACTCTCCAGTTTCAGTAAATCAACCCCAGTGTGTGATTTTCTACAATAAAAAATGTGCCTGTCAGCAATGTTTTTTAAGTTTCTCTTTAGTTCGACATTAAAGCAATATTTAATCCTCAAACAAAAATGTTTTATATTGCAGCTTACTAATTCTTTGATATGGTGGCTGCAATAGTTACTTTTTAGTCTTTTTTTACTTTATTTTCATCTGGCAATCTGGTCAGTCTGTTATTTTTCATCTTCCTTTTAAACAGACCAAACAGCAAAAGTGGTTAGAGAGTTGCAACAAACCATTTACCACTGGCAGGGGTGCTTCCAATGGTTATTTTTGATTCATTTATGTAAAATCTTTATCCCGAAAGGAAAAAAAAAACTGCTGTAATTGCTTGTAAAGTTTTAGCTTGAAGTTCAGCTTTAATTTGTTAATTAAAATGGAACAGCAGTGAAAAAAAAAATTGCAAACAGGCAGGCTTTTTATTGCTGAAGAGACATGCAATGTCTGTTCTGCAATAAAATAAAATTACCTACTGATTTGCATCCATTGTAGAATGTGTACTGATCTGCGCATGCGCAGCTCTGTTTACATTCCGGCACATTGCCAGTGTGCTAGGATGACTGCACTCCTGCACATGCATGCAGGTGATGTCATCTCAGGCTGGCCAATCAAGACAGCTGAAGACCAGCACCTAGAAAACGCCAGGGAGAAGATCCAATGCTGGTGTGGGACCACACAGATGTCAGACAGTTGGAACAGAAACATTGTTTTTGCCTTTAGTTCTGCTAAATCTGCTAGTACATCAAATACTGCCCTCCCCACAATGCTGCTGTCCAAGGGTGTCTCTGCTGCTCCTCCATCCAGCGTGACGACACACTAAGACAGGAAGTAATTTACTGTCTGAAATGCCAGGTGAAAATAAATGAAAAAAAGCCTCAAAAAAGAAAATGAATGCAGCCACCATATTTAAAGTGTCACTAAACACACATCATAAAAACTATTAATAAGTGCTGTATTACATGCTGTTCATTCTCACTCAGTCACTATAAGATTTATTTTCTGTATTCTGCAAAAAAAACCTGGTTAGTCCTGCTGCTCTCTATCTCCACCTTCTGTCCATAATCCCAATTCAGCTAGGGATTTTGCAGCTGTGGTGGGAACTCTGCACATGCTCAGTTTTCAGTGAGTTTCTATGCTGAGCATTTCCTCTCTATCACATGTGAGCAGCCCATGTGACTATAGAGTCACGCATGTGGGCATATACACAGTGGTAAATGACAGCCCACTCCCTCCCTCCTCCTCCATGCATACCAACCAGCTAAGCATAATGGGAGCAGGATTTTACATGTAGATTGATGGAGGCTTCACCTCCCAGTTGTTCTAAGACACAGGCTGAAGGGACGTTACACAGCCTGTGACTGGCAAAAATCCGCCCACACCATGTTATTTCCATAAAAAATAAAGAATTCATCTCAATTATATATATGTGTGCCAACTTTAAACTGTTTATTGATATTATTTATTTATTATTTTCTGCATTGCAAAGGCTGTTTTTTTTATTTTATTATTTTAAACATGTGACCAGCAGCAAGGGGGGACTCCTTCTGCTTTCCCTGAAGACAGACTGGGAAAGAGCTGAATCATGCTGTATATCGATTAGGAAAAGGGTACTTTTTTTTAAAAAAGGTTTTATTAAAAGGTAGATTTTTTTTAATAAAAGAGAAGTGTGAGCTTTTTTTTTTTTTTGCAGAATCATACTTACCTAGGTGGATGCAGCATTGGTCCAATGCTGCATCTGTCCCCTACTGGCCCTAACACTGAGAACCGATCAATCAAACACAACTGAACGCTCGGTTCTCAGATCTCCCTGAGGAGAGAGCTGGTGACTATCAGTCACCGCTGTCTGCTCTGCCCCCCTCCCCTCGCTCACTGGAGTACTAGGCTGTGGAGGGGGTGGGAGTGGCCAGCTCAGGCTCTCAGCGGCTCGCTAAGAGGCTGAGCCTGGTGCTGGTCCAGGCATGTGAGCGGATCCAGACTTCACTGTCACGATCTTGGACCTGCTCTGTGACATCTGGCGTCACAAACGTGTGAAGTCTGTGACAGCTCTGCTGAAATCGGGTCACAGGAGTGCAGAACGAACTGAAAAAGTACAGCCAAATGAGCTGTAGCTGTACTCAGTGTCAGGACAAGGTCATCCTTTGCCCAGGGCAAAGATGCCAATCTGCGCCCCTCTCCCCTATTTATGATGTGTCAGCTTAGAGGATCCAACACCCAGTAAACCATTGCGTCCAGGACAACCGCCTCTCCCGCACACCCCTTGCCCCGGCCCTGGCTGTACTTCTTTTAAAATATTTATAGTGCCATCTTTCACATACAGAAAGAGAAGGGACAATGTAAAATAAATAGTGTGTGTTTAGTATCACTTTAGGTTGGGTTTACACTGCCGCACAGAGCAGCTCACAGCAGGGTCCAATGCGTCCCTGTTCACTGCTTCAGGTCCGATTTCAGTCCCAATTTTTTGCTGAATTCAGACCTGAAATGGACCAGAAGACGCACAGGACTCCTGTACAATTTGCACCGAAGCCGCTCTGGGGATATGTGAACCGGCTCCATAGAGAGCCGGCCACAATCTCCTGAAATGCGAATTGGATGCCGGAAAACCGGCATCCAATTCACAATAGTGTGAACCCAGCCTTAACCACTTAAGCCTCGGAAGATTTTACCCCCTTCCTGACCGGGGCCTATTTTGCGATTCGGCACTGCGTGATTTTAACGGACAATTGCGCGGTTGTGCGACGCTGTACCCAAACGAATTTGACTTCCTTTTTTTCCCACAAACAGAGCTTTCTTTTGGTGGTATTTGATCACCTGTGCAATTTTTTGATCATGCGCTATAAACAAAAAAAGAGCGTCAATTTTGCAAAAATAACAATATTTTTCACATTTTTTTATATGAAATTATCCCCAAAAAAATGTAAAAATATAAATTTTTTAACATTTTCGGCCAATTTGTTTTATGCTACATATGTTTGGTAAAAAAAAAACGCAAAAAGTGTATTTTGATTGGTTTGCGCAAAAGTTATCGCGTTTACTAACAAAGGGAAAGATTTTTGTCATTTTTGTTGTTTTTTTTAACGCGTAATGGCGGCGATCTGCGATTTTTTTTGCGGTACTGCGACATTGCGGCGGACAGATCGGACCCTTGACTGACATTTTTGACACTTTTGGGGTTACCAGTGACACTACTACAGTAATCAGTGCTATACATATGCACTGTTACTGTAAAATTACACTGGCAGTGAAGGGGTTACATTTTTTTGAGAGGGAGGGGCTATGTGTGTCCCTAGGGGCGTGATTCTAAATGTGATTGGCTGTGGCTTGAGATGTATGAACAGTGATCAACGGTCCTACATAGTAGAACCGTATGATCACCATTCATTCACAGGGGAGAATGACAGGCAGCTTGTGTACATTAGCCTTTCTCCCTCTCCACCGACGATCGCGAGTGACCGGCGGACGATCCGGTCCGCCGGTCACGCGTGGGGGGGGGGGTCTGTGACCACTCGGGAGCGGGAGCGCGCCTCCGGGGGCACGCGCTCGCTCCCTAGACCCTCACAGGCTAGCGGCGTAGTACTACGTCGCTCTGCCTGTGAGGGGCTGACCACCGCAGTAAATAGCCGTGCGCCGGTCGGCAAATGGTTAAGGATTGGTAAGCTGCAATATATTACATTTTTGGTTTTGCGTTTAATACGCCTTTAAGTGCAGTCTTTAAATGATTACTAAGTTGTCCAAACAAAGTTTCTAAAAATGGTGATAATCAATTTTGTCTTTCCAGCCTGGCAAGGTTGTGGGAAATAAACCCTCTATAGTTTGCAGTTTGAAAACAAATAGTACTTTCTTCTGCTGACAGGACAGAAGGTAACGTTTGCCATATAAAGCAATGCCGCAGGTTCAGCCGAGGTTCTGTTTACACCAAGAATCAGATGTGGTGTCTCTGTGCTCCTCACCAGCCTAGGAATAAAGTTAGCTGTGAAGAAAGAACAGGTCCTATCTACTGCTCACACTCTGACGATAAGCCATAAAGTTCCTCTTCTACAAACACTGAGCTAATCCCAATAACTGCTGACTGCTCTCAGGGTGATGGATGTTCCAATTTCTCTCCTTCTCCAGGAAGGGAGAGGCGGGCCTGTCCGCGGGGAGATGAGGACTTCACAAGTGCATTTCCCTACCACATTAATGCCTTCCAACTCACGCTGCACTTCTATAAATTAGAAGAACTTTGAGGAAGCCGCACTTCAGAAAAGGTCACTTGACCGATACAATCCCATTTTTCAGTATTAGGAATTAATGCCAAGCGATAAGTTCTTCCTCGAGTTAGGTGGTCAGTAATGTTCTAAGTTCAATGGTGGGAAGGAACGATGGAAGGAAACATTTTAAGTTATTTAAGGCCAGTTGGAGCTGGATGTTTTATTCTTGTTTTACAATCCTGCTGCATAAAAAGTATTAACCACTTAAGCCCCGGAAGATTTTACCCCCTTCCTGACCAGGGTTTTTTTTTTCGATTTTTTACTGCGTGATTTTAACGGACAATTGCGCGGTCGTGCGACGCTGTACCTAAACTAATTTGACGTCCTTTTTTCCCCACAAACAGAGCTTTCTTTTGGTGGTATTTGATCACCTGTGCGATTTTTACTTTTTGCGCTATAAACAAAAAAAGAGCGTAAATTTTGCAAAAATAACAATATTTTTCACATTTTTATATATGAAATTCCCCCCCCCCCCCCCCCCATCAAAATTTTTTAACATTTTTGGCCAATTTGTTTTCTGCTACATATGTTTGGTAAAAAAAATTGCAAAAAGCGTATTCTGATTGGTTTGCGCAAAAGTTATTGCGTTTACCAACAAAGGGAAAGATTTCTGTAATTTTTGGTGTTTTTTTTTTTTTTAACGCGATCTGCGTTTTTTTTTTGCGGTACTGCGACATTGCGGTGGACAGATCGGACCCTTGACTGACATTTTTGACACTTTTGGGGTTACCAGTGACATTACTGCAGTAATCAGTGCTATACAAAATGACACTGGCAGGGAAGGGGTTAACTTTATTGGGGAAGGAGGGGTTAAGTGTGTCCCTAGGGGCGTGCTTTTTACTGTGATTGGACATGGGTACTAGTGTAGGAACAGAGATCAACGGTCCTACATAGTAGAACCGTATGATCACCATTCCTACACAGGGGAGAATGACAGGCCGCTTGTTTACATTAGCCGCCTGCCTTTCTCCCTTCCCGCCGAACGATCGCGAGTGACCGGCGGACATCGGGTCCGCCGGTCACACGCACTGACTTCCCAGTGATCGAGCCGGGGCGGGTGCGCGCCTCCGCGGGCGCGCGCTCGCCCGCTATTGGCTCACAAGGAAGTGACAGGCTAGTGACGTATATATACGTCACTTTGCCTGGCCGGGGCTGACCACCGCAGTATATAGTCGTGCGGCGGTCGACAACCGGTTAAAAAGAATCCTTTTTTTCTCAGTGAGTTGAAGGTGAAGTTTTTTCTGCTTATTTCCTTACCCGGTTCTTTATCAGCCTGCTAATGAAATGTTTAAATAAAATCATTTCATGTTCATTACATGTTTTATTTTATACTAAGCGATATCATCACTGGATCTCTGTGCTTATGTATGCAATGCTGGCAGATCATGGCTGGTAGGAGGGTCTGGCAGGGTGCTGTACATAGCTTCTAGAAAACATCACACCACTGTGCTTCAGAACTCCTATCAAGAGTCCTAAAAACCATTACAAGTAGTAGGTTGGCTCTTAAGGAGTAGGGATCGACCGATTATCGGCAAAGCCGGTATATCGAGGGCCGTTATGCACTTTCCCCGATATATCGGAATCGGCCCCAGCGGTGGTGGGATTCAAAAGGGTTGTTTGGGATTCCTTCACACCCTCCCTCCCATAAGTTATATATCCAGACTGGACTGTGAATATTCAGCATTTGGGACTTTCATGCTTCTGCCAGTGGTTGTTTATATCATTACACTTTTAGGCATTGTTTTGATATGCTTAATATAGCGCTGCTAGTGCTGTGAATTTATTAATTTAAAATAATTTTATTGCACCTCCTGTAGGTTAACCAATATTGCCGTGACGTCATTGCGTATGTTGCGCCACGCACCTCGGGGCACTGGGACAGCTTCTGCCTTCTTAGGCTGCCTCCCGCAGCTTCGTCTGGAGTTGGGACAGTGAGGGGGAGTTGTGCAATTATTAAAGTGCCTTGATGGGCGGATATCTGTCTGGAAGAGTGGGCATTCCTAGGAAGGCTGCATTTGCATACAGACCACCCTATGCTACACCCACATGTAATGCTAAGCCTTTATGATTGAAAGGGTTAAAAGGAACATGTTGGAAAACCAATCCATGCGTGGATCACCCTTTAGAGAAGCAGCAGTTCTTGCCGCACATGTGAACAAGCCCTAAAAAATACTTTATACTCTGAAATTCTTACCTTTCCTGGTCAAAATGGTGATCTGGGTGCCCTACATTGGTGGGTCACATGACCAGATCAGGATTTCGATGAGTTGTCTGAAACCTCTTAAATGCAGGTCCCCTAAACCCTTCCAAAACCAGAAGACCAATGGCAGCTCTGGAGGAAGTCCAGAGTACTTGTTTCCTTAAAGCCTTACTCCAGTCCATGTATTTTATTTTGGATAAATCATGCAAGGGTAAAAGACCGTGCCAGGTTTCTGTTTCTGTAAGCACAATCGGGAAAGCTTAGAACCGCTGGCATTTCTTGCACAAGTGTCACAGTGACAGGAGGTGAAGGTAGATCTTCCAAAAGTGTCATAGAGAGAAATAAAATCTTAAAGTGATACTAAACAGACACTGTTTGATTTACAATGCCCCTTCAATTTCTGTATGGGGATGATGGCACTGTAATTATTTTAATTAAGAAAAAAACATCTAAGTACCTTTTTCCTAATCGCTATACAGCTGTCAAATGAACCTGACCTTTCCTAGCCTGTCTGCAGGGAAACATAAGCAGGGGGAACTTCTAGTGCCCTGCTGCTGGTCATATGTTCAGTATAAAAAAAAACAGCCTTTAGAATAAAGAGTAAAAATAAATAATTAATATCGATAAACTGTTTTTATCATACAAATATATATTTGAAATCAAATCTTTATTATTTTTTGGCAATAACATGATGTGGGCGGATTTCTGCCAGTCACAGGCTGTGTCACCCCCTTAAGCCTGTGTCTTAGAATAAGAGGGAGGTGAAGTCTCTATCAATCAAGATGTAATATCCCACCCCCATTGTGTTTAGCTGGTTAGTGGGCAGGGAGGAGGAGGAGGGAGGGAGTGGGCTGTCATTTACCACTGTGTATACGCCCACATGTGTGACTCTATAGTCACGTGGGCTGCTCAGATGTGATAGAGAGGAAAAAATGCTCAGCATTTACTGAAACTCACTGAAAACTGATCATGTGTAGAGTTGCCGACACAACTGCAAAATCCCCAGCTGAATTAGGGAAATAAATAGAAGGTAGAGACAGAGAGCAGCAGGATCAACCAGGTTTTTTGCAGAATACAGAAATGGAATCTTATACTGACTGAGTGAGTATGAACAGCATGTATTACAGCACATATTGATAGTTTTTTATGATGTGGGTTTAGTGACACTTTAAAAACATTTTTAAGCCTTCTCTGTTGTATCCAAAGTAAAAAAAATAAAAATTCCGGAGGAAGGCTGTAAGGAAATTGAAGTATTTTTTATATATCTTTCACTTGTTTGTAGAGCATATACTGTATGCACCTTACCAGTATGTTATATGATTAAAAACAAAAGTTATAATCGTATTTTCTAATAAAAATTTATTTTTCATCCTTATGTTTAAATGGTTAAAGGTTCAAAACGTGGTTATTCTTTCTGTGTGCTTAATCATTTTGCAGATGTGAAATGTCAATATATTTATCTTTCTGGATGTAGACAATAAGCGTTGCCAGACTTGGCTCAGAGCCTACTATGCTGAGTCTCGGGACTATGAAGGCCAGCTTGGCCTCAGCCATGTTCGGGACATGATCCAGCATGTGTGGTCCACTGACTATTTTAAGTAACATCTATTCACAACTGTTCTTTCGATTCGTGTTTATTTAAAACAGTGTCTGGAAAGTGAAAATCCAGAGATGGGATGAAAATAAATATTGAGTCTTATAGACTGTAAATGTAGCTGATGCAAAGTATGGAGCCCTGGTGGCCAATATTTCAACTCGTTCTTCCTAAATTTTATTAAGCGCAGTCATTGTGACTAGTGATGAATGAATGGATCCCAGTAAAGCTCAGATTTGATAACGGATGAGATTCAGTTCCCAATACACCCATATTTAGTAAATTAATTGTAGTACTACCCCTGGAGGGGACTCATAGTTTCCACAGGTTCTTTCCTAAAGCAGGGCAAGGCAGCCAGGAAAACAGCAACAGTTCATTCACTCCTCTTTATTAATCAGTCTAAGACTCCGTTCACATTAGGTCGCTCCGACTTAGGGGGCGACCTGTGAAGTCGCGTGCAGCGCGACTTGCACAGACTTCATATAATGAATGTCTATGCAAGTCGCTCCAGGTTGCCCCGAAGTAGTACAGGACCCTTTTTCCAAGTCGGAGCGACTTGTGTCTCTCCTATTAGAACGGCTCCTGTACTACACAGTGGGAGCGTGAGGACCGCGACTTGTCAGGCTGACAAGTCGCCTGACAAGTCGGATCAATGTGAATGGACACTAAGGGTAGTCTTTTGGAATTTTATTTGCTAGTAGAGACTTGGGAGGGGGTTTAGGGTGATGCAGAATACTCAAAAAAAAAAGTGTTGTTAGTAGAGGACATTCCTTACTTAGCAGCGGTAGCACTAGTGTAGGTAGACTGGAATCCATGGTTCACACCTGGGGACCACAAAGCAGTTTGAGCACAAGCAAAGGCAAACTGAAACAGTCCATGGTTAATGGCTCGGGACCATGAAGCAGTATGAGCCCACACGGGGGAAAATACATTCTCCAGAATATTTAAAAGCAGCCCAGCCACCATCCGGGCACACCTCCCCAGGGGTTGGCTAAGCCCTGAATAATATTCATGCTGGACACTTGAATTCTCCCACCCTAAGCTCTAGAAACCTTTTCTAGAGGCAGAGGGAAGTAATCAAAATCTCAGCCTGTAAAGATCTGAGCAGACAAAACCAAACAATCACTGCTTACTGATTACTGCAGAAGCAAAAAACTTGCCTAGCAGCCTAACTAGGAGGGTGCTGCTACATAGTAGATCCCTACATTCACAGGTGCTGCAGGAGAACACAGCCATTGGTGTGCATTAGGTTGACAGCATGTCAGTGCCTTGATCGCAGTGCATGGCATTGGTTTTCCTTTTTTTTTTTTATGACAATTTATTAAGTTCTACTGGCCAAAGCACAGAGCAAGACAGTGGTCCACATTGCACTTCCCTGCGTTGAAAAAAGGTTGTGCATTCAGTACTTATTTTCAGCGCACACAACGGCAACGCGGTTGTGTGAACTAGCCAAGTAAGAGACAAGGCATTTTGCTTTGTCTTACGGCAGGACTGCTCTGGAATAGCTGCTCAACATAGTCCTACTGACCTGATGTGAATCTTTGACCTGATGTGTCATTTTTAAAAGTACTGTACTAGCAAAGTAAGGTCACATAGTATGAGGGATTATGCCCCTGTAGCAAAATAAGTATTTCCTTTGTCTTGTCTCAAAGCCAAGCTCTGAACACAAAAATAAATACCTTTGCGCAGTGGAGACCCCTTGCACTGCGAGGATTAAATGCTTTTAATGTCTATGGGTGCTGGAAAAACACCCAAAAGACACCCGTTACCGGTGGGATCCGTCCCCCACAGCTTCCTTTATAGACTGCTCCTGGCCGTGAACCTGTTATTAGCTCTGCGTTGTACAAGATGGGAGTCAGAGAGAAGAGCGCTGGGGCAGAGGATAGGGTAAGTAATAATGCCCGTTTCCATACCCCCTGTACTAAATGAGCATTTAACTCTTACAGTGCCTGTGGGCCCCACTGCAAGGGTAGATTTTGTTTCTAATTCCTGGAGTTGGGCTTTGAGCTCTATACACGCTCCCTTTACTTCCAGTGACCAGGCTGATGATCATTACATGGGACGTTGGAATTGTCAAGAAAGGTTTCTGACTGTGGTCCTTTGCTTGGTCTTATATTTATTCCTTGTGTTGAGTGATTGAAAAATGTCCGTCTGTTTTCTTTCTACTTTCCCACAACTTCCTCACTTTTTAGAGAGCTTCACTTTTTTGATAGCCAGTACAGATCCTTTGGCAGAACCAGCCTTCACCTTCCCACTCTCACAATTGTAACTCCCATGTGAATTTCAGAAGTGCCCTTAGTGCTCCCCTGGTTATACACTATGGGGATAGGGACACATGGACCCATTTCATTTCAATAATGCTGATGACATTTCAAGCTTGATAATGACCACCATTTTCTCCCCTGAGGAAGATTGGTATGAAATTGAAATGCATTGGTACTATTTTACAAAATTGAAATGCATATAACTGTCTACATGCAATCATTCAAGGATGGCCTCTATAATGCTGTGTCATTGATCAACTGATTGTTTTTTTTTTTTTTTTCTTCATTTGTATTGCTTTTTATATAAAGGTTGAAAACCATATTTTTTATTTGTAGCACGACTCCCTTGGGAGCTGCTGGTTACGGGTTCCCCTGGGTTACCATTAGCAACAGCATGACAGTTCAACATTTTCCCAAGTGTTTTTAGCTCAGTCAGGAAACAGTCTAGGAGCTTTGGTTTTTGTGTTTTTATTGAGAACTTGGATGAGAGAAGGGAATGATTGGGATACTCTAACTTGTATAACTATGCACAATTAGCTGGGACGACTGAATAATGCTGATTAACGCTGAGTAACTCTGAGTAGCGCTGTATAATGCTAGTCACAGCTAGGCCGCTGCTTCACCTTGTCATAAGCAGTGAAATAGAATTGAGTGAACTTCCTGAGGTAAACTGTACTGTATTGCATAACAATCTTCAGGGCCCTTCCTGGCACCCCCTTTGTTCCTATTCTTCAGGGTCAACTACACAGCACCCCCTTTACTGTTAAACTTCCAGTATGAGCTGGCTCCTTCATCTCCTGACTTCTCTGGAGTGATCCCCTTTCCTAGGCAGACCCTGTGGCAAATCCCCTAGTACTCACAACACTGTTTTTCCTGAGAGACTCTGCCACCAACTCCACTGTCAGCACTCTGGATCCTCTGCAGCTCAGCTCCACACCCGGTTCACTAGGCCGACTGCCTGAACCACTTTCCTCTCACACTGCAGGAGGAGAGACCAGCCGTCTGCCTCCTCCTGGGACTCTGCTTCCCACCAAAAACGCCCTGTCACATGTCCCCTCCATATTTATGGCCAATCCCAGGATGCATTGCAGGAATGCCCTCCACACGAGCCTACAAACCAGGAAGGTGTGCGATAGGAATGTCAACTATACTGCCCTCCCACTGGGACTGCCATGAAACACAATGTGCCACTGGCTGGGTTTCCTCCACTGTCCAACAAGCTCCCTCATTGGATACAGTGGGGACACTCCCTCAGACCCAGTGAATCACACCTGGAAACATGTGACAGGCAAACTAACAGATCAGACTCCCCTGATGAGCAGCAGGAGCAACCAATGCTTTTACCTAGCGCCTACCTTACTAGGAGGGTGCTACATATTATATTTGTAAAGTGTCTGAAAAATCCCAGCTAAGATTCGTTTTTCACTGTAACATTTTTATGAATGTGGCACTCTATGATTATCAGATTGGATTGGTAATGCACATCCAGTATTCTTTGCGGCTGAACAAAGCACATGTATATTATTTCTAAGGCCCCATTCACATTAGCAGTGTCAAACCTGCATTTATATGTGTTTAGAACATATTGCCGACAGTGAGTTTTCAATGGTGTCTTTCACACTCGGTGTTTACCTGCGCTTAGGTCAGTTTTAGATAATAAAAAAAAATTTTTATTAGAAAGGCTAAACACACAAAACACATATAAAAACTGCTAAAAGTGGCTATACCTTAAAACAGAAATATACAAAAAAGATTTTGGAAGCATACAAACTTTTTTGTTTCCCAGATAACTTTGCCTGTGTTTAGAAAAGCTAAATAGAGGAGTAGAAATGTGAGTGTAGCCTAAAGGCTGCCGTAACGTAGCAGTGTAAATATTCTCTGGCTCTGGGTGCGCCTTGGCTTCGGAATGCTGACTTGTGTACATTTGAAGTCTGTTTGACAGTTTGATGAGTGAGAATTTTTTTTTAAACTGCAGTTACGTTAGGACTAAAGCTGGTCATATCTTAGTAGATTTTCAAATGTTCCTACAAATATTCATATGAATGTTTGTACAAATGCTTGTTGGAAAATCTCCTAGTACATACTTGCCAACTGTCCCGTTTTTGCAGGGACAGTCCCGGAAAATAGGAGCCTGTCCCGGGTAATTTACATTGTACTTATTTTCACTTTGCACTTTCTTAATGTACTTATTTACACCTTGCACTTTATTTATATTTACATATTACATTTTTTGTACAGTCACACCTGAGCACATTTCACACTTTAGAATTGCAGGGAATTGTGATGAGAATTTTAAACTTTAGGCAGAAGTAGTGCAGCTGAATGGGGAAATTATTCCAACTCTGCTACTTTGGCCTCAAGTTTAAAATTCCCTTTTCAATTTCCTGTAATTCTTTCTTTATTGAGTAGACCCTATAATCTGATGATAAGTAGGGAGAGATTAATTATGTGGAGTGGGCGGAGCTTCAGGGAAGTGGGTGTGGTAAGTAATTGATAGCTCTGCTGCAAAGTGTTCCTGGAAATTTTTTTCAAATGTTGGCAACTGCTAGTATATGATGCCATGGTGATGCTAAAGGAATTATGGGGCAGAACACTTTACTCAATAGTTTCTGGCTGTAAAAGACTTTCAGGTGATAGACCACATTGCTTTTCAGCACCAGGCACATGCTGCAATCCTGCACAGTGGTTCCTCTGGCAGGCAATGAGAAAACAATGCATGCAGGGCCTACTCATTGCAGTGTGCTGTAGTTTGAAGGACCACTGTTTTACCCAGTACTCATGTAATATGTTATATGCCTTGTTATGCACTGTCTCCATTTGGAGGCAGCCATCTTGGTAGATGCAGGTCTTGGCTTCCTCTGAGCCATCCCCCTGATGACTGAGGGTCTGATGATGACAAAGGAATAATCAAAAAGCCGCAGGAGAAGTTGCAGAAGCACAGATCCATAGAATGAATGAAGCAGAGGCAGGGAGATCCTTGCACTGCTGGTCGCAATGTGTAGCTTCCTCTCCATCAAGGTGAATAGTGAGCACTGAGCAGTACAGTAGTGAAATGACCAAATCTGACTTCAGTTCTTGTGAGACTAGAAGTCAGCAGCAGCAGTACCTTAGATGATCTCAAACTGCAGATACAATGCTACATATAAGTTTCAAAGCACAGGAAGTCCACTGATAGTTTTCAGAAGGAATTCAAAACAAAGGGTCTATTTTTCAGGGTACTATATATGCACAATTAACATCTCTAGATGTTCCATATAACATAGCAAATCTTCACTTTTTATGTTTAGGGAACACTTCTAGGTGACACTAAATACACACTGTTTAGTTTACATTATCCCTTCTCTTTATGTACAGTATGTGGTCCCAATATTAATCCTAACTTAGGCTAGGTTCACATTTGTGCAGGTGGTGCTGCTGCAGGGCCCTCACAAATACCGGCAGCGGCAAACACCCACGCAGAGAAATGCGGGACCCAGTGGCGAATACCTTTAATCCTAATGACACGCTGCTTGCCCTGGAAATCGCACCCACACTAAGAACCTCTATTCCCGGGCTGAATTTGCGGGCTGCAATTTCAAAAATAGTGCAGAGACTTCTTTCCTCCATGTCAAATAAATGGGCTCTCGTGCCCACGCAAACCGGGGACTGCACAGCCACACTAGCCTATATGAAGTTTAAAAAAAATATGGATTCAATGAATGTTGTGTGACTGTGCTACAAGTACAAAAAAATTTTATTTACTTTTAACGCTTGATTTTGGATGGAATGTAATTCCATGAAGAAAAACCCCATATACGCTGTTGGAAATTTGTTCACTCAAAGAAGAATTTTCCATCCTGCTCTTTCAAATTTTCTCGTCAGTGTGGTCTGAAATGAATGTCGATTTGACCCCACAGCTAAAAAATGGAATAAACATTCTTATAAAAAAAATGTGAACAAAATTCTACTAATATATGGCCAGTTTATAGTGATTTTAGATTAGTTTAGCTTAGTTTATAGATTTTTTTATAGATTCGTTTTTTGGATTTTCTTTTTCTTTTCTTTTTTTACTAAAAAGATGTTATACTTCCCTGTTTTCAAAACAAGGGACCAACACCTCTCTGCTCTGGCTAGCGAGGAGTAATATCATTAAAACAGATGAGAGGAGTTTTTTTTACCTCTCTAGTAATCCTGTCACTGGTGACAATTTACCAGCAACAAGATCACCATTGATCTCTTACCTGCTGCTGCTTCACTGCTCCTTTGCTGTCCAAAATGCTGCAACCTCCTTTGTCAGGTAGGGATCAATGGTAGAGCAATGTCATAGTGGTCTGACCAATGAGGAAGCAACACTGTAGAAACAGATGAGCGTTGAGTTGATGCCAGTGACAGAATCGCTAATGTATCGTAGGCCTAAGACATGAAATAATAAACGTTCACATGGGCTATTTTTGAAAAATAATATAGTTACAAAAAATTCAGTGAAAGAAACTGTTTACAGGCTTGTGTACCGGCGCAAAGTGTGTGCCCAGCTGCCAAGGGCTCGTCCTTTCCTTGGCAGGATTTTCTGCCTAGTGAATGGAGCTGAGCTGGCCCAGTTCATAGAATCCACTGAAACCCATCTTAAGCACTCCTTCCAGTTGATAGATTCTTGAAGCTGAGCTGGATTGGTTCGTAGAGTCCTTTGAAACCTATCCTGAGCACTCCTTTCAGTTGATAGATTCTTGAAGATTCTTGAAGCTGAGCTGGCCTGGTTCGTAGAGTCCACTGTAACCTATCCTGAGCACTCCTTCAGTTGATGGACTCTTGAAGCTGAGCTGAGCTGGCCCAGTTCATAGAGTGCATTGAAATCTTTCTTTATTACTCCTTCCAGTTGATGGATTCTTGAAGCTGAGCTGGCCTGGTTCCTAGAGTCCATTGAAACCTATCCTGAGCACTCCTTCAGTTGATGGACTCTTGAAGCTGAGCTGAGCTGGCCCAGTTCATAGAGTGCATTGAAATCTATCTTGATTACTTCTTCCAGTTGATGGCTTCTTGAAGCTGAGCTGGCCTGGTTCGTAGAGTCCACTGAAACCTATCCTGAGCACTCCTTTCAGTTGATGGACTCTTGAAGCTGAGCTGGCCCAGTTCATAGAGTGCATTGAAATCTATCTTTATTACTCCTTCCAGTTGATGGATTCTTGAAGCTGAGCAGGCCTGGTTCGTAGAGTCCACTGAAACCTATCCTGAGCACTCCTTCAGTTGACGGATACTTGGAGCCATTGTCACCATCAAGTCAAGTCTTAGGAGCAGGAATAAGATGTGAACACTTCAAGATCAACTGCTCAAAATCGGGATGAATTATTTGTTTATGTTTTTTTAAATGGCTATGGAAATAAATACATAGGAGCTAATAAAGAGCTCAGCACAACAGTGTTCAGCTGTGTTTGTAGTGTGGGATGGTGGATTCTGCCACTTAAAGATAATAGACCTCTGCCAAATGAAATGATAAGGACTGCAGGGGGAGGCTCAGGAAAAACATGAGTGGACTATTGTCTTGAAATATGAATTAAAGTAAATCTATTTAATGGGTGAAGAATGTCATTACTGCAGAGCAGGTACCACAAGGTGTCTGTTCTTCCCACTGCCATGTCAGTCTATTGCTGAGACCTAGAGGACAACTCAGTAATTCCAAGTATGGGGTACCTGTATAACACCTCCCATTCCTCCCACAATGCAGTAACTGGTTGCTTGAGAGGCCCAATACCTGCATTATCATGTGAGGGTGTGCTGTGATGGGATCTGCCTGGTGCAAATTTCTAAAAATCTATGATTTTAAAGGATTTTATGGAACCTTAAGCCGCAATTAATATGTAAATAAAGCCAAAAAAACAGTCATTTAATTCTCCACACTTTGATGCCCATAGTCTATAGATTAACATAGTTAGACATAGTTTCCTGTGCATAAAGAACAGTAATCTATATTGCATTTAAAAAACAAAGTGTACACACCTGTGTGTGTTCCTAGTTCTGAGACTTAAACTGTCCATATCTGGTTCAGTTTACTTTGTTCAGCCAGTGGGCTAAATGAAAAAACTGAACCGATTCCCATCCACACATTCAAGGTGGATGAGGGAATTCTTTCTGCTGCGCTATTGTATAGTGACAGTGAGGAGACTACCCCCCCCCCCCCCCCCCGCTGTCTGAATACACCGATCAGTGTTGCAGCCATTGGCTGCAGCTGCTGATCAAGCAACTTTTATCCAACAGGGCGGTGGAACAGAAGTTGATCAGTAGATTGACTTATGTTCAACTGCAGTGGACACAAGTGGATTGAAATTCAGCCAGTCTCATTTGGCCATCGACAGCTGTGGATCTACAGTAACAATTAGAGACCAATCAGTGTCAGTTCCCAATAATGTGATCACCATGACAGCAAATTATGGCAATAACATGAGAACTGTTTACAAACAGACCCCCAGTTTCAGCTGTCACGGTGCCTCACACTGCTGGCAGCTGTCACTGTGCCTGTTGTTTTAAAGGCAGCAATCTGCAGTGACAGCTGCAACCTTCTTATAAGTCCTTGAAAAAATATGTAAAAATTATTTACATTAATTACAGGTACCTATATAGCGCAATCAATTTACACAGCGATTTTCAAAGAGCTTTAGATCAGTGTTTCTGAACCTTTTTTCAGTCAAGGCACCCTTTAAAAATATGGACTATCTCAAGGCACCCTTTAAAATTATGGACAGTCTCAAGGCACCCTTTAAAATTATGGACAGTCTCAAGGCACCCTTTAAAATTATGGACAGTCTCAAGGCACCCTTTAAAATTATGGACAGTCTCAAGGCACCCTTTAAAATTACGGACAGTCTCAAGGCACCCTTTAAAATTATGGACAGTCTCAAGGCACCCTTTAAAATTATGGACAGTCTCAAGGCACCTTTTAAAATTATGGACAGTCTCAAGGCACATCATTATAAAATGTAAAAAACTATTCTAATAATTTTCCATATTGTTGCAGTATCGACACACGTAGGACACTAAATGTTAGAGGTGAGTTATTCTTCCAAAACGAATACACTTTTGCGCACTGGTACTGACTAGTATTCCAGTGTTTCCCCTCTCCCTCCGTTTCTCTCCATCACTCAGCCAATGTGACCCCAGTGCTGATGGGGAGGGGCAGGGGAGGGTCAAATAAGGATGCTGTGCAGGTGATCAACACCCTTCTTATCAACACCGATGACATCGCTGGTTGTTAGGACGCCGACGTGCACAATGGTGCACAATAAAAGCCTGTGGCTTTGTGTGACTAAAAAGTAGGGCTGATCCACCTGCTGGCTTGTATATATGTTTGGGCAATTTTTAGGCATTTTGCTAAGGCACCCCTGAAGAAACCTCAAGGCACCCCAGGATGCCTAAGTACAAAAATTCAGCCCAGCGCTCACTCCGAATGGGAAGACTGGCGTGCTGCTCTCCTCAGGCAGGGAACTCCAAAACGGGTACATAGAAAAGAAAAGAAGAGGAGGCGCAAACACCTAGTGCATTACCCGTGGTCACTGTTGCAAATTGTTTAATTAAAAAAATGCCAAATGCATACTCACAGACGCAGAGATAAAAACATGTTACAAGAATCCACCATGTGTGAACTGGAACAAGTCCTTCAGTCAGGACCGCTAACGCGTTTCGGGGGTCAGGCCCCCTTCCTCAGAGCTGGTCTTACCACGTGGTAAGACCAGCTCTGAGGAAGGGGGCCTGACCCCCGAAACGCGTTAGCGGTCCTGACTGAAGGACTTGTTCCAGTTCACACATGGTGGATTCTTGTAACATGTTTTTATCTCTGCGTCTGTGAGTATGCATTTGGCATTTTTTAATTAAACAATTTGCAACAGTGACCACGGGTAATGCACTAGGTGTTTGCGCCTCCTCTTCTTTTCTTTTCTATGTACCCCAGGATGCCTGGTCACCCTGGTTGAAAAAGGCTGCTTTAGATGAACAAAAATGCACAATATTGCCAGAAGCTCCAAAATACTGCATTAGGTCTGGCAGTTTAGTTCCCCTTCAGTGACCTCTGGTCATTAGATTGGAAGGCAAAATGTTTTTATTCATTTTGGATAGAGTAAGAGAGGATTACCCTTATCATTTTTTGGCCATCTGCGTACCATTGTACCCTGGAGCAAGTCCCCATAAAACATGTCCGCATTAGCATCACTCATATTTCTTCTCTGGCAGGTTCCTATTAAAAGCAGCCAGACTGCAGACAGGAGTGCGGAGATGACGGGTATTTATGCTTTGAACTTGTCTCCTCTTACTTCACTGATTGGCTGTAAGTGAGGCTGGCCTTTAAAAGACAGGTTGTCCATGCAGGGCAGACGTCATGGCTATTAGATCTCCTGTACTCAAAACAGTCAGCAATTGTCTTCTCTTGTAAGGACGATTGCCCTTGACTCAGGCAGCGCTCGATATCAGTGCCTGAGCAGTGACATGATTGCATCCTGTCTCTATGCAATTAGAAACATTCAAAGGTCACTTACCTGAGCCAGCATGCAATGTCCACACATGTCAGTTGTCAGAGACGCTGCAAGAGGAATCATGGTAGCAAAAAGTACTGTGTCAGGGATGGCCAGCTTGGAGGCTTGTATGTGAATAGGGGGAGATTACAAAGCGTCATATGGGGCTTTTTTCCTGCACTTTGTTTTTTTTTTAGAGGCTGCAGGAAATGTATCATCTGGTTTGCTTATTTTTTTATCATATGTGCAGAATTTGCCATCCGCAAATGTGTAGTTATTGCAGCGGCCCTTTAACACTTATAAATAAAAGAAATGGCAGTGGCTCAAAAACTCATACTGCAAATTAGAGATCGACAGATATTGGTTTTTCGTTGCTGATATTTTTTATTCATCAGATACTCTTGTGGAGGGATCTGGGGGTCTAAAAGACTCCAAACCCCTCCTTTGCACTTAAAAGCATTCAAAACGCCAAGTTTGGCTGTTTTGAGTGCTGTCATTTTTTTGAATCTGACACCAGACAGTACCTATGTGACTCATGACATCACTTCCGGTATTTACATGGAGACCTGATCAGAGCCGAATGCGGCTTTGATCAGGTCTTCGGCGGGCCGTGCAGGCTGGTTGCCCGGGTGTCCCAGTGGGACGGGAGACCCGGGCAAGCTGCGGAAGGCGGCGGGGGGGGGGGGAGACGTCCCCTCCCGCTCCTTGTAATGACAGCCGAGGACCTTCTCAGCCGCATCGGTTGTCATTACAAGACAGCCAATCTTCGGCTATGGAAGCCGGTACCGGGGTGATGCCTCTAGCTTCAGGCATCACTCGGTACAAGAACTTTCCCGAAATATCTGCAATATCGGTCACCTTGGTTGCCGATTCATATATATTGGGGAAAGTGCATATCGGCCCCGATATATCGGCTTTGCAGATAATCGGTCAATCTCTACTGCAAATCTCAAAGTTTGAAGACTAATACTGAAAAAAGCTATTCTGTAAACGCACATACCTAATGCAGGCATTAAGCATTCTCTTTTTTAAGTATTGTTCTTTTTAGTATTACTACAAGCTTTTTGAGTTCTTTGAGATTTGGAATAGGTGTGCCCAGCATGTTCCATTAGAATGTGAACCCCAAAGCTCAAACACACATGCCTTTCTCTGCTGCTTCTCAGCCTCAGCTGCACTGGACAGTGAATGAATGGGGAACGCTTTGTGCTGAGCGGCTTCCTGTTCATTCACAAACTGAAGCCTAGTAAACACAGTTTACTAGGCTTCAGTTATGATTGAAGACAGTGAGTATGTTCATATCGTTCATTTAGAAAAGGAAAGGGGCCGGCAAATGACATATTGATTAGCCCTCTTTTCCCACTTTCCATCCTGAAACATCCTCCGCAGGAGCCAGGGGGAGAGGACGGAATCCAGCGGCACTGCAGGGGGGGGGGGGGGGGGACATGGGGAGAAGCCCAGGCAGCAGGTGGAATCAGCAACGCACAGTGATTAAGGTGTGCCTTTATCCTTTCCCACTGTATCCAAAACAGAAATGTTTTAGCTTTATATACACTTTAATCCTGGCATCTCGCCCCAGTGTCAGATGGTCTCCCAGTAAGGAGATTTGCTGGGAAATGCAACAAAAATGTGACACTGCCAGACTATATTAGACACAGCGTGAGGCAATCAAGATTTTTAAAGCCCTGTATTGTGTACTGAGCCATTCATCTCTATGTGCTGTACATGGCCCAGTGTCATGAAGTGCTGTATTCTGTCTCATGTTTGTCAGAGGCCTGTGTTCAGTCACTTCATGTAGACTTTACTTACATGACTATGAACTGATTTGCCCTAGTTGTGTAAATATTGATGTGTGTTTCAGACACATATGTCATGTAAGTTGTGATTTTTCCTCATACTTCTGAATAATGCCTTTGTCTACACATATCCGCCTTCTTCCAGTCAGACGCTCTCTGGAATCCATTCACAGGAAACGTCAGCACACCACATCGGGGGACCCCAAAGATACAATTTATTGAGTTTCCATTGGGGCTCATGCACACTGCATCTCAAAGAAGCGGCTCCTACAGGATTTTGAGCTTTTTTGAGCTCTCATTTTTTCTGCCTGGCTAACATGGAGGGGAGTTTCCAATGTGCCCATGCACACTACGGCTTTTTCAGGAGTTTACAGGCATATGCCCTCACAGGCAGAAAAAAAACACACCAAACTCACATTTTTGAGAGGAGCTTTTGAGCAGAAAAGACGCCTAACTGCCCATACACATGCAAAAAGCATGAAAAAGTGTGATAAAGCTCAGAAAAAGACCCTAAGAAGCTCAAAAACACACATAAAAATAGGAAAAATGAGCTGAGGGGAGGTATGAAGGAGTTTTTGAAAAATAAAATGCTTATGCTCAAAAAAGCTCAAAGAAGCTCAATATAAACGTGCAAAAAAGCACAAGCTTCTTCAAGCGGAAATAAAAGCTCAAATGCCTTTAAAAGCAGTTTTTTTTTTAGCTGCAGTGTGCATGAGCCCTAAAGTAAAATATTGTAAATTGGCAAAAAAAAGGAAAAACATTTACTTGCTGGCATGTTTTTGCCTTTTTTGTTCACATTTTACATTTATGCACTTTAAATGGAATCTATAGGTTTTTTTGCCACCTATGCAGTACCTGGCATTTCTTGTGAATGAGCCGTAATATGGTGTTATTGATGGCTGTGCTCCTCTAGGAGGGGGAAGGGTATGGTGCTGGATGGATTGATCTGATTTTGGATCTCTGGAATCCTGTCATGGATGGTGTCAGGACACCTCAGAGAGGTACAGCCTGTGATCTGTCATAGTAGAGAAGTGTGTGTCCTACCTCAACCTTCTCACCATTAACATACAGAGGAGTATATTGGTCAATAAAGTTGCAGTCATTGCATCCACAAATGTGCTGCATTTTGAGTTCAGTGTAATAACTGTGCGTCAATCCTTTTTAGCCGAATGTTTTAAAATTGCAAACATTTGGCAGAATTATCACAGATTTTTCCAAAGAATTGCAGCGCATGTTTCCATTTATCTCATGTTATCTCAAATCAGCCCACTGCTCCTGTTTAAGAAGTAGTCCACATCGGACCAATTTCACCAATTCCCCAGTGTCATTTTAACTGGGATAGTATGCCCAGGGAGCAGGAAGATCTTCCATGTGACTACTGTGATTAACTGTCACAGTGGTCACATGATTGGGAGACGGTCGTGTCAGTTCTCTATCGCCAGCACAGAACTCTGCTGCCAGTAGACGCATAATTGCGCAGTGGCGGTTGGTTCTCCATTAGTCAGGGGGGCGGCAGACAGACCAGCCCCCCCATATCACTCCAGCCTGCACCACCACATCCCTCCCCCCTGCCAGCCCGCCAGCCAGTTTACTTACTTTGTTTCTCCGAAATGACAGGCGGTGCCTTCCCTCTCAGGCTCCTTCATGTGCCTTCTCGGTGGCTGTCTCCTCCCCCCTCCTTGGCCAATAGCATGCCTTCTCTTTTTCGGCCAATCGGGAAACAGGTCTCAGGACCCACTTGGCAGGGAGGAGAATCAGTGTGGCAATAGCAAATATTAATTCGCTATTGTCACACAACTGGGTGGGCTCAGGGCGCAGTGCTCTGCGCCCGAGCCCACCCTTTTTGGAAGCTTATTAGAGCCCCTGGCTCTAATCACGTGCTTCAAAAAAATTCCAACCCCATTGGAATCCATGCGCCCGGCGCCCTGCATGTAGATTTGGGGCCGGATGAATGGATAGGGGGGGCTGCGCCCCCAATGGATGGGTCAACACTGTAATTGGGGCATGTGGGCATTAAACCCCACCCTCTTTGTTGCCTTACATGAGCAGCAAGAGGTTAAAAACAGATTAGTGCCTTAATTCTGCCACAAACTAGTTTATAGTGCTTATGCCAAATTTCAGAATGCAGGACAACATTTGTGAATTTGTGGCACAGTTAGTGCAAAGATTAGCATAATCGCAATTGGCACGCCATTCAAGATAGATCTTTAGGGAAGTTTACTAAAACTGGAGCAGCTGGGCATGCCAGCCAACTAGCTTCTATCTTTTACTTTCAAAGCTTAACTTAAAGCGTAACTTTACTTTTGTTAAGAAAAAAACACTCCCCTCTGGGGAATCTCTGTATCTCTGATCTCTGTACATTGCCAGGATTATAACAAACTTTGTTGCAGATTCCTACCTTTTGTTATTCTGAAGAAATCACTGTTTGTTTCTCTGTGCTGAGTGGGTCTAATGGGAGTGGTTTCATCATTATCAATCAGCTGTGGCACCTGCAGAGCACTAATGAGGAAAGCTGCTGGGCCTGCATCCCTTTAGACGTGTTTCTATTGGGAGTATCTTACCAAAAATTACATTTTTGTTGCAGGGGCTGCCTGAAATCTGTCTTGTATCTTAGTGCAGACTTCTGGGAAAATTGGTGAGCCAATCACACAAGCAGGAAATTATGTTTCTGGGGTGTGGTCAGTATACATTCTGTGTACAGAACACCTCCAGGTAGCCATATTGCATTGCATTTTCAGAAAATGACAGTGACTGCAGATTGAAAAGGAAAGGTCATTTTTAATTACAGTATGACTTGTGTCGCAATTGTATGCGCTATATTATTTTCTTTGTTATTTGTTTCCCCCACGAAAGTGGAGTTACCCTGTAACATTCATTTTTTGCACTTTTCTTGTGCTCCCATTGATGTCTATGAGGCCAAGAACACACAATGCTGCACCAAAAGAAGCACATGCACTTTTTCAAAAATCACTCTGCACCATGTTGCATTGTTGTGAATGGACACCATAGAGAATAATGTTATTTCCATTGTTCTACATTGCAGTGCAACAACAGACGCAGGAGAAATCACACTGGATTGAATGGGGCCTTGAAGCCCAACTCCAGGCAAAAAAAAAAAAAAAAAGATTTCCATGGACGCACTGCACGTGTAAACTGCTTGTTTTTGTCTAGGGGATTGGAGAACAGAGATATACACTGAACAAAATTAAAAAACATAACACTTGTTTTTTGCCCCCATTTTTCATGAGCTGAACTCAAAGGTCTAAGATTTTTTCTATGTACACAAAATGCCTATTTCTCTCAAATATTGTTCACAAATCTGTCTTAGGCCTCTTTCACATGGGCGCACCGCCCGATGGAGTCTGTTCTGCTCAGCAGGGGATCGATTTGCCGATCCCCGCTGAGCAGGCGAATGACACCTCCATCTCCGCTCTGTGTGCGGAGACAGAGCTGTCAGATCCCCGCAGTCCTCTATGGGGAGATTGGATGAGAACGGACCGCCTGTCCTTTCTTATCCGATCCCATCCGATCCGATCCTCCAGACGGATGGAAAATAGGGTTTCCATCCGTCCGGATTTCACGGACAGAATCGGATCGCATAGCAGCGGGTGTCAGCGGAGATGTCCGCCTGAAAAACTGACAGGCGGATGGGATCGCCCGTGTGTGAGACTTTCTCCTTTGCCGAGATAATTCATCCACCTCACAGGTGTAGCATATCAAGATGATAATTAGACAGCATGATTATTGCACAGGTGTGCCTTAAGCCCCGTACACACGATCAGATTATCGAACGATCTGTCGTCCATTTTTTGTGGCATGCTATTCTGATGTGGAAAGTGAAGAGGTTATTTTCATACGAATTTTCCCGTACGACAGAATTCTACTTCAGAAGTGATGTCATGTGTTGGATTGCTTTGTATGTGTTCTTTCGTCTCTGAGCATGCCTAGTCTTGCTCTTAAGATTTTTTTCCCGTTGAAATCTGTACTAATGAGACGAAAATCGGACATTGTTTTGACGGACAACAAAAATTTATATAGCCTGCACATCAGGATTTTGTCAGCCAAAAAGTCAGAGTCGGCTGTCGAAAGCACCATACTAACAATCCGAAAATCGGCAGATCGGTCGTCGGACGTATTTTCCCTACAGATTTTCTTATCGTGTGTACGGGCCTTTAGGCTGGCCACAATAAAAGGCCACTCTAAAATGTGCAGTTTTATCACACAGCACAATGCCACAGATGTTGCAAGTTTGGAGGGAGCGTGCAATTGGCATGTGGACTGCAGGAATGTCCACCAGAGCTGTTGCCCGTGAATTGAATGTTCATTTCTCTACCATAAGCCGTCTCTAAAGGAGTTTTCAGAGAATTTGTCAGTACATCCAACCGGCCTCACAACCACAGACCACGTGTAACCAAATCAGCCCAGGACCTCCACATCCTACATCTTCACCTTCAAGATCGTCTGAGACCAGCCACTCGGACAGTTGCTGCAACAATCGGTTTGCATAACCAAAGAATTTCTGCACAAACTGTCAAAAACTGTCTCAGGGAAGCTCATCTGCATGCTCATCCTCCTCATCGAGGTCTTGACCTGACTGCAGTTGGTCGTCATAACCGACTTGAGTGGGCAAATACTCACATTCGATTGTGTCTGGCACTTTGGAGAGGGGTTCTATTCACGGATGAATCCCGGTTTTCTTAGATCTTGGAGTTCAACTCATGAAAAATGGGGGCAAAAACAAGTGTTGCATTTTAAAATTTTGTTCAGTATACTTACCTAATCCTGCGATCCTCCCCACACAAAACCGGGCCCTGTGGCTCCTGACCCCCCCCCCCCCCAGGTCTTGTGCGGTAGACTGTTCCTGACATCATCACGCCAGCCTGCTCAGGACATCAGGAACAGTCGACTGCTGGATTATGGGGGATTGTTTTTTTGCGGGTGGAGCGGAAGATCGGGCTAAAGTATACAGCTTTCTCCTCTCCCCTGGACAAACTGAGCAGTTGACCTATGCAGTGGCCTATGCCCAGAGTTGGGCCTTAACAATTTTCCCCTAACCAGGCTGCTTCCAACATGCTGCAAATCTTTTCTGGTAAGGAATCCTCATTTTGTCGGTTTGCCTAGCGAGGAAGCAGTTCTATAGGAAAAAGTAGGCAGCATTTTAATGATCTGTCGCTGATGAATGAAGTACATATAAAATGTATCAACATATGTTCAGCATCTCATCTGTTTATGTTCCCATTTTTGATGGACAGAGATGAATTTACATTAACTGCCATGTTTTTTTTCTTTAGCCTTGTGTAATCACTCTGTGGTGGGTGTTTTGTTATTGTCTACACAATTTAGACGTTGTCATTATTATAGTCGAGTTAATAACATAATGCAAACCGTGCGCCCTGGATCCTCTTTGAGGCCTGTTTTATGGACACATTTACAAGGACACGGTGTTGCAATATCGTGCTTTACAGCACCTTTCCACTTAGTTAAACCGTACTTTGTATGCCGTCTGCTACCAGGGGACATGAAAGCTCCATCCCTATAATGTTAAACTCCTCATAAATTATACAACGTGTCTGCCAGTGGATGCAATTAATATGACAAAAGAGACGCGTAAATCAATGAAAAAAATATAATCCCCACCATTCAGCTGTTGTTCGGCTTTGTAAACAACTTGCGCTATACAAACATTAGGGGGAAAAGTTGTCTTGAATCCAGTGCAGCCCAGGCCAGCTGTTCAGTCTGACTCTGACTACAGGGAGACAAAGTGGGACGGAGAAATGAGGAGAACCGACTGGGGGGGCCGAAAGAGATCCAAAATAAAATGTTTGATCTGCCCACTCCGGAATATAAAATTCAAATTCATGCAAGGGAAAATGTAACGTACTTTCAGTAACCACGTTTTATTAATCACTATTGTATTGATCCATTCACACCTGGATGTTTTATGAACGTGTGCAAAATGTGCAAAAAAAGCACATTGCACTTGCAGTGCAGTTCATAGTTAATGGCACCTCAAATGCGGCAAGCAGACGCATGCAAAAAATGCTCGAGAAACACGTCAAAATATGCGGTTAAAAAATGTGTGAAGTTTAGTGCACAAAAAAGATGCATGAGCTACTTTGGCGTGTTTGTCACACGTAGGGCAACTCTCTGAAATGAATGGACTTCCCTATTCGGGTAGCAAAGTGCACAAAAAACATGTGAAAAATTGTGCAGTCATGAAAATTTGTCGGTCAAACAGTGACTGCATCCAATCAGATGCAGTTGTGGTTTATTTATTTATTTCAGGTACTTATATAGCACTGTCCATTTACGCAGTGCTTTTATGTATTATACATTCACAGTCCCTGCCATCAAGGAGCTTACAATCTAAGGTCCTTAAAGCGGAGTTCCGGCCTCTAATACATTTTTTAACTAAAAATACCCCTATAACAATCCATCGCCATTTACAGAACCGCTATTCTCATACAAGTTGTACAGTATTGGATTTTAGTCAAAATCTTACTTTTAAAAAATGCTGTCTGAGCGCGGCCATGTTGGATGTGGGCATCTGAAGCTGCAGTATAATCTGCTGTGTCCTTCTTCCTGATTCCAGTTCATTCTGGCTTCCCAGAATGCACCTGGCAATCTCGCGCATGCACTGTACTATGCGATCGGCATAGTACCGGTTTCAATAGGAGGAGCGGCCGGCCGCCCATGTCACTGCCCATTGCCTCCTGGGGGTGATGACAACCAAGGTGGAAGTGACGTCGGCGGCCGCAGAGGGGGGAGACGGAGGAAGTACAATCAAAAATGCCCTGAAAATAAGGTAAGGGACCCCCGAAAAAAATTTAAACTGCCCAATTGTTCATGAGCATAGCGAGCACTCCAGGAATCAGTAAAGTTGAAAAATAGGCCGGAACTCCACTTTAACTCACATTTATACATACACATACTAGGGCCAGTTTAGACAGGAGCCAACTAACCTCCTAGCATGTCTTTGGAGTTTATCTAGTCAGGCAGCCACAAGTGTCCCAGGTGCCTGAATACCATAGCTGGCAATGTTAATGCACATTGCCACATTGCATGGAAGTGCACCCACTCTATCCCAGATAGCAAGGATAACTTGCCACAAATTTGTGGCAGTGTTGAATTGAAAGTCTTGTTAACTTGCTGCACATTTTCACTGGCAAGTTGTACACTTGTAGGGCCAGTTCACACCACATGCAGTCCAGTGGGTTTTTTTTTAGCATCAAAACATGCTGCATTTTTCTTGCACTGTACTGTAACACTGTAAAACGCATCAAAAATGCACTTGAAAACACATGTCCTTTTTTAAGGTTAAGAAAAAGAGGGGTAAAAAATGCACTGGACTGCATTAAAAACGCACCAAAAACGCGCATGTAGAAAAGCATCTGGAAGGCATCCAGTCCAGACTGTGTTTCTGTGGTGTGAATTGGCTCGCAGAGCACTTGAAGCACAAGTTCTAGTTGACACTTTCCCAATTTGTAGCAAATTTGTGTGGCAAGTCTCCATAGCTCCCAACTGTCTCTGATTTGGAGGGACTGTCCCTCATTTGGAACAAAGTCCCTCTGTCCCTCTTTCCGCCTCATTTGTCCCTCATGTTGGTCTGATCTATATAGTTGTGGATAAAATGCACTTTTTATCTTTCAAAAAGTGTTTCCTAGTGCAAAACCTTTTATCCAATTTCTAAATTGCTGCATTTGTAAATTTCCAAAGGCAATATAAAGGAATAGAAGTAGTTAAAAAAGCACTTGTGGGTTTACCTAATCCTTTATTTTGTATAATTCTCATTAAAAGGGGTGTAGCAGGGGGTGTGTCCTATGCCTACATACTTTTGCTAATAGGTGTCCCTTGTTTCCATCTCAAAAAGTTGGGAGGTCTCTAGCAAGAGCAAAGTTGCATTGGTGAGTCTACAGCAAGAACTCTTCAAGTCCACAGCATGAAAATTCAGCCACAGTGACCCCTGTGGTGGGATGACTATTGCACAACATAACTGAACCAGAACTTGCAGCAGACTTGCAGAATGTTTGCAAAGAAAATTGATCTGGAGTCATGCAATGCAACTTGCTGCAATTGAGCAACAAACTTGTGAAGCCTGGCAAGTCTAGCAATAGTTTAGCGAGTCATTTTCAAACTTGCAGGTTAATTGCTTGCTGTCTAGGATGTGCAGTATGTTGCAGCGCCATGCATTGTAATTGGTTCCCCAGCATATTGTACATTAAAGCGCAATGCACCACAGCATATGTACCATGTGTTGTGGTGCACTGCATTTTGGAAAAGGGTTTTTTCACCCCTAATTCCTAAAAATGGGATGCCTTCAGGCAACATGGTAATGCATTTCATAACACATGTAAATGCAGCGCAGCTGGTTGCTTTAGTGCAAATGGGCCCTAAGGTTTTATTCACACGGTGTGTATCAATGTGTACCCTGTGCAAGGACTGTTTATCCACACAGGGATTCACAGGTATTCCATGCATCCCTGTGGCTGTGCGGGTACTACCATTGATGCCTGTTTGCGCGCAGCAGCTGCACGGACACAGATACTGCTTCCAATGCGACATCTGTGCAGGTGCAGAGCCCCAGCATAGGCAGTGTGAGTTTGGGGACACACCCTGCAGCTGCTGTGTCCCAATAGACATTAATAGTGTTTACCCCATGTAGGTAAGTACGGCCCTCACATGGGTTACACATTGATACACCCTGTATGATCGAGGCCTATGATATTGTTCCTTGCTCTTCTGATTCCCCAGCTGGAGCCATGTGAAATATTATTATACAGGATTTATATAGTGCCAACAGTAACCATACTGGTACTCTACGGTACATAGCACCCATGTGGCCCATAAACACTGTCGCATGGGTGCGAGGCAAACCAACATGGAGCCTTCACAGGACTTTATAGTTAGAGCTGCTATCGGAGAACACTGGCATTATAAGCAGGCATTTGAGAGGCGTTAAAAACACCCCTCAAACGCCTGTGTATAAGATACAATAGACAGCACATTGTGCTGTTCACACTATCAAAACACGAAGCGTTAATGTTGCTTTGCTTCAAAATTCAAGCCTTATGTCGAGTCAGAAGGCGTTTGAAGTCTTTCAACACTTCCCATGCAAGTCTATGGTAGGCGTTTGCGGCGCAGTTTGGGGTCGTTAAAATTTATTTATTCCTGTCACTTTCCATTGTGAAGCAAATTTAATTGTCATCAAACACGCCGAAACCGCACACAAGGCGTTTATGGAGCGTTTTTAAACCACCCCATGCTATAGCTTATTGGCACCTGTCTGACGCTCATACTGACGCCATACAAGCGCTATAGGAGCATTTGTTGAGCATTCGAAATTTAGTCAAGTGTGAACAAGCCCTAACTGTGTAGAACTACTGAACAGTAATACGAGTCTGTAATCATACCAATCAAATATGGCTGCCCCCCCCCCATGTCTAACTATCAATTCAAACCATACACAGAATCAAGATTATTAATGAACACACATTAACCACTTCAGCCCCGGAAAGGTTTTGTCCCCTTAATGACCAGACCATTTTTTGTGATTCAGCACTGCGTTCATTTAACGAAACGAACAGTTGCACGGTCGTACCCAAATAAAATTGATGTCCTTTTTTCCCACAAATAGAGCTTTCTTTTGGTGGTATTTGATCACCTGTGCGATTTTTATTTATTTCGCTATAAACAAAAAAAGAGCGACAATTCTGAAAAAAAAACTATATTTTTCACTTTCTGCTATATAACATTCCCAATAGAAAAAATTAAAAAATCTATTTTTTTCATCATTTTAGGCTAATTTGTATTCTGCTACATATTTTTGTTTAAAAAAAAAAATCCCAATAAGCGTATATTGATTGGTTTGCGCAAAAGTTATCTCGTCTACAAACTAGGGGAAAGATTTATGTTATTTTTATTTATTTTTTTACTAGTAATGGTGGCGATCTGCGATTTTTAGCGGGACTGCAACATTGCGGTGGACAGATCGGACCTTTAATTAACATTTTTGACACTTTTGGGGGGACCAGTGACATTACTACAGAAATCAGTACTAAAAAATATGCACTGTTACTGTAATAATGACACTGGCAGGGAAGGGGTTAACTCAGGGGCGATTAAAGGGTTAAGTGTGAGCCTAGGTCAGTGATGGCGAACCTTAGCACCCCAGATGTTTTGGAACTACATTTCCCGTGATGCTCAACTACACTGCAGAGTGCATGAGCATTATGGGAAATGTAGTTCCAAGACATCTGGGGTGCCAGGGTTCCCCATCACTGGGGGGTGCTTTCTAACTATGAGGGGGATGGGCTTGTGGAATCAATAATAAATAAATAGAAGGATCACAGGCTCTCGGTGTTCATTCCAGAGAGAACAACGGTCTGCTGTGTTTACAACAGCAGACCGTTGTTCTCTCTCCACAGGGAGCGATCGCGGGCACCCTGCGGCAATTGCAGGCGCTGGCCAATTGGATCGGCTTCCCTGCTGCCTAATGGAGGCACAAGTGCACCCCCCAGGAGCGCTCCCGTGAACCGCTGTACAGGTACGACGGTTCGTGCAGCCGAGCCTGCCTGCCACAGTATATCAGTAGCAGAGTTGTATAAAGTACTCGAAACCCATACTTGAGTAAAAGTACAAGTGCTCGATCAAAAAGTGACTTGAGTAGAAGTGGAAGTGCTCTATCAAAAAGTGACTTGAGTAGAAGTACTAAAGTATTCAACATTTTTTGTACTTAAGTATTGCAAGTAGTCTTTTTTTAAATTTTGCTACTCAAGTACTGAAAGTAAAAGTACCAGTAATTTTGAAAAAAAAAATTGTTACTCAAGTACTGAAAGTAAAAGTACAAGTACTGTGTTATGTAGTTATTAAAGAAAGAAGTCAAAAGTTTGAACATCATATTGTTTTTTATTATTTCAAATGCAGCTTTTATTTATACATACAGTAGCTTTTATTTTCGTATGCGCTGATAATACACATGTTTTGAGCTTCATGAAACCTGCCATCTACTGTTCTGGCAGTGGTAATTTTTATAATAGTAACGAGTAACTATGCAGCACAAAAAAAAAATATCGGAGTAGAAGTATTGAAATCATCGAAAAAATGTAGTGAAGTAAAAGTGGAAGTAGGAGAAAAAAATTCTACTCTAGGAAAGTACAGATACCGCTTTCGGTACTTAAGTACAGTAGTGAAGTAGTTCTACTTAGTTACTATACATCTCTGATCAGTAGTTAAGAAAATGTAATTTTTTGTGCATGCAAACCAGCTGTGAAGAATGAAGAGCTTTGGCGTATTCTATGACAATATCTATTGCAAAAAGCAAGGAGGGCAGCTCTGTGCCTGGAAGCCACACGTAATCATTCAATGTGGCCTCACCCGGAGTTCAGGCTGCCACATAGACAATAAATTGTCACCCAATCCAAAATATAAAGGACTGTCATCTTTTGACTATGGCTATACAGCCAGTTTTCCATAACCCTGGACATGACCCCCTCCCCCAGGAACAATCCGGGCACTCAGTCCGCAGTACAGAAAGTCAGTAAGTGGTGATGAATGGAGCGCAGAGGACACAGCCCGCAGCACAGAGAAATTGCAAAGCTTTAAGAGACAAGCAATAGCGTGTTCAGAGAGAAGTGTGAAGTGTCCCCCGAGGTGACAGCTGACAAAAGACGTGATGGACTGAGGAAATGAACCTGCATTTCACTGGCTCCAAAATCTGCGTGTGTATAAATATATATATATATATATATATATATATATATATATATATATATATATTGTCATAAGTATTGGGACACCTGCCTGTACATGCACATTAACTTTAATGGCATCTCAGTCTTAAGGGCCATACACACTATAAGATTTTCTGAAGACTTTTTCCTTCAGATTTACCTTTTCTATGTAGTGCAAGGGCCTGCCAGATTGCATACAAATTGAAAGTGTTTAGGTTTGACCTCATATTATATGGTTTTGGTAAATCTAAAGAAAAAAGTCTTCAGAAAATCTTATAGTGTGTATGGCCCATTAGTCCATAGGGTTCAATATTGAGTTGGCCCCCCCTTTGCAGCTATAACAGCTTCAACTCTTCTGGGAAGGCTGTCCACAAGGTTTAGGAGTGTGTCTATGGGAATGTTTGACCATTTTTCTAGAAGCTCATTTGTGAGGTCAGGCACTGATGTTGATTGAGAAGGCCTGGCTCGCAGTCTCCGCTCTAAGTCATGCCAAATATGTTCTATGGGGTTGAGACAGTTAAATTCCTCCGCCCTAAACTCGCTCCTCCATTTCTTTACGGACCTTGCTTTGTGCACTGGTCCAAATCATCTGGTGGAGGGGGGATTATGGTGTGAGGTTTGTTTTTCAGGGATTGGGCTTGGCCCCTTCCAGTTCCAGTTCCAGGGGTCTTCAAACTATAGCCCTCCAGTTGTTCAGGAACTACAATTCCCATCATGCCTAGTCATGTCTGTGAATGTCAGAGTTTTACAATGCCTCATGGGATGTGTAGTTCAACAACAGCTGGAGGGTCGTAGTTTGAGGATCCCTGTCTTAAGGCATCAGCATACCAAGACATTTTGGAGAATTTCATGCTCCCAACTTTGTGGGAACAGTTTGGGGATGGCCCCTTCCTGTTCCAACAAGACTGCGCACCAGAGCACAAAGCAAGATCCATAAAGACCTGGATGAGCGAGTTTGGGGTGGAGGAACTTGATTGGTCTACAGAAAGTCCTGACCTCAATCCGATAGAACCCCTTTGGGATGAAGTCGAGCGGAGACTGGACGGCCTTCCCAGAAGAGTTGAAACTGTTAAAGCAGGGGTGGGGAACCTATGTCCCGGGGGCCGTATGCGGCCCTCGAGGTCATTTGGTCCGGCCCCCTGTGCAGCTGAGTCTGTGTCTCTCAGCTGATCTGTCAGAACGGAGCCAATGCTCCCTATATAGTTCCGGCTCTGTTCTGACAGTCTGAGTGAGTCACAGGCGGAGTGATATCAAATGCACTCCGCCTGTGACCAATACAGGAAACATCGCCTCTTCCTCCAGCGCGGCGCCGCTACTAGCCAGCATTTCCAGCAAGCAGCACACAAAGCAGTACCAGCCAGAGCCAGCAATACCAGCCAGAGCCCCTAGTACTCACAGCAGTATAAGCCAGAGCCAGCAGTACCCACAGCAGTACCAGCCAGAGCCAGCAGTACCCACAGCAGTACCAGCCAGAGCCAGCAGTACCCACAGCAGAACCAGCCAGGACCAGCAGTACCAGCCAGAGCCAGTAGTACCCACAGCAGTACCAGCCAGAGTCAGCAGTACCCACAACAGTACCAGCCAGCAGTACCTACATCACAGTACCAACCAGCAGTACCCGCAGCAATACCAGCCAGCAGTACCCACAGCAGTACCAGCCAGCAGTACCAGCCTGAGCTGGCAGTACCAGCCAGCAGTACTAGCCAGCAGTACCAGCCAGCACAGTACCAGCCAGCAGTACCAGCCTGAGCCAGCAGTACCCAAGGCAGTACCTACAGCACAGTACCAACCTGAATCAGCAATACCAACAGCAGTACCAGCCTGAGCCAGCAGTACCAGCCAGCAGTACCCACAGCACAGTACAAGCCAGCAGTACCAGCCTGAGCCAGCAGTACCCACAGCAGTACCAGCCAGCTGTACCCATCAGCAGTAGCAGCCAGCTATACCCACCAGCATTACCCGCCAGCAGTTCTTTTCAAAACTTACCACCACAAAGTCGACTGCGCTCCAGACTGACCGACGCAAACCTGGAAAACCAGTTGCGAGTAGCAACATCATCAATACCAGCTAACATCACACACCTCACCAAAGAGAAGCAGTTGCAGCCATCACATTAGGGGTGAGTTAATTAAATTTTTGACCAAATATAATAGGCACATTTTTAAGTTGGTAATTTTGTACGGCCCCCGAATGATTTTATAAATACCCAAATGGCCCTTGGCAGAAAAAAGATTCCCCACCCCTGTGTTAAAGGGTGGGCTAACTCAATATTGAACCCTATGGACCAAGACTTGAATGCCATTAAAGTTCATGTCAATATAGTGTATATAGAGATAGTTATACTGCTATAAGGTATCACTTGTAATCTTTATTTATATTAAAGCCCAACTCCGGGAATTACACAAAAACAACTCTTGCAATGAAACCTAGTCACCATAGGAAGGATGCGACAGGATGACCACACAGGAGATAGGGGCAGAGTGTTGTCACCCTATAACAGTAAGTGCCTGAGCAAGAGCTTTTATGGCAGGATCAGCAGGTGTTATTTTAATGAAAACTGTAAAGATATATTTTGAAATGACATTAATATGCTACAACGTACATGAGATTTCTATAATTGGGTTTACATTCGCTATAAAGTGGAATTTTAGCCTAAGTAATTAAAATTGGTGGACAGGCAGGATTTTTGATGCAGAAGAGACATGCTCTTCTGTATAAAAGCGACTTACCCACCTGTCTGTCCTTATACAATGAGCCAAGAAGCGCAGCTCACTGTACAAATTCAGGAATGCCGAATCTGACTAAACTGATTGACGTCATCCCCACTGCCGGGCAGGGAGCTCGGGACACTGCATTGCTGGAGCTGAGGTGAGCATTCTTCTGCCTTTATAGTGGTTGTAAACCTTTACATATACCCAGTGAAGTGACTGGCCTTACACAGAGATAAAACAAATCATCCTACATAAGTTGTACTTGTTTATCTGCAGTCTTCTGTTCAAAGTCCATAATTTATCAATCTTGTCTGAGCTTTCAGAAAAAAAGAAGTTACTGAGGCTGTCAATCAGCTGGAGGTCCATCCTCTGTCACCTTTTTTATCTTTGTGTCATGCTGATCGCAAAGGAACAGGGCAGCAGTACAGGGCAGCAGAAATGACACTTAAGGCCCGTACACACGTACCGATCGTCGGCATACAAACGTCGGTGGACGAAGGATCTGCCGATTGTACGCGTGTTAGTATGGTGCCTCCGACAGATGTCTGCGCACAATCCGCGGACAAAAGTCTTTCGTGCAAACATGAAAATATTTGTATGCCGACACCAGAACGGACGATTGTTCGCCTGTCAGTACACAATTCGGCCGACAGACCGCAGATTTGCAAGGCTGGGCATGCTCAGAAAATAGAAAACACAGGGAAAGTTAACCATTACATGACATCACTTCTGCAATCGGCGGACAAAATTCTTGTGCTGTCCTTGTGCTGTCTTTGCACTTTTCAGCAGACACCGACATCCCGGGGAGAAAAGAGGAACATTTGTAAGCCGACCATCGGTACGTGTGTACGGGGCTTTAGTGCTCTCGATTGAGACAAGTACACACTATGGAGAGATATGCTTTGTTCATATTTCAGTCGTAGGTTTACAACCATTTTAAAGCTGATCTCCAGGAGAATACAAGAATCATGAGCATTCTTCCTATAATGTTGGTGTAATTTGTGTATGGCTAGATCTGTGCAGTAATCCAGAATGAAACGTTCACTCTGCGTAAAAGCTTCCTGTAATAAAGACCGGTCACCACTGCTCTCTCTCCTTGTGCAGAGGGACTGGTCTTGTCTCCGCCCCCTCCTGAAGTTTTCTGCAGGCAGCCTGTAGTAGGTGGAGTTTGCTGGGACCCTCCCACAGCTCTGCTCTCTGCACAGCCTATGTACTGCACAGTGATGTCACTGCTACTTTTACTAAGTAATATTTGGGTCTAAAAAGTCAATTTTTATAGATTGTGGCTATTGAGGAATAAACGTTTTATGCCTGAAGTTCAGCTTTAAAGATAAGTGCACTTTGAGATACAGCACATACTTACTTGGATGGAACACTGCAGCAGGCCGTGGCTGTCATATTACTGGAATGTATACATCTGGTGCAGGGGTAGGTTGGATACTTTATCGGAAAGTGCACTCATCCTCTAAGAATCCTATAGGGTATCTAACATAAGAGCTGGTCTTAAATCTGGTTGGGGGTGAGTGGTGCAGGTGAGTTCAGACAGGCCTCCCATCTGGTATGACATTTTTGTGGGAACCCCCTGTGTTGGTGAGTACATTTTCTTCTTTCTAGTAAAGAGTTAACAGTATTTTTTTATTGACTATATGTTGGTAGGGTCTTGTTCTGAGAACTTGGATGGGGTATGGGACTAAGTGGTTGGAATAAAGACCCAGACAGGTCCTCTTTAAATGGAACATTTAGGTTCACATGTAAATGGTCGGAAGTTCCAAATGTCAGGCCATTTTAAAATCCTTGTCGGTGTGTATCGGTGTTATGATAATAGTTTTGCATTGTTGGCATTTCCCCGCAGTTAGTAAGGGGAATATGTAATATATGCAGAAGAGATCGCTTGTATAATACATTGTTAATGCCGCATCTGTGCAGGGACACAGGACTGCGTAAAGTCACTGCGCCAAGTTGCCATAGCGCCCGTAAGTTATTCAGGGAGCATGAAGTGCTTGGCATGGCTGATGTTTTGCTTGTTAATTTAAGACCCTGGATTACATTTGATCACTGGGCTAATTTTATTCTCAGTGTGGCACTCTGCATAACAGAGGAGTTTTTCTTCTTTTATTTCTTCATTTAAGTGGAACTAAACCCTCCTCTCCTTTACAGAAAAGGAAGCTGCCATCTTAGCCTCTGATTGATCTGCAGTTCACATGGTGCTGCACATGGGATCAGTTATGACATCAGCCATTTAATGGCTTGACAGTTCAGCTGAAAGCGCAAGCAACTGTGACAGTTGTCATTACCAGCATGCCTTGAATCTACTGTTTTAAGAAACCAAAGGTTTTTTTTTTTTTTTTTACTTTAATGCATTTTAATGCATTATGCATTAAGGTAAAAAAACCTTCCAGTTGCTAAATGTTTACCTGTATCGATCCAGCGCTGTGCCCATCTGCAGATCTTCTCTCCCCTCTCACAGGCTCCTTCTGCTGTCAGTCAAATCCTAAGAGTGGGGGGGGGGGGGGGGTGGAGATGAGCCACGCTATGTGTGACTCTCATTGGCCATAATGGCAGCAAGCCGAAGGCTGCAGCTATTCACATCTGTCTGCACAGCCAGCGATTTCCTGCGATGATCGCTGCTGGACACACTTCATGGTGCCCCATCTTCCTTTGTGTTCTTTGAAGGAATTAGCAGCACAACCCTAAATCCAAGGACCAGTGTGAAATGCTGCCTGCTGGGGACGTCCTCCATGTACCCGTTGCAGTGCTGTTTTGTCTCACCTGAGTCAGAAGGAGACTAGAAGGCAGCTACCAGATATACTAAAATGCTAGTGGTGTCACATTACATAGTTACATAGTTAGTCTGGTTGAAAAAAAGACACAAGTCCATTTATTTCAACCAATAAAAAGGGGGGAAAAAATCGTAAAAAAAAAACAAAAAAAAAACAATCCTACAATCCTATATACACAATTGATCCAGAGGAAGGCGAAAAAACCCAGCAAAGCATGATCCAATTTGCTCCAGCAGGGAAAAAAATTCCTTCCTGAGGCAATCGGATATTCTCTGGATCAACTTTACCTATAAATATTAGTACCCTGTTATATTCTGTACATTTAGTAAAGAATCCAGGCCTTTTTTAAAGCAATCTACTGAGCTGGCCCAACTCTTAGAGGGAGTCTATTCCACATTTTCACAGCTCTTACTGTAAAGAAACCTTTCCGTATTTGGAGATGAAATCTCTTTTCCACCAGATGTAAAGAGTCCCCCCTTGTCCTCTGTGATGAGGTTAAACTGAATAACTCACTATATGGACCACTTATTTAATTTTACATGTTAATCATATCCCCCCTTAATCTTCTCAAGAGAAAATAAATTCAGTTCATCTGATCTTTCCTCATAGCTGAGGTCCTCCATGCCTCTTAGTTTTGTTGTTCTTCTCTGCACTTTCTCCAGTTCCCCGATATCTTTAATACAAGAAAGGACTTTGCTCGCTTTGGAAACCGCAGCTTGGCATTGCATGCTATTATTAAGCTTATGATCTACCAGAACACCCAGATCCTTCTCCACCATTGATTCCCCCAGTTCTACTCCTCCTAGTATGTATGATGCATTATCAACTTGTCATGTGACCTAGGCCTTGGCATAAGTCACAAGTGCATAGAAAAGGTTATTTAACATTTTTATAAAGAAGAGAAATAATAGAGAAACTAGTTTATGGCATAACTGTGTCTTTAAAATGTAAACTTGTTCGAAGTGCTGCACCTGCATTTGTTATCCCGGTAAACAATACTGAGTAGGCCCAAATGCTGCAAGGGCTCCCTAGCAATGCAACAAACTAATAAACAATCACTCCCTCGTCTCTGTAGACAAATGATCAATTTGTGGCACATGTGCGGGGGATTAATTACTGCTCATATATAGGGCCCCTTCTGTTTCCTGCATACTGTCGGGAACTCGGTAACGTCGCCGTAGAATTCACCAGCGTATGTTCAGCCCACACTGTGTCGGGTGGAAGAGTTGAGCAGTGTACTAGCCTGTCATCTCCTCAACTCTAAATTATTCAGTCATCGTGACAAGTCTTCGCATCTTGTCTTGAATGGGATGCCATGCTAGACCATGGCAGCCAAATTCAAGCTAACACATACTGTGTAAATGATGACGGGTGCTTGTTCAAGAGATGGTACAGTTTGTACTGAGAGAATCCTGAGAATTTCCTGAGCTTGTTCTTTCTTACATACAGATTTTATGCATTTCGTCTCCCTAAAATGAGTACAACACTTACATTTATATATATATATATATATATATATATATATACACACTGCTCAAAAAAATTAAAGGAACACTTTTTAATCTGAGTACAGCATCAAGTCAATTAATCGTTAGGGATATTGAACTGGTTGGTTAAGTAGCAGAGGGGGTTCTTATTTAGTTTCAGCTTTGGTGTTAATGAAACTAACAACAGGTGCACCAGATGGGCAACAATGAGACAACTCCCAAAACAGGAATGATTTTACAGGTGGAGGCCACTGAATTGTTTTGCATTTGGCTAGGATCAGTGTTACTACTGATAGCGTAAGGCGATACCTGGACCCTATAGAGGTTGCACAGGCAGTCCAACTCCTCCAGGATGGCACATCAATACGTGCCATTGCCAGAAGGTTTGCTGTGTCTCCTAACACAGTCTCAAGAGCATGGATGAGATTCCAGGAGACAGGCAGTTACTGTAGGAGAGCTGGACAGGGTCTTAGAAGGTCCTTAACCCACCAGCAGGACTGGTATCTGTTCCTTTATGCACAGAGGAACAGGATGAGCACTGCCAGGGCCCTGCAAAATTACCTCCAGCAGGTCACTGGTGGGAATGTCTCTGACCAAACAATCAGAAACAGACTTCAAGAGGGGGGACTAAGGACCCGGTGTCCTCTAGTGGGCACTGTGCTCACTGCCTGGCACTGTGGAGCTCGATTGGCATTTACCATAGAACACCAGAAATGGTAGGTCCACAACTAGTGCCCAGTGCTTTTTACAGATGAGAGCAGATTCAGTAATGGTCTGGGGAGGCATATTTATGGATGGCCGCACAGACCTCTACAGGCTAGACAATGGCATCCTGACTGCCATTAGGAATCGGGAAGAAATCCTTGGACCCATTGTCAAACCCTACGCTGGTGCAGTGAATCCTGGGTTCCTCCTGGTGCACAACAATGCCTGGCCTTATGTGGCAAGAGTATGCAACCAGTTCCTGGAGAATGAAGGAAGTGATACAGTTGAATGGCCCCCACGCTTGCCTGACCTAAATCAAATAGAACACCTGTGGGACTTTATGTTTCGGTCCATCCGACGCCGCCAGGTTGCACCTCATTGTGTTCAGGAGCTCAGTGATGTCCTGGTCCAGATCTGGGAGGAAATACCCCAGGACACCATCCGTGGTCTTATTAGGAGCATGCCCCAAAGTTGGTCAGGCATGCATACAAGCACATAGGGGCCATACAAACTACTGAGTACCATTTTGAGTTACTGCAATGAAATTTCAGCAAAATGGACTAGCCTGCTGCATCATTTTTTCACTTTGGTTTTTGGGGGTGCCTTTGAGTAATTTTCATTTCCATCAAAATTTCCATCAGATCACTGGAGTAGGGGTGTCTAGCTTCTGGGAGCATCCACCACTTCTGGTATATGCATAGTTACAGTGGTCCAAGCTAGTCCAATACAACTATGTATAAAATATCCATATCTGGAATTATTCTTTAAAAGAGAAGTATGGCCAAATCATATTTGGCCATACAGCTCTTGTGGGTCACAGCAGTACTTGCTGGCCCACTGTCAGCTGATGTGGCAGAGCTGCTCCAGGCTCTGGAAAGATCCTGACAATATTGTCAGTTGCACCTTCTCCCTCCTTGACAGTCACTGCTCTCCACTCCGAGCAAACCAAGAACTGCGATCAGTGGTCGTGATGCCTCGGTTTTCGGTCTTAGAGCCGACATGGGACAGGTGTAGCATCACACTGATGGTATGTATGCTTATTTTTTTTTTTTTTAAAACCCCATACTTCTTCTTTAACTTAGTGCAGGAGTTCCCAAACTGTGGGTCGGGACCCACTGGTGGGTCGAGAGCTGCATTTGAGTGGGTCGCTCTGAGCCAGAAATCACTGAGAGCGGGCCCACTTAAATTGTGATGTGCGAGCCTGAGCAAATTACAGAAAGCCAGAGCAGTCAAATCGCGATGTATTCAGGACCCCACCCACAAAGCTTACGGAGGCTGGTCTGCATTTCCCGCAAGGAGGATACTTGCATCAGTGAGTACGTATGTGGGCTGTTTTGTAGGATATGTTCATGGGGTGCAGAGCCAGCTCCTTGGTCCTGCTGGAGGCAGCGATGGTGGCTAGACTGGAGGCAGGATTCTCTCAGCTATAGCGGGCAGAGATGTCAGCCTCGGTGTCATAGGAGGACCAGGTGGCCCGGCGGTGTCAGGAGTTCATGGCCTCTTCTGTGACCCCAGTAGAGGATTTGAAGGAGAAGAGCCAGGAAACCAAGACCAGCATAGCGCTCCTCATCATGGAGACTCTGGGTGAGGTGTGCTGGGCCCTGGAGAGGGCAAACAGGGGCTTCACCTTCACTGTGGACTGCTGGGAGAGGAAGGAGGGTGAGTGCCGTATAGTCTGCTGATCACTGTCCTGGGGTGGTTGATTTCCGTTCTCTGCTTGCCTTATACTGTCTAAGAGGGTGTTGATTACTTACAACTCCGCTTATAAGCCACACATGCCGCAGGTTTCTGACCCCTCACTTAGAACATCTGGCAAGTGTATTCAATAATAAATTGAAAAGTAGTAAATTGATATTTTTAATTTAACATCCCCCTCCCTTTAAAATATGCATTATTATTATTTGCATTTATATAGCGCCAACAAATTCTGTAGCACTTTACAATATTCAATTACAAGCAAGTGGGTCCCGAAAAATAACTGTATACAGAAGTGGGTCTCGGCCCAAAAAAGTTTGGGAAGCCCTGACTTAGTGCATCTTCCAGAAACTGATTGCTTACAGAAGATTGTTTTCAAACTGAGAGTTAAGAGGGTGAAGGTCCACTTTAAGCTGGTCATTCACATCCAAAAAAATGTTCAGTGGGTGGCACTGTCAGCCCCACTCCACCAAACCTCCTTCAAATGACATATCGAAGGAGTCAGGTGGAATATTGTCAGCCAAACATTCCCTACATCCAGTAGGATTCTGGCACAACTGGCAGTACTAGATGTCAGAATACAATAGCCGCAGCAGGAGTTTTGTCTATCCCTGTTGTTTAGCATGGATAGAGGAACCTGTTAGATTTTCTTTTGTTATGTCCATAGGCTGAATGAAAGAAATCTATAGCTGTATAGTGAAGAAGGGTGTTCTTAGATTGATGCTCAGTGGAGAATTGCGCTCTAGATTGATGGTCAGTCAGTGGTGGATTTATAATTGTGCAAAAATGGCATCTGCCCTCGGCCCCCTGGCAGAAGAGGGCCCCCCTCTATACAAAATAATATAAAACAATTTAATAAATGATATAACATAATACAAAAAAATACAATAGTATATAATAAAAATTGCTTTCTTTTATTAAAGGTATCTTGGGGAATATTATTTTATTTTACTTATTTATTAATTTCAGGTATTTATACTGCGCTGTCAATTTACGCAGCGTTTTTGCTTCTATCACCGGTAAACGTTTTTTCTCTAGACTGGTATATTGTATTATTTTTAAAAATCAATATTGGCGGCTAAAGTGAACCACATATAGGGGTTGATTTACTAAAGGCAAATATACCGTGCATTCTGCAAGTGCAGTTGCACTCTTTTTTTTTTTTAATTAAATGTAAATGAGGTGAAACGTCACTTTGTAAAGAATACCCAGCTGTAAGGAAAATTTAAAAAAGCAATTTTGCTTGCATATAATTGGATAATGGAAATAAGCATAGCTTCACCACATTTACTAAGCTCAGGGGGAAATGAGTGCAACTGCATTTGCAAAGTGCACAGGCGGTTTGCCTTTAGTAAATCAACCCCATAGAGTGCTTAGGCTGTAAATGAAGGTGGCCTATGACTGCGTGTGTGCGTGTGTATGCCAGACCACCAAATGATGTTGCGCCATGCATTTTGAAAATGGGTGACTTCCTTTGAGAATTTGAAACAACTCTGTGTATGAGACCCTCCCCCCAGTCTGAAGTGCCCCCAGGATCCCCTTTGGGTTAGGAGAAGAAGGCACCTTCTTACATAGTTACATAGTTGGTTAGGTTGAAAAAAGACACCAGTCCAACCTATGATGTGTGTGTGCAAGTGTGCGTTTATGTCAATAGTACATTGTATACCCCTGTATGTTTTGGTCCTTAAGGTGCCATCTAATCGTTTTTTTAAATTATCGATGCTCCCTGCTATTACCACTGCTTGTGGAAGAGAATTCCACATCCTTACCGGTCTGACAGTAAAGAAGCCTCTACCAGTTTAAGGTTAAACCTCTTCTTTTCTAATTTTAGTGAATAACTGCGTCTTTTTAAATTCCCTTTCACTGAAAAAATGTCCCCTATGCTAGGGTCACCAGTGCAGTATTTAAACATCTATATCATATGCCATCTCAAGCGTCTCCTTTCCAGAGAGAATAAGTTCAAAGCTTGTAGCCTTTCCCCATAGCTGAGGTCCTCCAGTCCCTTACAATAGCAGTCAATGGGAAAAAATGCCCCTTACACCCCAGCGCAGCGTTTGAAAGTCTGTACCTTGGCACTGAAGACGCCGACTTGCACGAAACTGCAGGAACTAAATGATAAGATCCTAACCCGCTGGTATAGGGTGCCTTCGGTGTTGCACAAAATTTTTCCGGACACAACGGACGTCTGTTGGAGGTGTCAGGAGGGGGAGGGCACAATGTTCCACATTTTTTGGTCTTGTCCCCGCCTTCGGACCTTTTGGAAGGATGTCAGGACTCTTTTGGGGGAACTTTCAGACCGGGTTGTCCCAGACATTCCGGAATTCTTCCTTCTCCAAGTATCTCCTATGCCGATTTCCAAGAGCAAGAAATCGATTATTCCCCATGTACTGTGCGCGACGAAAGCTTGCATCCCGATGCTTTGGAAGTCGACTAGGGTGCCTACGATTAAAGACTGCATGCACAGGATGGAAGACATTAACCGCATGGAGGATCTTACCCTTACGAAGCAGCACCGCAGAGACCGATATGAGAGGATTAGGGGATACTGGAACGTCTTTGTACTTTCTGACAAGGGGAAATCGCTGATGTGCGACTAATTCTGGGCCGGTTGCCGCCGGAGGGATGATCCATGCGGGGGGTTCTCCCTCCTCCTTCCCCCCCCCCCTTTTTTTTTTTTCTCCATCTACTCTTCTAATTCTGTCCTACCAACTACCTTCTTTTTGTTTTCCCTTTCCCACCTCTTGTTTAAATTAGGGAGTGACGGTCGGGAGGGTTCTCTTTTTCGATTACAAGCTGTCAAGATGTTCCATACAGTGTCTAGCCACGGTAGGGTCTGTGGGAATAAGGTTGACTTTCCCCTGGGATAGCTAGTTATAATACGCACTGAACTGTTCACTGACCCAATGCTATGTTTTGATGCTAGGTTCTTGTCTTAGTACTGTTTCTTGTTGTACTTTATTGACATATGTGCATTATGGTTGTCTTGCCTGCCGTTTCTCCTTTTAAATAAATAAAATATTTGAAAAAAAAAATGCCCCTTACATTAGTGGTCAGTGTAGTGCCCTCTCACATTGATAGTAACTGCTCCCATGCCACTGGCCCAGCCAAGTGACATTAATGGTGGAATTATCCTGTAACTTGTAGGCAGGAGATCAATCTGCTCACTGCTCAATGAATCCTTAGCAATTGTAGGAACCCTGTTGGAGAATGGCTGGTCTATAGGGTCTATCTAACACTTCTTCCAGTAGACTATCTAACATGTTCCAATCACATTGGAAATCAGACAGAATGTTTTTTTTTTGAGTATCAGAACATTAATAGTTCCTGTAGAAGGATTAGAATGCTCTCACACTGCTCAGTACAATGGAGAAACTTCAAATCAGAATGCATTGAACATAGCATTACCGCAGGGCAGACAATAAGGGACTGTGAAGGTAATCCTGGTAGATTGTCTTCTTGTTCCTCACTAAGATTGGGTCTGAATACCTATCACAAAGGAGCTCTATTAATACCAGCACAGCAGAAGTGATATAAATAAGGTGATCAGAGCTGATACAATGTACTTTTTACAAGAGAAAAAAAAAAGGAGAGTCCGGATTAGCGTAGCCGAAGAAATGCCATTAATGTATACAAAGCAAAGGCTCAGATCAGCGAGTGTTATCAAAATGAGCTTAGCCGTTCAATCCCTCTTAGGGACGTCTATTTATTCTACAAAATAATAACAGTCTGGTTAAAGTAACAGCTTACTTATTACTTACATTTCCAGATTTTGATATGGCAGATAGAAAGATCACACTAATAAATGAAGAGTGAATTGCACCGTAACTTCTAAGGTGCCAAAACATGAAAGGTGTAAGAGGTCGTCAAATCTTGTCGTTAAAATGTTTTCTTTTTGTTAAGTCTTTTCAGGCAGTTAATAAAAGGATGATGGATGATAAGGGAAATTAAAGAAAAAATACTCCACGCCCCAAAATATCTAGACATTCTAGAAACGTGCTTATTTTATTAACCAGAGGGCTGGAAACTAAGCAAACTAAGGAAACTAGAAACTGAGCATTAAAGTGGAAATAAACTATAAAAAAACTGGAAGCAGGCAGCTCATTATTGCTGTAGAGACATGCAATGTTATTTTTTAATTAACTGGGGGAACTTTTACATACATACTGGGTAATGTTCTAAGTAGCTGTTTTTAATGAAGCACCTTGTTGTCTTAGGTCTACTTTTAGTCCTTTAATTACATTTGCAGATGACCAGTATCATCATCGTTTTCCATCAGCAGTCACCCTTCCTTTCCCACGGGGTGGGGAGACCTCGGATCTGGACAGGACTTATCATGCTGAGCATTTCTTCCTTTAGCATGATACTTATTCAAGGACTTTTCCTTCCTTACCTCCTGCGCTATCATCCTCCATCCGCCCTGACACTCAGCTCAGATCAGATTATATGTTTTTCCCCTCTAGCTGTCTGCTGGTCTCTTCTTTCTGCTGGCAGGGAGCTGTGGGTTGGGTGGAATTTAGGAAACTTGCTTCATTAAAAAGTTTTCCTGCGCGGGGACCTTTAACTCAGGTATTCACATCTTATGCCTCGTACACACGCAACGATTATCGGCCGAACGATCGGCCGTCTTTTGTCCAGTGTTGTTGTGTTGGTTGAAGTGTGCTCTAGACTGCACACAAATTTTCTCAGCCAACAAAAACCAACTTCAGAAGTGATGTCATGTGCTGGTTTACTTTCCGTGTGTTTTTTCTTCTCTGAGCATGCCCAGTCTTGCTCATCAGATTTTTGTCTGCCGAAATCTGTACTGACTGACGGAAAATCAGCCGTTCTGTTGACACCAACAAAAATTTTATAGCCTGCACACCAGATTTTGTTCGGCCGAAAAGTTGGATTCAGTTGTTGAAAGCATCATACTAACAAGCCGAAAATCGGCCGATCAGACGTTGGCCGAAAATTCACGGCCAACTATCGATGCGTGTGTACGAGGCATTAGGATACGCAGGGGAAGCCATGTGTGTGAAGGTACTAAAGGAGATGACAGGCAGTAGAATAGGCAGGCTGGTAGTTTTGTTGGCAGGCTTTGCCACGCACCACTCACAAGGGATAACAATCCTTGGTCCAAGTAACAACTTCTCAATAAAACAGTCCTGATGGGCAGCCATATCCTTAAAACAATGGATAAGAAGATATCTGCCAAAACAATTTTTTCAGGTTTGAATAGAGTGGAGAGGGATGAGTACACCTGTCAGGTTTTTATAGCTGTCTGTGTCCCAGTTAGGAAGATTCAACCTCTCTATTTGTCACATTTACCATTATCAACGAAAGCGAAAGTGCAAAAAAAATGCCCAATTTTGGATTGCTCCCAGGACAGCAATAAAGGGGAAATCTTCCCATGGGGACACTAGTTCTGGTGCTGTCCACTGTGGAGGGATTTCATCTTGCTTCCTGTTTTGGTTTTGGAACAGGATGTGAAGAGAAATCTCTCCAATTAGATACAGATGGCAAAAAAAAAAACTGACAGCGGTTATACCCTCTCTTACTCTATCCAAAATTAAAAAAAGTTTTGCCTTTAGCTTTACATAAAATGAGCTGTCTGAGCCCAGGACCTGCAGTGGTTCATGGCCATGAGTGAGAGGTGGTTCAGTCATGGTACTTTACTCCTTTCTTAATCATCATAGCAAAAAGAAGAATCAGGTCACATGTAAGAAGATTTTCCAAAAAGCTGGAAAATATTCCTGTGCGAATACAAACTTCAAACTGCAATAATTGCTTCAGATTATCAAGTCACCTGTGGTCACCCTCAATCTATAGCAGGAACACTGCAGGTAATCATAGGTTTCCCCACATACTCATGGCTTGCAGGTTTCTTTGACAGGGGTTTTTGCATCAACAGCTTGGCTTTGAATTCTCTCTCCAGCACTCCACCCACAACAGGTGCCAACGGGTCACTCTGAGTGTGGATTTAGGTTTCATAACAGGAGTCTCACTTGACTTACTCAGAGCAAACACCCACATAGTCCTCAGGGGAACACACTTTCTTTCGAAAGCGAACCTGCGCCCAGGCTGTGAACATTCAAGTACAGTATTTACATATTCACAAGCAGACCCTTACTGACCTCTGTAGATATAGGCACTGTGGAGTGATTACAATAAAGTCATCCAAGCCTTTCTCTCAGCAGCTTGGATCAGCCTGCTTCCCCCAACCAGCAGTCTGTCAGCGGCATTCTAACTTTTTAATCCTAAATTTAAATACAGAACATGAGTGCTGGGTGGAGGAGCTGAGCTGCTGAGAGAACAACACAAACCACTTCAGTGCTTCTGTTGTGAATTTTGAACATCACTTACTACACAGTGCCTGTAGCTGCAGTGGTCGGTAGGGCTTGTTTTACAGTTAGTTTACTGCTTATTAGGAATATGTAAATAGCCTGGCCTTAAAGTGTTCACCTTTACAACAATAATGTAACAATAAACTAACACCAGTCACCCTCCCTACCCCCCTGGTCCCCGCTGTACTTACCTCCGGGGTTGCCAAGCTGTGAATTAGCCCTGTAAAGAAAAATTGTATTTTTTCCATCTAATTTAAAAAAATCACGTTGATGTCCTGGAATTTACAGAGGCCAGTGTATTCTCCACACACCACCCTGATCCACTATCTACCCACATGAGAAACACCTCCCTACAATGCATCGCTGGCTGACTCAATGACCGAACATGGGCTTTAGGGAAGCGTACATAGCTCTGTGTTAGTTTTGACTTGCTCAATAATTAAAACTTGCCCTATCATTGGTGTCTATAGGAAGAATAGTGCCCCATTATTGGTATCAGTGGGAGGAATAGTGCCCCATCATTAGTGTCTTTGGGAGGAATAGTGGGAGGTCTTTGGGAGGAATAGTGGGAAAAAAGGTGCCCCATCACTTTTATCCTTGGGAACATTAGTGCCCTATGGTTGGTGTCAGTGAATGGAATGGCGCCAAAGGCCAGATGAAGGCAAGCAAAGTGCCACATCTGGTCCATGGGCCACAGTTTGGAGACCACTGACCTGGAGCCTGGCCCTAGACGCCTGCTCTAAGCCTCAGGCTAGGAAAGTTTCCTGTAAGATCAGACAGAGACCCTGTCACCCCTCTTCGCATGCATCATACAACACTCAACATGTAGTTTAAATTCTGTAATAGAGAAAGTGGGCCAGTTGCAGGTGATAAAGGATGGAAATTATAGGAAATACTTAGTACAAAAATGTAAATTCTACTAGCTATAAAACCTAATTAGATGCTACATATGCTGCAAGTAAGCCAGCGCTGACCCAGGATGTCAGTATAGCAGATGACAGGCTAAGTACCCTTTAAGCCACTCACAAGCTCTGATAAGACACATTATCGCTTTGTGTAGCATTTCAAGCACCACTCTGATAAATAAAAGCGCCAACACATTGCAAACTGCCACCTGCGAGCTGGTAAATTCCTCCAACAATAGTCCTGGTAGGTTTAACCTCCTAGCATCCTGACATATTGAGTTACAATGGAAGTTGATGTTGTAGTGTTCTGTAATCTGTCTTTATCTGGTGTTGGTTCAATGTTTTTAATCCATATTGACACTTGGCGACACCCTTCTTTATTGTGGCCTATTGTGGGGAAGATAATGACAGGGATAAATAGGCGGAGCAGATCATTTTATTTTCAGCTACAAATTGCCTCTTTCTGTTGTCTTTTGTCTCTTTTCTCCATCCACAGGCTGTGCAGTGTATGCTGGCCTCCCTCCATTCAGAACTTGACATTCAAAGGTACTTGATGAAAATTGAATCCTCTCGGAGAGTTAGTACATTATTCCTCTTTTTTTGTCTTGTTCCTTTTTTTAACTTTTTTCAAAGTCTGCAGTGTTTAGCTCTAACTGCGTGTAGCTTTGCAGTGTGTTTGTTCCAGCTAACAAGGATGACAATAAATGATGACCATTTGCATGCATTAACACAAAGGTCATTTGACTTGTAAAGTCTGTAGTGTTTGAGTGCCAGCATGCTCTTTTTTGCGTTGCTGAGGGTGACTGGATGTTAAAAAATATTAAGGACTCTTGGGCACTTGCACATATTTTTGTGCCCATGTTGCCATGCATTTTCTGGCCCATTGATATGCATTGTGTAAGGCATTCATGTTCTGTTCATTTTCAGTAGGTCCACCATTTGTGTTGATGGGCCAAAGACTTACCTGTCTCATTTTATGCCAATGCATTGCAAGGCAACGCCTGTGCTACAAAGTTAAATAGTTAGGTTGAAAAAAGACACACCTCCATCTAGTTCAACCAATAGAAAAAAAAATAACCAAAAAGAAAACCTTCATACACTTATCTTATACCTACAATTGATCCAGAGGAAGGCCAACAAATCTAATAAAGCATGGCCCAATTTGCTCCAATGGGGGGGGGAGATCCTCCCTGATCCCCAGCAGGCAATCGGATATTCCCCGGATCAACTATCCATAGTGTTATTACCATGGTGTCCAGAAACCTGGTGTTCTTTAAAGAAACCCTTTCATCCTATCCAAAGGGGTAGGAAAGGGCATCCCTTGGCCCCCTATACTTTCCTGGCCTGTACTCCCTACCAGCTCCTTCTCCTCTGTAGCCAGTGCTTAGGTTGGCTGTGCCAGAGACCTGGGGGAGCAGTGATATCACCCTCCTGCTCACGTGACAGTGCTTGAGCTTATTAGGTTCTAGTATGGTGGGCATCTGAACATAGACACCGACTCCCTGTTGCATAAATGTAAATTAGATGGATAAAAGATGGATTCAGCTCCTGTTCTCCATCTGTAGAGAACTCCCCAGATACGTTTCATCTTTTTCAGGGCTTAAAGTGGAGTTCCACCCATTTTAGTAACTTTAGATGTATGCAATCCCCTTTAAAACTACTTTTACCAATGGAAACTTTTTTTTTTGCTAGGAAATACCTTATTTTCATCTTTATTCATTCCTCTCCTCACTTCCGGGTCCGGCCGCCGATCGGCGATTACGTCATTCGGCGATTCGCAAGGGCTGCTGGCATGTATCTCATGTGATGAAATCTCGCATTATTACACAGTTGTCCTGAGCTGTACTGTATGTATTGGATTGAGTCCGTGCTCTGCCCTGTCTCCGCCCCGCCTCCTCTCAGTGAGCTCAGTGAGGATATAATGCTTTCAGTCCTCGCTCACTGAGAGGAGGCGGGCAGAGGCGGAGCGAAGGCGGGGCGGAGCATGGACTCAATCCAATGCATCTGAGTACAGCTCACTGAGAGGAGACGGGGCGAAGCACGGCCTCAATCCAATACATACGAGTACAGCTCAGGACACCTGTGTAATAATGCGAGATTTCATCCCATGAGATACATCCCAGCAGCCCTTGCGAATTGCCGAATGACGTAATCGCCGATCTGCGGCCGGACCCGGAAGTGAGGAGAGGATGAATAAAGAAGAAAATAAGGTATTTCCTAGCAAAAAAAAAAAAGTTTTCATTGGTAAAAGTAGTTTTAAAGGGGATTACATACATCTATGTAATCCAAGTTATTAAAATGGGTGGAACTCCACTTTAACCATTTGGTCTCCGGAAGATTTACCACTCTTCATTACCAAGCCATTTTTTGCGATACAGCACTGCCTTACTACTGACAATTGCGTGGTCATGCAGCTCTGTAACCAAATAAAATTTATATTGTGTGCAGATGGCCACTATTTTGTTGAAGTTTACTAGAGCCTCACAAACCGATCCTGTGTGTCTTGCACCAGTCTATTTACATGCTGATCCGACTGACACAAGTTTGGATGGCATTCGAATGGTACTATTTTCATTGTTTAGTGCTTGGGCTTAGTTATTGGCCCAAGTGGGGGCAAATCACACATTCTTCCATACCTGAAAATGTCAGGTATTGTATTCCCTGTGGAAAGAGGGCAAAGGGAACTTAGATAAAGTGAAGGGGGCCAGGGGATGGCTTTGCAGAGACACCTTCACTTTATCCTGCGTATAGTGCCTGTATTAAAGAGACACTGTCACTTTGCTCCTGCTGGATAGAGTGAAGAGAAAAGAAGCACCATTCCAGGTCAGCCCACACTGATCTGCCTCCCACATACACAGGATGGTGGCCCAGCTCATATCTGTGTAGCAAATATCAAGAAAGCCCAGACTGCTGCTCTCCAATTTCCACCTTTATTAATGTAGAATATCCATAAACTGGCAAATCACAGCAATAGTGAGGGACGCCTGCCTTTTCACGCACATGAACCTTAATGGCATCCCAGTCTTAGTCCATAGGGTTCAATATTTTGGTTGACCGACCCTTTGCATCTATAACAGCTTCAACTCCTCTGGGAAGACTGCCCGTAAGGTTTAGGAGTTTGTCTATGGGAAAGTTTGACCATTCTCCCAGAAGCTCATTTGTGAGGTCAGGCACTGATGTTGTCACGTCTGACCCCTGATGACGTCAGACGCTTCTTACGAAACGTGTAGGGTTAGGGGGTAAGGTGACACATCACTTCCGCCAGTTGGAGCGCAGTCGGCGTCCCTGCTGTTTGTATAGAGCTCTGTTTACTGGGAAACACTGTAAGTGTATTTTTAATCTTTGCGTTTTACATTAAACCTAATTTCTCTAGCGCTCATTGACAGACGTAGTCCTCGGTGATACACCACCTTCGGGTTATGTTGCCTCCACAGGAGCAGGACTAGACAGGAAATTAAAAAGCTCTGGCCACACCCTAGGGGCAGTCCCAGAGGGTATATCCTCTCTCTCTCTCTGCCTCAGCAAATCAGTTATTTTCTGTCTAGTTAGGAGTAAGGACCTAGATACCTTGCTGGGATCTTAGGTCCTGGCAAGAATTTTTTCTTAAAGGATTTTTTTAGACAGCTTTTTTTCTCCAGTGTTCCTGTGAGATCTTCAAGCAAGAAAGCTGAACTGGGCGACGGGCTGGATGTTGAGATCCGGTGGTCACCCCAGTTCAGCCTACGAGCGCGTGCAGGCCATAGCTCCGCGCTGGGTCGGCCGCGACAAAGTCCCATTAAAGGACTGACCCCGCGAGTTAAACGTCTCGCTGAAACGCCAAAGACCATGAGTCACGGCGTCCGTATCGGTCGACAGCCCTCCCGCCCCGGTGGAGAGGGGTACTGTCAGGAGTTGGTGCCCGCCTGGTTCCGGTATGGTGAGTAGTATGTTCCCCCTTTTTCCCTGACGGGTTTTGTGGTGAACGCGGGCCCCTCTCTGTATGGTAAGAAAGAGTCCCTTTCTATCCTATAACATGACACAGATCCTCCTACTTTGAGTGTGATTTTATGTGTGCAAAAAGCCAGGAGGCTTGGTTTGGGAGCTAACAATCTAATTGTATACATGTTTAAAAGATGTAATCTGTGGCATTCTGGGAATCTTATGGGTTAAGTATAAGCTACCTACCAGTCAGAAGCCACGGACATGTAGACTGCCTTCCAAATCAGATCTCCAGCTATTAGCAGGCCTCCCGAACGGCCATGCGGTCCGCCAGGGCCGGTACCGCCAACCACGCCATATCCCCATGCAGAGAGAGTGTTGTGTGCCCTGCAGCACACCGCTATTCAGTACAGGCCGCCGCCATTTTTTTTGCTGGATCGCACGAGCCGCCATTTTGGCGTAGCCTCGTGTCTCCAGCATGGGGGCGGCCATGTTTGAGGTGATCCAAACACCTCGTGGAGCTTGGGGGAGGCGCCGGAAGGCGTGCAGAGGGGCGGAGCCGCCTCCTTTCTTCCTGGGCAGCCAGCCAAAAGACTTCCTGTTTGTCAAGACAGCGCTGTAACCTGTTGCAGTTAAACTCTGAGCATCAAGTGGTGAGCCTGGGGGTCTATCTCTCTCTCTCTCGATCGATAGGGATCCCTAGCAGGTAACACTAAGGGGCTTTTTGTGGTGCTGGGGGTCAGAAAAAAGAAAAAAAAAAAAAAAAAGTTTTTTCTTTACTTTTGAATTATATTATCCAGGAAGTGACTGGAATTATCATGGACCCTGCCACACATATTCCCCCACCTGTTTCCCTCGAGGGGGCCACGGGACCCGCCGGTGCACAGAGTATAGAGTCATTTACAGCAATTTTGGAGTCTATGGTGGCTCGGGTGGAGGCGGCCTGTCAGGGACGGGGGTCAAGGAAGCGACCCCCGCCTACCCCTATACCATCTGACACCTCTGACTCAGATTCAGAGATGGTCACGGCAGTTGCAGGTTCCTCTGCAAGGGCTGTTATCCCAGGTAAAGCCCCCTCAGACAGTGAGGAGGACGCTTCTTCTCCTGCTATAATTCAGGAAGAAGCATTGGTGGACGCACTAGTTGTGGCAGTGCAGGAAACCTTAAAACTTGAGGCTTTACCGGCAGAGGCAACTGAAACAGAGATGCCTTTTGGTACTAATAAGCCCATCAAGACGGCGAAGGCTTTTCCTGTACCTAAATGTTTTGGTAATCAGATTAAAGGAGAATGGGAGCATTCTAAACGTACCTTTACTATTTCCAAGCGTATATTGCTAGACGCTATCCGTTTGAGGAATCCATCATTAAGAAATGGACGGTACCACCAGTCGTGGATCCGCCTATTTCCAGGCTGAATAAAGCCACGGTTATTCCAGTGGAGGACACTTCGTCCTTTAAGGATCCGGTGGATCGAAAGATAGAAGCAGAGTCCCGCACCATCTTCTCTCTGATAGGGTCAGCATTTAGACCAGTAATTGTTATTGGTCTAGTTTCCCAGACACTTACGGAATGGGCGAAAATGGTACGCCAAGATCTTAGGGGAAAAGATATTCCCCAGGAGACATCTGATTTGATGGAACAGATTATACAAGGGCTACAGTTTATCTGTGACGCAGCCTTGGACACTACTCCCTTATTAGGGCATGCATCTAAGTTAGCGGTGATCCTCAGACGTGTGCTGTGGTTAAAATGCTGGTCAGCTGACCTAGGTTCCAAAAAGACCTTGACTAATCTCCCTTTTCAGGGGAATCGTCTATTTGGGGCCAACCTAGATGAAATCATTAAGGATGCCACTGGGGGCAAGAGCACTTTTTTGCCACAGGCTGCTAAAGCTAAGGGACCTCGCAACAAGCGAGGACCTTTCTTTACCGCCCATAAAGGGCGCCCGGCTGGTACTAGCGGGAAAGGCAAGACTCCTCCAGGAGGGTTCAAGAAGGGCTGGTCGGACAAGCAAAGGACCAACCCAGCCAAACCCGAAGCAAAGGAGTACACAGCCTGAAGGTGCGCCCCCACCCGGTTTCAGGGTGGGGGGACGTTTTCACCGGTATTCAGGACATTAGATCGAGCATCAACCACTACTACCGGTGCGATTCTTCCCTTCCAACATTTAAGTACTACAGGAAGCGGTAGTTACCGTTCCCTGAATAGATCTTTTCCTTTACCTTTTCCTAAGATTAGTCCCGATACCTCACAGGAATCGGATCTGGTTGACCAGATAGGCCAAGTAGCCTCTAGTCGGGTGACTTCGGTCCCTGAGGTTCAACCAGAAAAGATCACCTTTCCTGATAACTATCAGGTATCTGATAAATGTGTGGGAACAGAAAACGACCAGACTTTCTCGGATGGTCGGGGCCAGATAGCTCTAGGGACGCCTGGTTCAGATCCAATCAGCGCCAGTGGTCCTAGAAATTCTAGGCTGGCCTCCTCAAGCCGGCCTGGCCGACTTGGACATGTTAGTCGCAGACGTTCCGTGGGAACTTCGTCTCAGGGAGTGTCTGTGGTCTCAAGGACCAATTTACCATCGTGCTTTACAGTCGCTGGGTTTAATGGCCTGGCCATTGAGACCCAAGTACTGAAGGACAGAGGTTTGTCTACTTCAGTCATTCCTACCCTTATTAAAGCAAGGAAAGCGACTTCCAGCAAAGTCTATTATCACACATGGAAGACTTATATTGCGTGGTGCGAATCTTTAGGATTTCCTCCACGTACCTATTCGGTGTCTCGAATATTGGCCTTTTTGCAACAAGGGGTTGAGCAGAAGCTAGCCTTGAGCACCATCAAGGGTCAAGTTTCAGCATTAGCAATCTTCTTTCAGAAGCCTTTAGCTACCAAATCCTTGGTGCGGAATTTCATCCAGGGGGTGCGGCACCTGGCTCCTCCAGTCCGCGCGCCCTTACCGCCCTGGGATCTTAATTTGGTTTTGTCGGTTCTACAGAAACCTCCCTTTGAAAACATCAGGGAGATTCCCTTGCTTACTTTATCCCAGAAGGTGGCCTTCTTGGTGGCTATTACTTCTGCTCGCAGGGTGTCAGAACTGGCTGCATTATCATGCCAGTCCCCTTACCTAGTGATTCATAGGGATAAGGTAGTACTTCATCCTAAGCCATCTTTTCTTCCTAAGGTGGTTTCAGATTTTCATCTGAATGAAGATATTGTACTACCTTCCTTGTGTCCTCAGCCCAAGCATCATCGGGAACATGCGTTGCATTCCTTAGATGTGGTTCGGGCAATCAGGGTATACCTGAAAGCTACGGAATCTTTCCGTAAGACGGATTCACTTTTTGTGATCACGGATGGCCCCAGAAAGGGTTTGCCTGCATCTGCCGCGACCATTGCCAAATGGATTAGACAAACGGTGGTACAGGCTTATTCTATTAAGGGTCAGAGTCCTCCGTTCCCTGTTAGGGCGCACTCCACTCGAGCGCTCAGTACTTCCTGGGCCTTTCGCCATCAGGCGTCAGTGGTCCAGGTATGTAAGGCGGCCACTTGGTCGTCGGTACATACCTTTACAAAATTCTATAAAATTGATGTGACGGCATCGGCGGATGCCTCATTTGGCCGCAAGGTTTTGCAGGCCGCAATTTGAGGAGACCGGTGGTCTACCTCGAGGGTTTTTTTCTGTTTGAAAAAAAAAAAAAAAAAAAAATTTTCTCTTTTTTGTTGAGTCTCATCATTAAGGATGAGCATTGTAAACTTCTAGTTGGCACCGGTTGGGCCTTCTAGATTGGGATTTGATTTCATTTTCCCACCCCTCAGTTGTGATACTGCTCTGGGACGTCCCGAAGGTGGTGTATCACCGAGGACTACGTCTGTCAATGAGCGCTAGAGAAAAATGGATTTTTGTAAAATCTTACCGTAAAATCCTTTTCTCTTAGCTCATTGACAGACGTAGTCCCCGCCCCTCTGTTTTTTGAGTTGGGTTAAAATCTCTAAAGACTGCTTTTTCACATAACTGATTTGCTGAGGCAGAGAGAGAGAGGATATACCCTCTGGGACTGCCCCTAGGGTGTGGCCAGAGCTTTTTAATTTCCTGTCTAGTCCTGCTCCTGTGGAGGCAACATAACCCGAAGGTGGTGTATCACCGAGGACTACGTCTGTCAATGAGCTAAGAGAAAAGGATTTTACGGTAAGATTTTACAAAAATCCATTTATACTACATCACAGGTGTCAAACACAAGGCCCGCGGGCCGAATGCGGCCCCCCAGACAATTTCATGTGGCCCTCGCACCTTTCCTGCAACTACGGCACCCCCCTTGTCTCTGCCCCCACCTTGTCTCTGTAGTCGACAGCAGAGAGGACATAACTCCTTTGCCAGTTCCTGCACTCCTCTGTGCAGCTGTAGAAAGGCTTATTTTTGCCCCCCAGGACATGGGGTGCTCTGGACATCTAATCCTACAGATATAAGCGGCCCTTTGAGGGCAACCATAATGCTGATGTGGCCCGCGATGAAATGGAGTTTGACACCCCTGTACTACATGATGGAAGTCTTTTTGTCTTGTCCCCCTTGATATGATCTATCGTTTTTGGTTCCAGTGGAGAGGATTGTATTAGGGGCCCTTTTTTCCTAGCACTGAGGGTCTCCCACATCCAACCTACATGCGAGACCTTAACTTGCCTCTGGTGAGTAGATAATTTATCTATTGGTGGTGGATAAGAGCATAAGATCAAGGTACATCCTGTGGGGGATCCAAAGGAGTCCCTTTTAAAGTAATATTGCATGTTTGAAGCAATTTGGTGATAATGGACATTACAAGCACTTTTAAAATTTAAAATATATTTAATTAAGGAGTTTGTCAAGGAATAATTAATTTAAATAATTGATCAGTTTTTTGATATTACAAAAAAAAACGTGACCAAGCAGGGCTTTGCCCACCCAGCCGCGTCACTCATTCACAGTGTCCTGTGAATGGAAAACTACAAGATCTGGCAGCCTTTGTGGCTATCGGCTTGTAGTTTTTAATGAACTATCTCAGCGCTGTGGACCACCGTGGTAGTTCATTCTCTCTCCCTGACAGATTGTATCTGCTTGGCCGTATGGGATGTAAGGGCACACAGATAAACTGGCAGATCTGCTAGAGACCTGCATGGCACCAGTGATCTACTGATCGCTGGTGCAATGCTTTACAGGCAGCAAAATAAATAAATAAATGCACTTTTTTTTACCTGCAAAAAAAATATCATGCATTTATTATTTTTTTCTAAAAAGTGAACTTATGCTTTAAATAGCATTTTCAGTTTTTGGTGCTCAGATACAATTTAGTTCCACTTTAAAGCGGTTGTAAACTGCAGCACATTTTTTTTGTTCACTTACTTGCAAGCCAAAGGCATAATGTGCTAGTATGCAGCGCATACTAGCACATTATGTGAAACATAACTGAATACGAAGCCTTCCAACGATGCAGTGTCACTGCTGGACATAGCTTCCGGGTTTGCGGACTCCGGCTCTGTAACTGGCGGGAGCCGCAATGACGTCACTACTGCGCATGCATGTAGGAGCCGCCGGTCATGGCATAGGTATCTGAAGGAACGCCCACATGTGCCGTTCCTTCAGAGCACATGCGCCAGTGATGTCACTGGCTGCATGCACAGTAAATATCTCCTATACGGTGCAGGTTTAGGAGATATGTACACAACCCATAGGTAAGCCTTAATATAGGCTTACCTATTGGTAAAATTTAAAGATGGAAGTTTACTTCCTCTTTAGATACCGTAATGTTGCCACACTGTCTGGGCTACAAACATGGCCTTTGTTCTTTTAGATATGCTTTGAATTATAATTATAGCTGTGCAGGCTTTCTTTTGAAACCTTTTGATTGACACGCTTGTTTATCTACTATGAGGACAACCATTGAAGTGTACCTCTGGGCAAAACCTTTTTTTTTAAGCTTTGGATGGAGCAGGAAAGGGTCAAGTTTTTAATTAATGTCTATGTCCCCCATTGGGTAGATTCACCCCTCTATTTGTACTGCTGACCATGGTCTCTGAAAAAAAGGAAATTCAAAATGTTACAGTTGTCCCCAGAATATGAGGCAAGGGAAAATCTTTAAAAGGGGACCCCTTTTTCTGGGAGAACTGTCTAAGATGGGAAATCCTTTTCTCAGAATGATACTTTTTTCCCCTGTGGTTCTGCTCCTCCCACTAAAGGGGGAGGGACCTTTGGTTCCCATGTTTTGAACATGTTAGAATGCTTATCCTTGCAGGGGAGGACTGGGCCAGGGGGCAGGGGGGCAATTGCCCCCTGGGCCACTCTGATGCCCTAAAAAAGCTGTACCGCTTCTGCCACAGACATGCTTAAAGGATTCCTGGTAAAGAGAAGTAAAAAGTCCCTACTGCTGACCTAGTGAGTGCGGGATAAAGTCCCCCCCCCCCCCAGCATGGATGGTCTAAGCTGTGTCTGAGCAACGGCCGGTTCCATGCACCACTGGAGACTCTCCTCCCCTGGCCAGCCCCAACCGAGCTGTCCCAGCTCACCCCAATTCCCCTGCTGGCCAGGTTGGGAAACCGGATTCGGATGGTGAGTAGAGAGTACCTAGAGTGGAGCTTCAGCCTGAAATGGGGGTCAGGAGGAGGCTGGGAAGAGAGAGAGTGGAAAGGGGGCCGAGTCTCTACACCATGGGCCTCTGGTTTGTACTTGCCAGTCAGCCCCTGTATCCTTGTGTGCATATAAATCAAGCTGTGAGATAAGATCACTTGTTGCTTGGCTCTGATGAAGAAGGGAATACCTTTGAAACGTGTCAGCCTGCAGGGACCCCTGGAGATTGTCCCATCTGGAAGCACGAAGCCGCAGATGAGTGGCTAAACAAGCACTTTTATCTCATATGTTTGTGAGTAGTTTTATACTTTATATATTTTTTTATTAAAAATATGTGGGATAATGCACTAGGCCTGTGCGCCCTCTTTTGTTTTTATTTTTTATTTTTTAATAAATCAGCTGCTGTGTCTCCCAGGTCCAGAGCTTGCATAGCACTTTCTAATAATGAACCACAAAGTTTTTTACATTCCCCCATGGGGCTCTGTTATTTGGTATTTTAGGATCTCAAGCTTGGGTAAACATTACTCAGCACACCGGGCAAATTTCCTGAACCATTCCTATGTCACTATATTGGAGAACAATATTCCTGGCTTCAGATGAGCAGCTCCTGTTAATTGCAGAGTGAGCATGAGCAGCCGATTTCACAGCGGGGAACCAGATTACACCTAATATTGTACGAGCGACATGACACAGACGTGACCTCCAGATGGTCCCTTTCAGCGCTGGTTATTTCTGTCATATAATTATCATTTAATAGCGGCAACAGAAGCCGACAACGGTTGGAAGGCAGCGCGCTCCGCTAATGAAAATGTATCTAATAAAACCTAAAGTATTCTTAGAATCCAAGACATAAAAATAGCTTTAATAACATAATTCATCTGGTTAAACAATGCGGCAGTAATCACTGTCATTGTTGCAATGTATTCTGGGGATCTGTCACTCATCTGTCACAGCTGGGGGGCGCCATGTTGTGAGCTGCATTAAAGAGAAACTCCCATCTTTAAGTGTATGTACACCATGAACTTCTCTTATTTGTTCCCTTTGGTCTGTTAGATATGCCATTGAAAGTGTTTGGTATATCTGTTCAATAAAGGAAAATAAATACCTGCCAGAAATCCAGTGAACTGCAATATTAGTGCAAGCTGTGTTATATTATAGGCCCTGCCCAGTTTACCTCTTCAAACTTTAGAACACCCCACTTCCTATGTTATTTTGTGATGAGAAAGGGGGGTTTCTAATAGGAAGAGTGTTAGGCTTCTTTCAAACTTTTAGTGCTGCTTCTTGCCCTCTGAAAAGCAATCAGTTTTTAGAAGTGGCTCAGTGTACACAGGTGTGGGCTGCTCATTGCACACAGGTGTGGGCTGCTCATTGTACACAGGGGTGGGCTGCTCATTGCACACAGGTGTGGGTTGCTCATTGTACACAGGGGTGGGCTGCTCATTGCACACAGGTGTGGGTCACTCATTGTACACAGGTGTGGGCTGCTCATTGTACACAGGGGTGGGCTGCTCATTGCACACAGGGGTGGGCTGCTCATTGTACACAGGGGTGGGCTGCTCATTGCACACAGGTGTGGGCTGCTCATTGTACACAGGAGTGGGCTGCTCATTGTACACAGGAGTGGGCTGCTCATTGTACACAGGTGTGGGCTGCTCCTTGTACACAGGCGTGGGCTGCTCTTTGTACACAGGCGTGGGCTGCTCTTTGTGCACAGGTGTGGGCTGCTCATTGTACACAGGTGTGGGCTGCTCATTGTACACAGGTGTGGGCTGCTCAGTGTACACAGGTGTGGGCTGCTCAGTGTACACAGGCGTGGGGGTGCTCGGGGTGCAAAGGTGTGGGCTGCTCATTGTACACAGGTGTGGGCTGCTCGTTGTACACAGGCGTGGGCTGCTCGTTGTACACAGGCGTGGGCTGCACGTTGTACTGTACACAGGTGTGGGCCGTTCATTGTACACAGGTGTGGGCTGCTCATTGTACACAGGCATGGGCTACACAGGGGTGGGCCGCTCATTGTACACAGGTGTGGGCCGCTCATTGTACACAGGTGTGGGCCGCTCATTGTACACAGGCATGGGCCGCTTATTGTACACAGGTGTGGGCCGCTCATTGTACACAGGTGTGGGCCGCTCATTGTACACAGGTGTGGGCCGCTCATTGTACACAGGTGTGGGCCGCTCATTGTACACAGGTGTGGGCCGCTCGTTGTACACAGGTGTGGGCCACACAGGTACACACTGCTTTGTAGATGAAGTACAGAACTCATGAAAAGTTGAAATTTGTTTGTCCATAACATAACCTTGTGTTGTTTCAATTTAATTTCCAGACAAAAAGCCCCAAGCTGTCCTCCAGCCCTCAGTCGAGCCTGGGAGATCCGGCTGAACAGAACCTTTCTGAACCATTGGCTGACTCAGGAGACGCCATGTTTGAAGGGGAGTCCACATTGCCTTTTGTCAGAGGCAGCCGGACAAGGGCCAGCCTCCCCGTCGTCAGATCCACCAATCAGACGAAAGAGCGATCCCTAGGTAAGACTCAGTCTTTATCATTCTCCTGTGTTCACTAATGATGGAAATGTGAACATCCTCCATGTGGGCGGTCACGGTTGAAGAGTGAACCTACCTATAATGAGAACTATAGTATAACGTCATGGCGAGAGTTCTAAGATTCGCACATTCCTGACGTGGCGATTATTTATTCAGCTCAATTACAGGCTTATCACTGTTTGGTGAACTAAATAAATATTTTATTATCGCTCAGAAATTGATTGGTTGTCAACAAGCCTGGATTTTATATCTTGTGTCTGAATATATAGATTTTTTTATTGATTTTGGCCTTAGATACACTTTAGTTTGAAAATGATTTACAAAACTTTGTTCTGCTTTTATCCCTTTAGCACAATGTGGGCTTTACTCTTCCTAGTCAGGCCTCCTTTACACAGGCATATCCAGGACTTTTATTCTCAGAGAATAGGTGCAAGAACCCCCCTCTCTAAGTCACCCCTTGTCCCCGCTCCCTACCCTCCCCCGAGCATCTAAGTCACCCCTTGTCCCCGCTCCCTACCCACCCCCGAGCATCTAAGTCACCCCTTGTCTCCGCCCCCTACCCACCCCGAGCACCATCCCTTGGTTCCACCCTCTACCCACCTCCCAGTACCACCCCTTTTCAGAGAATACAAAACTAAGCATCATTCTGTGGTGATAAGTAATTTGTATGGAAATGTTAATGGTAACAAGAAGAGCAACAGCAATAGAACACCGCAACAATAGTTCCCAAACACAACAATGCACCCCTGCAACAAAAGTCCACCCCAGTAACAATAAACCCCCTGCAGCAACAACAGATCTCCGAGCAGCCAGCATCAATATACCTCTCTAACAACAGTAGATCCCTCCCAGCAACAACGGACCCCCCAGGAATATAAGACCTCTCCCAGCGACAATAGACCTCCCCAGCAACAATAGACCTCCTCAGCAACAATAGAGCCCCATGCAAAAATAGAACCCCACCAGGGACTATAGCAGCAGTCATCAATAGATCCTCCAGCACATGCCAGCACCCCTTGCCATTACATACATTCAGTGCTGGATGTGCCCGAACTGCGTTCCTCCGTGTTCCACCTGAAAAAAGCCCTGGGCGTATCTATCTGTACATCTGATCCGTGCAAAGGGCCAGCTTTGGGATGTACAGGTGTCCCGTTCATCTGTGTGCAGGCAGCCCCATTCATGTCTAAGAGGCAGCACAGGGGCCAGGTGGTTAGTACTCCTGCCTAGCAGCACTTGGGTCAGCGGTTCAAATCCCAATAACAGCGCTAGCTGCGTGGAGTTTGCATGTTCTCCCTGTGCCTGCGTGGGTTTCCTCCGGGTACTCCGGTTTCCTCCCACACTCAAAGGACATGCTGGCAGGTAATTAGCTCCTGTCTATGTATGTATGAATGTGAGTTAGGGGCCTTAGATTGCATTCTCCCTGAGGGCAGGGACTGATGTGAATGTACAACATATATAAAGCTCTGTGTAAATTGATGTGCTATATAAGTACCTATAATAAATAAATTGGGATGCAGCACCTGGACAGACAGGGACCCCAGTCCCAATTTGACAGCTATGTGGGTGTGTGTCCCTTAATGCAGACAGTATGCTTTTCGGGGATACGCACCCACACGGCTGTCATATTGGGACATAGCAGCTGTGTCTGGGCATCCCAATAGACATAGATAGGGCTGCACCTGCACTGAAAGAGCTAACTGCTCATTTTCATCTTGGGGAAAGTTTTGCACTTACTTTATCCTCAGCTCCCCCCGATAGATGGCGCTCCCCCATGCTCTGGCAGTGGACTGTCCCTCAACATCATCACCTCCAATTTAGGGCCATGGACTCTTCATTGGTCTTGATCACATCAGGACCTTAGACCTGTGAAGCATGGAGGAGAAGATGCTGTGGGGATCGGAGTGGTGGATCAGATGAGTATACCTTCTTTTCTATGTCCCCTGGAGCTAAGGCCTGGTTCACACCTATGCATTTTTCAGTGCACTTTCAGTTTTGCAGAAACACACTACAGTCCATGTAACATGCTTTCTTATGGGTCATGTTCACATCTGTGCATTTTATGGAAAGGGCCACTGACCTTTTTCTGGTTTTTGGTTCCATAGACTTTAATGGATCAGAAATGTGTATTGAAAAACGCACAATTCACCAGGAGAATTCAAACTGCAACCTGCATAGGTTGCCTAATAGACCATTCAATCTTTGAAGGATGGGTGCAGCGCCAATGCAAGGGATCATTTTTTAGGTCTCCTGAAGTTGGGTTTTAAGCTGCAGCAAAATTGCAAGTGACCCATAGAGGTTAATTATACCCACAGAGGTTAACTATTTTGAGGCCGGGAACTTTTTTTTTTATTTTCAACATAATAATACATAAATAAATAAATCGGTAGTCTATTAGCCCTTTACACATCGGCCTTTTTTCTAAACATGTCCACACAGTTAGCTAAAGTGCTCCTTAGATATAATGCACCACACTTGAAACGCACCACTGTGTATTATGACTATGACATATGAACAGAATTTCATTTGTAAACCTGAAATGGACTTTCTTACGGCTTTTGAAGAACATTACTATATCTGACCACCAGATGGCACACTTCATTCAATCAGTCCTTATATTATAGAAAGTAATGTTCAGGCTGTACTATGACTGGGCTCCAATATCAGGATCTTGTATCATATATTAGTGGCTCTCTTATTATTATATAAGGGCAGTGATAAGAAGGTCACAGTAACCAATCAGATGTTATCCAAGTGTAATCAATTCAGTTGAAGAGGAACTTGCATCAGATATACACAGTGGGGTTTATTTACTAATACTGGAGAGTGCAAAATCTGGTGCAGCTGTGCACGGTAGCCTATCAGCTTCTAAAGCTGGCCATGCGCGGTTCAAATCTCGGCCGGTCCAGCAGAAACAGGCTGAAATTCAAACTGTTAATGGGCAGACTGAATGTACCATGCTGATCGATTGATCAACTTGGGTACAACCAGCCTGTTGGATTCTCTTGCGATTATCGCTAGCGTCTGCTGTAGCTGCTAGCAATAACCAATGTCTTCCCCCATTGGAGACGGCTTCTGCCGCCCGCCCCCGCTGGGAGAAGAGAATTGCTCAGCAGGAGGAATCCCTCTGTCAGCACTGTCTATGTTGATGGGAGAATTGTTCGATTTTCTTTCTTGCGACACGGGTTGAAGGAAAGAAATTTGCACCATGTTTGGCCTGCCTAGCTTCAGCTTGTTCAATTAGCTTCGACAAAAACAAACCTGGAAGCTGATTTTCTGTGTTTTCAGGTTAACACTTCCAGGTATTTCATACTTCTCATTGAGATCAGACTGCCAGCGCTCTTCTCCCCAGGATGTCGGAGCAATCTTTATTTAGGCATCATCCAGGTTCACCATTACCTCCTAGACTGAGATGATGGCTCAGAGAGGACACAATCATGTATTCTGGTGCCTGTGCAGTTCCTTGCTGTGTTCACAATACAAGCCAGCCTCTTCTGCACCCTCTCATCTTGTGAAAGAGACTGAGGAAATGTTTCTGGTGGCATCACCTAAGCCTAGGCAAAGTCACTGGAAGGCCAGTTTCACACAGGCTACAGCTTGTATAAGAGCCGTGTGAACAGCCAGTTTTGAAAAAGCATTTGCAGAGCTTTCAGCTTTGTTGACCATAGGCATGTGCAGGGGGTGTGCCAGGTGTGCATGGGCACTCCCTAATCACCCCCATGTGGCATAGATTCCCCCTGCTGCCCAGGCCCATGTCATTTACCAGCTGCTTCCTTCTCTGAATGAGCACAGTGAGTGATTGGTATAGATCACTCACTGTGCTCATTCCTAAGAGAAGCTTAGTAAACTGTGTTTACTAGGCTTCAGTTTGTGAATGAACAGGAAGCCGCTCAGTACAGAGCACTTCCATTTCATTCACTGTCCAGTGCAGCTGACACTGCAGAGAAAGAGGCTGGGGAATCTCTTTCCTCAGCCACTTTCTCTGTCGCAAAAAGGAGACATTTAGGGGTCTGTTTAGACCCCTGAAATTTCACCAAAGCCCCAGTGGGTCTCCTATAAAAATTGTAAATAAATAATACTGTAAAAAAAAAAACGACTGACACCGTCCACTACCCCACTGACACTGTCTAAATTTAGTCACAGCAGGAGCCAATGATTGGACACGGCAGGAACCAATCAGCAGGTCGGCAGACGCGATGTCCGCCAGGACACGCTGATCTTTCCTGAGAGAGGCAGATCGCCATTCTGTCACGGGAGAGGATTGAGATCTTGTGTTTTTGCTAAACAGGAACACGAACCTCTGTCTTCCCCCAGTCAGAGCAACCCCCACATAGTTAGCAAGCACCCCCTAGGGACACATTTAACCCTTTGATCACCCCTGATGATAACCCCTTTCTTGCCAGTGTCCTTAGTACAGTAACAGTGTATATTTTTTAGCATTGATCATTGTAATAATGTCATTGGTGTTAGGTGTCAGATTTGTCCACCCCAATGTCGCAGTCCCGCTAAAAATCACTGATCGCCGCCATTACTAGTAAAAACAAAATAAATAAATAAATAAAAATGGCATAAAAATATCCCCCTATTTTTATGCCATTTTTATTTATTTATTTATTTTGTTTTTACTAGTAATGGCGGCGATCAGTGATTTTTTTGTAGGCGCTATAACTTTTGCGCAAACCAATCAATACACGCTTATTGGGATTTTTTTTACCAAAAATATGTAACAGAATACATCTTGGCCTAAATTGATGAAGAAATTACATTTTTTACATTTTTTTATTGGATGTGTTTTATAGCGGAATATATATATATATATATATATATATATATATATATATATATATATTTTTTTTTTTTTTTTTTTTTTTTTTTCAAAATTGACGCTCTTTTTTGTTTATAACACAATAAATAAAAACCACAAAGGTGATCAAATACCACCAGAAGAAAGCTCTATTTGTGGGAAAAGAGGACATCCATTGTATTTGGGTACAGCGCCACATGACCGCGCAATTGTCAATTGACACCCTCCTGGCAAATTAGGCCTGCGCTTTAGCCGTCTTTCAGCTATAGGGGGTTAAAGCTGATCTCCATGTTTGAGTAAATTTAAATAATGTATTTGGACCAAGCTAGTCCAAACAAATGAATTGCTTTGCTAACAGATACGGCAGCTGTGTGCCCTGTATTTGTATGCAGCTATATACAGTATACAGCGCTGTGTTCCGGCAGTGGGATGGGAACCTCCCGCCCGCTCCCAGAATGAAGTTGAGTTGGGCTGAGCACTGCTCAACCATATTCACAGCAAGATTTGTATTCTATATATCTTTCAACTTCAATAACCAGAGTTTTTTTTTTTTTTGGGGTGGCGAGGGGGGGGGGGGGGTTTACTGAAGTGAGTTGTTTTATTTTGGACTGTTTGCATATCTCAATAAAGACTGTCAATTTTTACAAGCAGCTGGGCTACCTTATGACACATAGTCATTCCATCAGAAAGAGAAGGCTTGAAAGCAAGCATCCTCTTCTGTTCTCTTTCTCACTCTCTATCTCCTTATGCTTCATTATACCAATCTCCTGGATATACCTTGTAGTAAAATAATGGTTCTGTGTAAATATTAAATATAGTGTATATAGATTTATATATACAGTTGTGCTCATAAGTTTACATACCCTGGCAGAATTTATGATTTCTTGGCCATTTTTCCGAGAATATGAATGATAACACAAAAACTTTTCTTTCACTCATGGTTAGTGTTTGGCTGAAGCCATTTATTATCAATCAACTGCGTTTACTCTTTTTAAATCAGAATGACAACAGAAACTGCCCAAATGACCCTGACCAAAGTTTACATACCCTGATGATTTTGGCCTGATAACATGCACACAAGATGAAACAAAGGGGTTTGAATGGCTACTAAAGGTAACCATCCTCTTTGGGCAGACTAGATGGGCAGACTAGATGGGCCAAATGGTTCTTATCTGCCGACACATTTTATGTTTCTATCCTCACCTGTGATCTGTTGCTTGTAATTGGTGTGTGTATACTGTAAAAGGTCAATGAGTTTCCGGACTCCTCACAGACCCTCGCATCTTTCATCCAGTGCTGCACTGAAGTTTCTGGATTCTGAGTCATGGGGAAAGCAAAAGAATGGTCAAAGGATCTGCGGGAAAAGGTAGTTGAACTGTATAAAACGGGAAAGGGATATAAAAAGATATCCAAGGAATTGAGAATGCCAATCAGCAGTGTTCAAACTCTAATCAAGAAGTGGAAAATGAGGGGTTCTGTTGAAACCAAACCACGGTCAGGTAGACCAACTAAAATTTCAGCCACATCTGCCAGGAAAATTGTTCGGGATGCAAAGAAAAACCCACAAATAACCCACAGGTGAAATACAAGACTCTCTGAAAACATGTGGTGTGGCTGTTTCAAGATGCACAATAAGGAGGCACTTGAAGAAAGATGGGCTGCATGATCGAGTCACCAGAAGAAAGCCATTACTATGCAAATGCCACAAAGTATCCCGCTTACAATACGCCAAACAGCACAGAGACAAGCCTCAAACCTTCTGGCACAAAGTCATTTCAGTGATGAGACCAAAAACCGAGCTTTTTGGCCACAACCATAAACGCTACATTTGGAGAGGAGTAAACAAGGCCTATGATGAAAGGTACACCATTCCTATTGTGAAACATGGAGGTGGATCGCTGATGTTTTGGGGGATGTGTGATCTATAAAGGCACAGGAAATTTGGTCAGAATTGATGGCAAGATGAATGCAGTATGTTATCAAAAAATACTGGAGAAAAATTTGCATTCATCAGCCCGGAAGCTGCGTATGGGACGTACTTGGACATTTCAACATGACAATGATCCTAAACACAAGGCCAAGTCGTCCTGTCATTGGCTACAGCAGAATAAAGTGAAGGTTCTGGAGTGGCCATCTCAGTCTACTGACCTCAATATCATTGAGCCACTCTGGGGAGATCTCCAACGTGCCGTTCATGCAAGACAGCCCAAGAATTTACAGGAACTGGAGGCTTTTTGCCAGGAAGAATGGGCAGCTTTACCATCTGAGAAGATAAAGAGCCTCATCCACAAATACCACAAAAGACTTCAAGCTGTCATTGATGTTAAAGGGGGCAATACACGGTATTAATTTAGCACTACCCCTTTGAGGACTGCTGGATAACACACTTTCGGGTCCCCCTGGGTTACCGTTGGCAACACTGGCATTCACAATTTAACACTTTACTTCTTGGCTCAGTCAATGATCGGTCCAGGGGTTGTTGTAGTTGTTTTTGGTGTTTTATTTTAAATGGGGATGGGAGAAGGGAATAGTGGGATACTCCAGATTAACTATTCACAAGATACGAGGACTCCTATCTGATGATGCAGCCAGGCTGCTGATTCACCCTGCCACTAGGTGAATGTAGATTAAGTCTCTATCCAGAAGACTTGATGAGCTAATTCTCTTCAAGATACTCTACTAGTATACCCTTTTACTTGACACACTGACACCCGTCCTCTGACTATCCTACTCTGGGGTAGCCCCCCTCAGGTCAGGTCCCTTGACACGATCCCCTGTACTCACGATACTGTTTTTTTTCGATGATCTCCAGTGTCTCTCCCCCTCTAGTCAGTTCTTATGGACCTCTGGGTTCAGTTCCGTTCCTTTGATCCCCAGGCCGACCGCCTACGACCATGTGCCACCACTACAGAGGAGGAGGCAGCCGCCACCTTCCCTCCGGGACTCTGCTCACCAGCCAAAGACCCTGCAACACATGTGCTCATGGCTTTTATACAGTATCCCATAATGCACTGAGACAGCCAGTCTCTGCCAATCACTGGGACTGTATCAAAGCCTGTGTATCCATTGGTCAGGTTTTCTCCCACTGTCCAACATGCCTCCCTATTGGACCAGTGTGAAACACTCTCTAGACCCAATGAATCACACACTGAGCATACTGAGCAGACCTAACGCACAGATCCTGCTCTCTGGGAGGCAGAAAGCAATATAGATTTCCCTGCTGCTCCTCTGATAGGCAGACAGAACCAAAAACGATACTCTCTCACTAGCACCAGTGCTTTAAGTGGGCCGGTATGCACTGGTACTCAGTACCGCCACTTCCAAATATGGCTCTTGAGCATACCGCCACCTCTCCATGCGCCTTAGCGTACCAGTACACACATTTTGGACATCTGCGCCCTCAATTGCCCCCCCCCCCCAAGAATATTTCCCACTCCAGAGCCAGACTAGTCACCACCAGTGAGTCCCCCTGCTCTGGAGTCCCAGCCCAGGCCAGGCGGGGTGCTCTGTGGGGACCCTGATGTGGGTTGGGGGGGGGGGGGCGACAACATTTATAGGCTATAATAGAGTACCGGCACCTCTTTTGGGCCACTTAAAGCACTGACTAGCACCTACCTAGGAGGGTGCTACAATAAGAACTTGGGTATATAAACTTTTGATCAGGGTCATTTGGGTAGTTTCTGTTGTCATTATGATTTAAAAAGAGTAAACACAGTTGACTGATAATAAATGGCTTCAGCCAAACACTAACACCATGAGTGAAAGAAAAGTTTTTGTGTTATCGATATTCTCGTAAAAATGGCCAAGAAATCATAAATTCTGCCAGGGTATGTAAACTTATGAGCACAACTGTGTGTGTGTGTGTGTGTATATATATATATATATATATATATATATATATATATATATATATATATATATGCGTGTGTGTGTGTGTATATATATATATACATCAGTATAAAAATGCATAAACTCTAAAATAGAGTGAAAAAGAAAAGTAATATTGACCCTGAAATCATCAGTTTCCCTTTAATACCACCTTTCCAAAACACACTAAAATCTGCATAGCTGGAATTTTCTTGTCTTCCCCACCCACCTCCTGTACAGCATATAATTTTCTGTACAATAACAGGCACATAACACTGTGCTGCCCAGGAATTTCCTGTAATATTACACACTTCTGATTACATTGGGCTATTTATGTAACGCCGCAGTCAACAAATGACACGGGAGGCTGTTTTGTAGGAGGAAGTCGGTGAGAACTGCTATACCGATGTCCAAATGAGACATCACTCAAAAGGCAGATTCAGCAAAAATGTGACAGGGTATGATTTGAGCGTTAGTCCGATGTTATTTGTTGAATAAGATAACATTCTTTGCATACCTGCAACTGTAATTTCTGAATCCTGCATAGTTATTAGGCCAGGCGCTGCCACAACGGATTGAATCATAGTTAATTAAACAGGAAGCCAGGATCCTGCAGCCGGAGCAGACTTTTTATATTCATTAGAAGCTGGCCTGCTGTGAATGGCAAGGTGTGTGGGCTGCTGTTTGATGTATTCTTGTAGAAAAGCAGCGCAGTGGCGGCACACCTCTTTGAAAACTTTATCTGACGGAACAATTCCAATCCCTAACATGAGGAATGGGGATTCTGATAGAGTTAGATAAGGATTAAGACATGCAGGGATGTATCTTTAATAAACCCATTTTGTTAAAAAGAACACGATGTGCCTTTGTGAATAGTTAAACAGTACGCCCTGGTTTGTTTGCTAAAAAGATGCATTGTTATTGAGCGCACATTATTATTGAGGCAGAAAACAGAGTAGAAACAGCAGAATCTGTTAAAGCTTGAGGTTAGAAAAATACTTTTTTATCTTTAATTAGTGCCAGGGCTGGCAAGGGCATAGAATGGGTTGTCAGCGCCCAGGGAAGGGCAAGTAACTTGCACCCCCTAACCCAGGGACTTTTAGCACTCCCTGAGTCCTTTCCACTAGTACAATAGTATTGACTTACCTGATTCCTACACTGACCACTAAACTGACCTACCTGATTCCTACACTGACCATTAAACTGACCTACCTGATTCCTACACGGACCACTACACTGACCTACCTGATTCCTACAGGGACCACTACACTGACCTACCTGATTCCTACACTGACCTATCTGATTCCTACACTGACCTACCTGATTCCTACACTGACCACTAAACTGACCTTCCTGATTCCTACACTGACCACTAAACTGACCTACCTGATTCCTACACGGACCACTACACTGACCTACCTGATTCCTACACGGACCACTACACTGACCTACTTGATTCCTACACGGACCTATCTGATTCCTACACTGACCACTAAACTGACCTACCTGATTCCTACACTAACCACTAAACAGACCTACCTGATTCCTACACTGACCACTAAACTGACCTACCTGATTCCTACACTGACCACTAAACTGACCTACCTGATTCCTACACTGACCTACCTGATTCCTACACTGACCACTACACTGACTTACCTAAACCCTACACTGAACTACTTGACCATTACACTGACCTACCTCACCCCTACACTGACCTACCTACACTTACCACTATGCTGACCTGTTTGCCCTCCACACTGACCTACCTGACTACTACACTGACCTACCTGACCACTATGCTGACCTACCTGCCCCTACACTGACCTACCTGACCCCTACACTGACCAATACGCTGACCTATCTGACTCCTACTTCCTGCACTACTCGCACCCCCCCCCTCCATCCCCCCACACACAATATGATGTAGATTGGTGGATCGATCATCCTCCTTACCTCTACGTGGCCTCCATCATCCATCTGATCAGGGCTCTCCCCAGCACCGGGCAAGCAGTATTGTTTAGGAGTCCCACCACCCAGCTGCTCCTTGGCATCCCCCCCAGCCAATAACCCCTTTACCTCTCCTATCTGCCCCTCCCCCTCCGCTGTTCTCACACACAAGCCGCACCAGTGGGATCCAGAGCAGCAGGCTGGACCAAAGGACTCCTGAGGGGGGGGGGGGTGGGAATAGAGTAGCACGGAGAGAAATGCCAGAATGCCTTATTGGAGGTGTAGGGGCCGGGGAGGCAATAAGCTGCAGCATATCCCTTGGGACGGCGGAGGAATAATTTTGTTCCCCCTCTAAATGTCGCACCTGGGGCAAGATGATAAGCTGTCCCTCCTCCACCCTTTGCCACTGAGGGTTGGTACTTCCAATAAATGAAGTGTCCCCTGCGCTGGGGGCTGCTCTGTTCAGTGACATCTACAGTCCTCTTAACCACTGAATACCCCTGCAGGTGTGATCTTCCGGAACTACGGGGGTTAAAGCAAAATTGAAGTTCCACTTAAAAAAACAGCAAGCAGGCAGGCTTTTATTGCAGGAGAGACAAGCACTGCAATAAAATGCCCTTACCTGCTTGCTTACTGTCTTCTATGGTGCTGTTAACTGAGCTGTGCATGCACAGCTCGGCCTACAGCGCCAGGCCAGTCTCTGAATCCCAGGATGACTGACTCCTGCGCATGCATAGGAATTATGTCATCCCCCCCACGGCCAATCAAGAGGTGTGAGGACCAGCACTCATAAGAAGGCGCAGGTGGCAGTGCAGGTCTGTTGTACGAATTAAGCATTTTGTTCTGCTTTATTAGGAGTGGCCGGACAATGCTGGCAATGCCCACCCTTTCTGCCGCCGTTTCCATTTAAAGAGAAGCCTTCATTATCGTTTCTCGCAATGAAAAGCACTGTATGAATGGATGAATGAAAGGTCCGTCTGTGAATGGACACACAGAGCATGGCTCAGGAGTGAGCCTGCTCGAGTGACCCCATAGGAAGAGGCTTGCTATTGGGGGCACTTAACAGGGGGAGGAGCCAGGACCGCCAGCAGGGGACCCAAAAAGAAGAGGATTGGAGCTGCTCTGCAAAACCAATGCACAGAGCAGGTAAGTGTAACATGTTTTTTTTTTTTTATTCTTTCCTTTAGAAGCACTTTAAGAACCTCTTCCAGGTTTTTATTGCTCTCTCTCTCTGGCATTTACCCTTATTATATGTCCTGGTGACCAATGTCACTGGGATAGGAAGTGATGGAGAATGCAGACATTTACAGTTTTACCTGTTCTGCTGGCAGCTGTCTGTCACCATTTACCAAACCCATTGGTGGCCTCATTAGGTATTGAGCGATGTCATGTCAGCAGTACATATCCAAAAGCTTTCATTTAGAGGATTAATTGAGTAGGTGTATTTGGCAGTGACAGCCGGCCTACACACTTTCTTATCACTGGGATTTTATTCTGCATGGAGCTTTTCATCCGCCACTCCTTCATCTGTGATATTACACAGATAGCCTCCTGATCACACCGGAGGAGGCTTAGTAGAAGCATCTGGATGACAGCCCATATCAGCATACTTCATGCATTCTTAAGTGAGTATCTTATTTATAATGGCTCTATAAGCTCAGGCAACATTATTACAATGTGAGGGAGTAAATCCATAATTCATTCCTATGGCAAAAAAGGCAAAAGAAAAATTGCTTTTTTTTTTTTATATATTTCAATTAATATAATATATTAAATTCATATATTCTAGATTAGTGAAATAAAAAGTCTTAGTTTCCCGAAAGTTTAAAAGTTTTTGCAGCTTTTTACGAGCGTTTTAAAGCATTTTAGAAGCATATTTCAAGCGTTTTACAGCTTCAGGCATTTTTGTTTAGCCAATAGAATACACCAGGGGGAGGAGAGGGAGAGGAAATTAGGGGCGGAGAGCTGCTATTTGAGCAGAACACAAAACACTACTAAAACGCTCAGGTCAGGCATTTCTATTAAAGTTTATGGGGTCAAAAACACTTGTAATCTGCCAAAAAGAAGCGAATGCTCATATGTGAACAGGGCCATTGAAATTAATTGCATTTGGCTTGTTGAGCGTTTTAGAATTACAAGTATGGTTGCCCTCAAAGCGCTGCTTGTATCTGAGGAGCGCTACATACAGAGTGCAGGGTTCAGGAAAAATACTGTAGCTGCTGACTGTCCAGGGATTCTGCGATGTTGGCACCCCAAGCCGATCCATCCATCGGCTCCAGGATGCAGGCGCCGGCATCTTCACTAAGGGGAACAGGAAGCCAAGCCTTGCGGCTTCACAGCCTGTTTCCTACTGCGCATGCGCAAGTCGCACTGTGCTTTCTGAATGGTCCCGCTGTCTTTTGGGATCTGTGTGCCTCCCAGAAGGCAGTGGGGGGAGCAGGAGGGGCCAGAAATTTCATAGATCGCTGCACAATGATTGCGGCTATCTTAACCAGAAGTGGGTACTTGGTTTTGATGGGTATCCCCTCCTCCCCAAAAGGTGCCAAATGTGGCAGCGGAGGGGGGGGGGGGCAAACAAGCGGAGCTTCCCCTTTTGGGTGGAGCTCTGCTTTAAGTCTTTCCGAAGTCTCCAACAACTCCTATAGCATGTTCATAGTCTCTGAAAGTCTCCTGCAGCATATTTGCTGACTATCTCTTGTATCATCTCTGAGGTATCATGTCCACAGTCTCTGACCATTTATTGTATTATGTCCACAGTCTCTGACCATCTATTGTATTATGTCCACAGTCTCTGACCATCTATTGTATTATGTCCACAGTCTCTGACCATCTATTGTATTATGTCCACAGTCTCTGACCATTTATTGTATTATGTCCACAGTCTCTGACCATCTATTGTATTATGTCCACAGTCTCTGACCATTTATTGTATTATGTCCACAGTCTCTGACCATCTATTGTATTATGTCCACAGTCTCTGACCATTTATTATATTATGTCCACAGTTTCTGACCATCTATTGTATTATGTCCACAGTCTTTGACCATCTATTGTATTTTGTTCACAGTTTCTGACCATCTACTGTATTATTTCCACAGTCTCTGACCATCTTTTGTATTATGTTTACAGTCTATGACCATCTATTGTATCATGTTTGCAGTCTCCGACCATCTCTTTTACCATGGCCACAGTCTCTTACCATCTCTTGTATCATGTCTGCAATCTCTGACCATCTCTTGTATCATGTCTGCAGTCTCTGTCCATCTCTTGTATCATGTATGCAGTCTCTGACCATCTCTTTTATCATGTCTGCAGTCTCTGACCATCTCTTGTATCATGTATTCAGTCTCTGACCATCTCTTGTATCATTTCTGCAGTCTGACCATGTCTTGTATCATGTCTTCAGTCTCTGACCATCTCTTGTATCGTGTCTGCAGTCTCTGACCATCTCTTGTATCATGTTTGCAGTCTATGACCATCTCATGTATCATGTTTGCATTCTCTGACCATCTCTTTTATCATGTGTGCAGTCTCTGACAATCTCTTGTATCATGTCTTCAGTCTCTGACCATCTCTTGTATCATGTCTGCAGTCTCTGACCATCTCTTGCATCATGTCTGCAGTCTCTGACAATCTCTTGTATCATGTCTTCAATCTCTGACCATCTCTTTTATCATGTGTGCAGTCTCTGACAATCTCTTGTATCATGTCTTCAGTCTCTGACCATCTCTTGTATCATGTCTGCAGTCTCTGACCATCTCTTGTATCATGTCTGCAGTCTCTGACAATCTCTTGTATCATGTCTGCAGTCTCTGACCATCTCTTGTACCATGTCTGCAGTCTCTGACCATCTCTTGTATCATGTCTTCAGTCTCTGACCATCTATTGTATCATGTCTGCAGTCTCTGACCATCTATTGTATCATGTCTTCAGTCTCTGACCATCTCTTGTATCATGTCTGCAGTCTGACCATGTCTTGTATCATGTCTGCAGTCTCTGACCATCTATTGTATCATGTCTACAGTCTCTGACCATCTCTTGTATCATGTTTTCAGTCTGACCATCTCTTGTATCATGTCTGCAATCTCTGACCATCTCTTGTATCATGTCTGCAGTCTCTGACCATCTCTTGTATCATGTCTTCAGTCTCTGACCATCTCTTGTATCATGTCTGCAGTCTCTGACCATCTCTTGTTTCATGTTTGCAGTCTCTGACCATCTGTTTTACCATGTCCCCAGTGTCTGACAATCTCATGTATCATCCCCACAATCTATGACTATATCCTGTTGTGTGTCTGCTGTCTCTGACACTGAATATTCACTAAATGATATGTGTCCCTTGGTAAAATTGGAGGCCACACTCAAGAAAGTTGACCACCACTGCCCTAAATGATTTCGGGAGTGCCTGAAACTCTCTTCAGATGCAAGCAGAATACACCTGCAAGCAAGCTGCATTTTCCCAAAGGCCAAAGCCTGCTGACATGTGCCCAGCTCAGACTAGACACTAATATTTGTAAAACTTCTACCTGAATAGCTACCTTTGTTTTGTGGAACTTTACACTGCAGTCATTTAATACTACTAAGACATTGTAATGATGTGACAGGTTCTCATATGGACCACAGACTGTTAACGTGAAACAGACAAATGATCATACTAGCATGAAATCCTCAGGGCATATACAGGACACGCTCGCTGTACCATAATGAGGGAGAGAAAGAAATATGCAGAACAGAATAAATCATAAGGAGGCTGAAAGATCTCGGTGATGGTAATGACAGAGCAGACACACCAGTTCCCCCTGGGCAGAGGAGAACACACCCAGACATGCAGAGGATGAGAACAGTTACCTGAGGCCATCCTGCCAGGAAGACAAGCTCACCAGCATCTCCTCTCTCTATGTGGCTGCTTACAAGTCATTAGAAATAGGTCACGTTATGTTCCCGGCCTATTCCCGAAGTCCTGACTATGAACCAGAACTAGTTACTTCTAAGCCTTTAATTACCCTTCCATGAACCATAACATTAACGTTACCCCAAACAGACATTTCTCATGTTTGGATAGGCAAAACACTTCCTTCTCTTTAATTTCATTTAATTGGCCTTTAATGCAAAGTCCTACAACTGTGCATTTTATCTATAACTTCTAGCTATATTTAAAGCTGAGCTCTAGGCAGTTATAAAAGACACAATAGAACAGCTCTGGGTTCATTCATTCATCTAAAATCTATTCATGATTGTATTCCTAAAGCGGTATTAAACCCAAAATCAAAAAAGGAATATTACAGCTTACAACTCATTAGATGTGGTGGCTGCATTTCTTTTCTTTTCTTTGGCTTTTCACCTGGTGATTCAGCCAGAAACATACCTCCTGTGTCAGCAGACAGCAGCATTGTCAGCCTGTGGGGGGGGGGGGCTCAACTTGTCCCCTTCTCGGGTCCCTCTTCTGCTCTCCTGGCTCCTCCCTCCTGTTGAGTGCCCCCACAGCAAGCAGCTTGCTATGGGGGCACCCGAGCCGAGTCACAACTCCCTTTGTCAATTGCGACACAGCTGCGGCCCGACCCACCCCCACCCTCTTTCTCTCCTCATTGGCTGACTGACTTTGATTGACAGCAGCGGGAGCCAATGGTGCCGCTGCTGTGTCTCAGCCAATAAGGAGGGAGAGTCCCAGGACAGCTCAACTTGTCCCCTTCTCGGGTCCCTCTTCTGCTCTCCTGGCCCCTCCCTCCTGTTGAGTGCCCCCACAGCAAGCAGCTTGCTGTGGGGGCACCCGAGCCGAGTCACAACTCCCTTTGTCAATTCAGACACAGCTGCGGCCCGACCCGCCCCCACCCTCTTTCTCTCCTGATTGGCTGACTGACTTTGATTGACAGCAGCGGGAGCCAATGGTGCCGCTGCTGTGTCTCAGCCAATAAGGAGGGAGAGTCCCAGGACAGCTGAGGCATTTGTGGACATCGCTGGATAAAGATGGGGTTCAGATAAGTATTAGGGGGGCTGCTACACACAGAAGGCTTTTTATCTTAATGCATAGAATGCATTAAGATAAAAAAAAAACCTTCCTGCCTTTACAACCACTTCAGGAGTTCCCTTCGCTGGAAATAAGGGGCCAAGCCCAACCCCTGAGAAACAACCACACACCATAATTCCCCCTCCACCAAATGATTTGGACCAGTGCACAAAGAAAAGTCCATAAAGACATGGTTGAGTGAGTTTGGGGTGAAGGAATCTGACTGGCCTGACATCAACCTGATAGAACACCTTGGGGATGAATTAGAGAGAACACTGCGAGCCAGGCCTTCTCGTCCAACATCAGTGCCTGGCCTCACAAATGTGCTTCTGGACGAATGGTCAAACATTCCCTTAGACATACTCCTAAACCTTGTGGGACAGCCTTCCCAGAAGAGTTGAAGCTGTTATAGCTGCAATGGGTGAGCCAACTCAATATTGAACCCTACAGACTAAAGCCCCGTACACACGTACCGATTGTCGGCCGTAAATATTCGGCCGACGGCCGATTGTAGGCTTGTTAGTATGATGCTTCCGACAGCCGACAGCGCGTTTTCGGCCGAACAGAATCTGTCGTGCAGACTTTAAAATTTTTGATGTCCGTCACCAGAACGGCCGATTGTTCGCCAGTCAGTACAGAATTCGACCAACAGACAGCAGATTAGCAAGACTGGGCATGCTCAGAGAAGAAAAAAGACAAGGAAAGTTATCCATCACATGACATCACTTCTGCAGTCGGCTGTTGTTGGCCGACAAAATTCGTGTGCAGTCTTTTGCAGTTTTCAACAGACACGACAGCCCTGGACAAAAGACGGCCGATCGTTCGGCCGACGATCAGTACGTGTGTACGGGGCTTAAGACTGGGATGCCATTAAAGTTCATGTGCATGTAAAGGCAGGTGTCCCAATACTTCTGGTTATATAGTGTATATAATAATCTCCTCATCTGCCTCCCACTGTGGTCACAGTAAATCAAGCTCCACCTGGCCCATGGGGGGACCCTCAGGGACTTCACACACACTATAAAAAGAATGGAGAAGGGGATTTCATGTTGTATATAGTAAATAATAGAAATATTGGCTCCCATACATTACATGAAAGCACCCAGGAGCTCAACCTCTCCCTTGAATATTTATAGATATCAAACAAACCCCCAAGTATTGGGGAAAGTCACACCCTGGTTGTTTAGAATATGCCGTGTAGACAGGTGGATGTTTTTGTGTAATTAAGTGAAGGTACCCGGAGAAGCGTCTGACAGGTGACTATCTAGCTGTGTTCTCTGACATCTGAAATCTTGATCTATTATGGTAATATTAGCAAAGCGTTCCAAAACTCTGTTATTACCACCATCTCTCTGTGATTAGTCAACAATTACTGTTATTTTTGGCTGTACAGCAAAATGTGCAGCCAGTAGCTGTGCATCATTATTGATAAATGATTGTGATTATTCCTCATTAGGCAGACCACAGCACCTCTACACACACATTACTCCGTCTACGCTTCCTCTCATCTCTACAAATGTTCCCTCGTCTCAAGTTCATAAAGTCATTAGAGGTCTTATTTGCATAGCGAGCTTGTTATTGTAACAGGTGTAATCAAAACGAGATAATTACCTTTATTCTTTTCTCTAGAAATAATCGTTTGTTTGCCTGTTTGCATCTTTTTCTTTTATATTGAAAACTGCCAGGATGTCATGGCATGAAGCTGTCAATTATTACAGCAGTTTAGCGCAAAACTTGTTGCGTTTCAAGCAATACGCCTGGTTAGCAGAAGCGGCTTTGACAGAAAGTTCTGGCAGTTGCCATGTTTGCCAAAAGGGCTGGGAGGCAGACAACCTTTGGTTTTCTAAGCAGCACCAATCTGGTAGGACAGCCCTCAAAATTTCCACTCATCTGCTCGCATTTGGCGAGTGGAAATAGGGTTAGGGCCAGTGTGGAGCCCCATTGGGGGGGGGGTTAGTGGGTCCTCTCAGCTGGAAATTGTGGGGAAGGGAGGGGAGAGGAAGAGGAGAGCCTTCTGGATCACACAGAGAGGGGAACTCATTTTCTGACACAGCTTGGATTTGTAAGCGCCGGCCGCTGTCCAGCAAAGTCCAGCCTCCTGGACCGGCTCCTATGATAGACAGCCCACTGGTCCAATGCCAGGAAATTTAAGTAATGTGATGTCTATCAGGAGGCGGAACTTTGTTTGACAGCGGCTGGCATTTACAGATCCAGGCTGTGTCACAGCGGGAGATCCTCGCTCTGTGTGATCTGGCCTGCTCTCCTCCTTATTTCTCCCTGTGATCCCCATACAGTGACAGGCTGCATTGATGGCCACTGATGAGGCTGCATTGATGGCCACTGATGAGGCTGCATTGATGGGCACTGATAAAGTTGTTTTTTTTTTGTAAGTTAATTCTGCATAAAATATTTAACTGTCATTTCATGAGATAATTTATGAGGGCATGTTTATGGGCGGTATTAGGGGCGGGGCAGGGGCTGGGTGCGGCAACTGGTGGCGAGTAACTCCTAAGGCCTGGCTAGTAGCTCAGGACTTGACATTTTGAGCCCTGTGGTAGGATCACCTCTTTACACATGGGGGGATTTACTAAGGCCCCTTTCACACTTGTGCAACTTTATTTGCGACTTTTGGGACTGCAAACTGTACCCCATAATTTCCAATGAGTACCGTTCATATCTGTGCGATTTCAAGTCGAAGCGACTTCAAAGTAGTCCCTGCACTACTTTGGGCCGATTTTAATGCGTTTTGAGGTCCATAACATCAGCATTGCTACAAGTCCAGTTAAAATCATGGTAAAATTGCGGCAAAAAAAAATTGCTGTAAAATCGTGTGACTTTTAGGTCGCATAAGTGTGAAAGGGGCCTAAAGGAAAGAAACCATCCAGAGTGCCCATGGACAAAAAGAAATAATATAAACAAAAAATACCAACATAGCGCTAGAGTCCAATGAGTCTGTAAGAGCAAAGTAAAATCCCAAAAAAATGAGTTGATCCTAAACAATCAGAATTGTGCTTAACCAAGTCTTAAGACATTCACCAAGGAAGGGGGGGGGGTGTAACTCGGTGCGGTGTATGATGTGCCGTGCTGCTCCATCCACTAGCAGGATAACTGATAACTGCAAAAACATAAATGGAAAAGAGAGCGCACCACCTCCTAGTGCAATACCGTTTTATGTTTAAAATGAAAAGATAACAAAGTATCACTAAACATTCACATTGTGTTCAGAGAACAAGCGCATCAAAGTGAAACTGTAGTGGTTCTCCCATGTGTAGGGGGTCCAGGCTGGATCCAGGGTAAGCTGACAGCCAACGTTCTCAGTGTAGGACGCCCGCACACAACAAGGATCCTTAAATCAACGGGAGATTGGATCCAGATACCCATCTAAGTGATCCTTCAAGCAGTGCCAGCTGGTATCTGATGCTAAGGTTGCTATAACAACGCATTTCAGAGGGCGTGGCCTCCTTCTTCAGGTCTGCCCAATGTTCTCAAGGGGGCCCTTAACTAGTGCTAGTCATATGGTTGTTAACCCATTCCATGTCAGACAATAGACTTCTCCAAGGAACATATGGCTACTAATTAATTAGCATGGCAACTCAATGCATGCATTCAAGTATCATTAACATCAGTGCCATCTAAAGGGCAGTAAAGGGCCCCGGGCAATGCAGTGCACTGGGGCCCCGTCTGCACAATCACCCATCAAAATAAAAATGCAAATTATCGATAAGGCTATATTTATTGGTACAGCAGTGCCAGGCTAATGACAGCTTCCAAGTCAAGTTTGGCGGCTGGTTCCGGTGAACACACACATGAACAGGAGTCAGACTTAACTGTCCTATGTGTTCCTGTTCCCGTGGAGGTGGACAGGCATTTCTGCAGTTGTGGGCTCCCCCTTCACAGCCAAAGTGGCCTGACAGCAGCGCAGGGCCAACAGGCGCTTGGCACCTGCTAAGTTTGGCGGCGGGATGCACACGGTAATCGGGACTAATGCTTGGATGGGGCTGGGTTGCTGGGCAGGTGGGGCTCCCCAGGTGAGTGGGGCCTCTGGGCAACTGCCCATCGTGCCCATTTGGTAAGATGGCCCTGATTAACATTAATTCTTTCTATGTTATGTGCTACAAATGGTTACCTTGGTATAAAACCTATCCTCTAAACTGACTGTATTGTGTCAGCTTACCCTGGATCCAGCCTGGACCCCCTACACATTGGAGAGCCACTATAGATTCACATCGACGCGCTTGTTTTCTGAACACAATGGGAGTGTTTAGTGCTACTTTGTTATCTTTTCATTGTAAACAATAAACGGTGTTGCAGTAGGAGCTGGTACGCTCTGTCTTTTCCATTTATGTTATTGCAGTTATCCAGAGTGCCGCACACCATCAGGACCCAGCAGTCACTATAGTACAGTAATGGTGAACCTTGGCACCCCAGAAATACACTGCAGAGTGCATGAGCATCAATGGAAATGTAGTTCCAAAACATCTGGGGTGCCATGGTTCGCCATCACTGCTATAGTACATGCAGCCTTAGCCCGACTTTATCCAGGCCAGGTTACTGATGCATTTTGCCCTGCCCATGGGGCTTAAGCCAGGCACACATGACTAGATGATCAGACAAATGACCGCTATTTTTGCATGCTAGTCTCCATATCGAAAATGAAGAAGGTAATAAAGTTACGATAATTCTCTTATGACAGTAAAAGCCTGGGGTGGTCACTAGGCCATCATCCGTAGTGAATTCAGAGAAAAAAAAGGAAGGAGGGCCAAATCTGACTTTCCAGGCCAGAAAAGAGTAAATTAAAACAACGTATATATAGAAAAATAATAATCACAATTTATTTATACATATTAAAATATACAGATGCTATTTCGCATCTCTTGAACAGAATAACACCTTTGTAATAAAAACAAGAGTTGTGGTATTCTAGTAAGTACTGTGGTAGAGATTCCTCGGAGGCCAACGCGTTTCACTGCGTGCTTCCTCAGGGCCTAGGGAACTGCAACAGTACTCAGCTACATCAAGAAAGGTAATAATTTTATGGTATATATTTATATCAACACACATTACATATACCAATCACAAAAAAATGTGTAACCATGACTTTCAATCCATGTATATAACAAAACCCACCTCACAAAATACCACATGTATGTGTAGGTTTACTCCCAGCAGGCACTGGGGTATACAGGGAGCAGTTGACCGTGGAGATCCTGAACATATAAAGGAATGAAATATATAAATCTCACCCATTAAATTCTTATTAACCTGAAAACGTATCTGTAAATAATTCTTAGGCTCCATGTACACGGGACGTTGTTAAAAGTCCCTTTGAATGCTGGAATTTTTAGGACGTTTGAAACGTCCGTTCGGTCGCGTTTGTACCCGCGTTTAGCGGGCGTTTAGCGGCGTTTGCAGGCGTTTGCGTTTAGAAGCGTTCCTAGAGGTCAAAAAAATTATTCCCCTTTAAAATGGAAAAACGCGGGTCATCGCGTTCGGACGCGTTTGTGCGTTTGAAACGCCGGGAAACACACGTTCGAACGCAAATAATTGCGTTCTAAAAACAGTCCCTGAACGCAACTGCCTGCAAATGACTGTAAACGACCTGGTGTACATGGACAGATAAGATAAAATGTAGATGGGTTCAGGGGCTTCTGAAAAAAACGCCCAACTGCTCCTAAACGGCCATTTCCAGCGTCCCGTGTACATGGAGCCTTACTTGTTTGGGGACTCGGTATATCCAGATCCTCCTTGGGTTGGAGACCGGAAACCCCAGAGACACCACATGTAATTCGCACAGGAAAAATACACTGATCATCGACTGCAACTGCTAATCAATAAAGGTTTTCCATCATGTCTTTAACCACTTCTGGACCGAAAGATTTTCCCCCTTAATGACCAGGCCGAATTTTGCGATTCTGCACTGCATTACTTTAACGGACAATTGCACGGTCATGTGACGCTGTACCATAATATACTTTTTTTATTTTATTTTTATTATTTTATTTTTTGCGCTATAAACAAAAAAAGACTGTATTTTTCACATTCTGCTATATAACATTCCCCCTAAAAAAAAATCAAAATTTTTTAACATTTTAGGCCAATTTGTTTTCAGCTACATGTTTTTGGTAAAAAAAAAAAAAATCGCAATAAGTGTATTTTGATTGGTTTGCGCAAAAGTTATCGCGTCTACTAACTACGGGAAAGATTTATGTCATTTTTATTGTTTTTTTTTTTTTTACTAGTAATGGCGGCGATCTACGATTTTTTTTGCGGGACCGCGACATTGCGGCGGACAGATCAGACCCCTGACTGACATTCTTGACACTTTTGGGGGTACCAGTGACATTACTACAGCAATCAGTGCTAAAAATATGCACTGTTACTGTAATAATGACACTAGCAGGGAAGAAGTTAACAGTGTGGGTGATCAAGGCGTAAAATGTGTACCTAGGGGCGTGTTTCTAACTGTGGGGGGGCGTGGCTTGTGGAATGACCATAGAGACCTCTGTTCCTATATAGAATGATCACATGGGCTCTATGATTATTCCAGGGAGAAGAATGGTCAGCTGTGTTTCCAACAGCTGCCTGTCCTTCTCTCTCAGTGGGGAACGATCGCGGGTGTCAGGTGGCAATCGGAGCCCCCTGCCCTCTACATTGGCTTCCCTGCTGACGAGTGGGGGCAGGAGCGGGCTGCCGGCAGCGCGTTCATGCCCCCTAGCTGCCTCCAAGTGACCGACTTAGCCCTACTTCGTTTGCCTGGGAGAGCCATACTGCCGCAGTAAATATGCAGTAGGCGGTTGGCAATCAGTTAATGTGCTGTAATTCCTCCTGTGCGAATTACATGCAGTGCCTCGCACCACAGCAGTGCAAACCTGGGCTAAAGCATGAAAACGCATGGTAATGCATGGAAAACAATGTGTAAAACACATTGAAAAATACATGACTATGCAAAGTATGTGAATCTAGGTTCAAACTGGCCATTGATTGATCTTTTTTTTTTTTTAATTTTTTCGTTCTGCAGCCACACAAGATAGGTGGATAAGGCAATCCCCCCCACCGGGACACTGTATACTGACAGTGGGATCCACCTCTAAAAATACACTGATCAGCGACTGCAACTGCTAATCAATAAAGGTTTTCCATCATGTCTTCAATAGAAGTTGATCAAACAATCAGTTTTCCTTTAGGTGTTTTACAAGAAAAAGTGAATACTTCTTGCATGGGAGTTTTGGATGTTTTTAGTGGTAATTAACCTGATGTGACACCAAATTTAGGCCACGCATTTTTAGAATGCCAAGGGGACCTGTCATTAAAATGAACGTCCTTGTGTTTTATGTCTGCTTAATAAAAAAGTATAAATAAAATAAAGATGAACTGAATTCTCAAGGTGATTTATGTTACTGTACTTATATACAATTCTTCATTTGACCATAATTTCCCACTTGGATACCTCTGCGATGATATGGACAACTACAACAATTTTCTTGCCAAAACATACTGCCTGGAGATGTACAAAACATAACAAAGGAAGCATTTCCCATCGGTCCTGCAAGGATGAGCTTAGCCGAACGTTTAACAAAATACTTGTGTTACAATGAAACCTAATCTGCTTTTGGTTAATTATCAAGAATTTAGGCAGCCTCTCCCTGTACTAAAACAATGGGGGCTTTAAATGAGTAAACTTAAGTTCAATCTACCAGCGAGGATTTGCTCTGTTCGCCCTTTTAGATTGGTACAATCATTCCCCTAATGCATGAATCTCTGCTCCTCTATACGGGTGGGCAATAGTCTCTCAGCTTTGGTAGATGCTAGTAGTGGTAAACCACCTGGGTATCGATGAGAAAATGGAAATTTTATTAAAAGTCAAGAGAGTTGGGTGAAATTTTACCATTTTGGTGATTTTGGTCAGTAAGAAAGGGCAACATTTTGATGTCTGTTGAGGGTACGGTGGGATGTAAATGGCTCCTGAGGGCTACATAAGCTAATTTCAACTATCCTTGACCTGTTCATGGGTCAAAAATTTACTCCTCCTTAGACTCTTGTTTTATTTTTTCCTAAACCGTTCAGTGAGCGAGCTGAGAATATCACTGGACACTATACAGGCGGTCCCGGGGTCACAAACATCTGACTTACAAACGACTCCTACTTACAAATGGAGGGAGACAACAGGAAGTGAGAGGAAATCTCCCTCTAGGAAGGGAAATTCACTCCTGTAAGGGCTCTTTCACACGGGCGGTCCGATCAGATCCGCCTGTCAGTTTTTTAGGCGGATCTGATCGGATCCTCCATGCAGCTCTATGGGGCAGCGGGTGTCAGCGGAGGTCACCTCCGCTGACACCCGCTGCCATCCGCATCCGATCCTGTGCTGAAATCTGGACGGATGGAAACCCTATTTTTCCATCCGTTCAGTAATCGGAGCGGAGCGGATCTGATGAGAGCGGACAAGCGGTCCGCTCTCCTCCGATCCCCCATAGAGGGCAGCGGGTGCTGAGACACCTCCCTCTCCGCTCTGCAAGCGGAGACGGAGCTGTCATCCGCCCGGCTCAGCGGGGATTGCGGATCGATCCCCGCTGAGCAACACGGATCCGCCTGCGGAGGCGGACCGTGTGAAAGAAGCCTAAGAGTTCTCATGGGAAAAAAGTGTCTCCACTGAAGCTTTATCACCAACTCTTGTTGGAAATGCTGTAGGAGAATTGAAAACATAAGAAGCCAAGGGCTGACTTAACCCAACAGGTTCCATCTATAACTAAATTATTTCTGTTGGATGGACTAACCTTTTAGTGCCGGTTCACACTAGGTCGCTCCGACTTAGGGGGCACCTGTGAAGTCGCATGCAGCGTGACTTCGGCCCGACTTGCACGGACTTCATAAAATGAATGTCAATGCAAGTCGCCTCCAGGTCGCCCCGAAGTAGTACAGGACCCTTTTTCTAAGTCGGAGCGACTTGTGTCGCTCCTATTAGAATCGGTCCTGTACTACTCAATGATCACGACGGTGCACGACTTCCCAGGCTGACCAAGTCGCCTGACAAGTCGTATTAGTTTGAACCGGCACTTAAAGTTTTTAAAGATATCAATTTAGTGCAAAGTGACATGGCCAGTGTAAAGCCATAACCTCAGTCATGACTGGTTATCATTAAATATCTTCTTTACACTTAACCCGGCCATACATGGATCGAAATTTGTCCAGTTTAGCAGGAACTGGCTGAATTTTGATCTATGTATGGGCTAGCTGGTTGTACACAAGTCAGTCTATCGATTGACTTTTGTACAACCAGATTGTCGGGTTTTTCCAGAATGTTTTTGACAGGTACCCTTCCCCAATTCCGGGATACAGCGCCGCGGTGCTGTCCCTCGGAAATTCGGCACCCTCCTCTGCCGTCGAGCCAATAGGATTGACCACGCGCTTCGCGCATGCGCAGTAGGGACCCGCCTGTGAAGCCGCAAGGCTTCACTGCCGGGCTCCCTTACCAGCAATGGTGGCGGCAGCACCCGACACCTGATGGATACAACGGATGCGGTGCCGACATCGCTGGACTCCAGGACAGGTAAGTGTCCTAATATTAAAAGTCAGCAGCTACAGTATGTGTAGCTGCTGACTTTTAATTTTTGGATTGGGAGGTGGAACTCCGCTTTAAGTAAACTTACACCATTCTAGGCACGTGTGCTTCTCCACTTGTATACTCTGCCTGCCCCACCTCTGTATAAGGGTGCCAGCCACACATTAGAAATTAAATAATACTCTAGATGGCTGCACTCCTAAAATGGCTTTTATTATCCAAATGCAGACTTAAACCATCATATGTCAGTGCGAGAAGGAAGAATGTTGACGTGTTTTACCATAGCTGGCAACACTGATCATTGTATTGTGCTGGTGGGGAAGACTCCCCACTGACAGAATGCAATAGCTCAGTGGGAATGATTCCCCCCATTCACATTTGTTCAATCCACAGGTTGAATAAAAAAAATGAATCATGTAAAGCCTACCTTAGGCCCCATAAACACTTGGTGCTTAGCCACGATGCATGGGGCTCTAGTATGTAGCTGCAGGTGGAAGACACAGGTGACTCATCAAGCTGCACTGTCAGCAGCTTGTCAAACTCTATAGGAAGCTTACATCTGCTGCAGCAGGACGGTGCACCTAGCTGTACTTTAGTGATGTATGCTCCCAAGGACAAATGCCCAAAAGGCAGACCTTTTGTGTCCTGAACATTCCTTCCTGGGCTCATATTGCTGTGGGCGGAAGGCACAAGTAACCCACCTAGCGCCGCTGCCGGCAGCTTGTCGAACTCTGTACAGCTGGATGGTGCACCTAGCTGTACTTATGTTTAGGGCTGTAGGTGCCCAGGGATCTGTGCCCGGAACAGAAATTTTCTGTGTTCTGGGCATTCATTCCTGGGCGACTACTGCCCTAAATGCTAGGTGCCCCATCCATCCACATGAGTTGTCAGCCTCTCCTAGAGAATTTGTCAGGCTGCAGGCAGCCGTTCAGGACGGGTCACCTGAGCCCTCTGCCCGCAGCTACATGACAGAGCCCGATGCATCGGGGCCAAATGACCCAGTGCATGGAACAAGCCTTTTCAGACTGTTCACATTTATTTTTAGTCCTGTTCACACACATGAGCTTTGACTGCTGCAAGAGGATATAGCAATTTGGTTGCAAGAACTCCAGATATATATCCATGTGCATATCGACAGCGTACATGATCGTGAATATTAATGAGAGCTCCATGTATGTATGTAGTATGCTTTTTTTATTTTATGCTTTAATTAAAGGAAAATATGGGTTGGATTACAAATTTAATTTATTGCTCCTTGATTGCATAGGAATATTTCCAAGTGGCATAGCAGAGTTAATATTCTCATAGGTACAGTCACAATTATATTCGATTTTGCACATCGTAAAGTACTGAAAAAAATTGTATTCTTAATATAGTTATTTATTTTTTAGTGGAATGATAATGCCGGTAATTATAATTAAATATGAAACGCTGGCATATATTACTGTTTTAGCTCATTATAATGACACATCTCTAAACCAAAGTAATTTATAATAATAAGGAAAACACAATTCAGCATTAAAATTGCATTAAAATATTGTTAAAATAATGTAATTCTCTTCTACAATCCCTGTTTGCGTGCTCTGGAGATGAGGGGAGGTTGATGTGTGCTCGGAAATACATTATAATGACCATGGAGATGTGTGTTGACTTTAGCGGACTTGCATGCAGATAGTCACGAGCTGGGTATACACTGCTGGAACTCCTCTGAGGTCTACCAGGGAACAGGCTGGCACCAATCCAATCCTTCCTGTACCTGACTCATCCACCTCTTCCCACTCCACATATGCTGCTTCTATCAGTTAGCCTTTCCACTCACTGACAACTTCTCAGAAAATAAAGTTTGTAACTTAAACCTACACACTTTGTACAGTCTTCCCCCTCCATATGCAGGGCCACTGATAAGGCAGTGCAATCAGCACTCCTGTACTGGGCTCAGGCCTCATCAGTTAAAAGGGGGGACATGGGCAACTGCCAAACAGTACTGTCTTATTGCTGACACTTGTGACTCTTCTGCAGTGCTGCCAGGTCCTACTTTTATTTTCTTCCTCTGGCTGCACTGCAGGAGGATCGGTTCTAGTATCTGTGTCCCCTTCCCCCTGCTGTCTGGGACCCCTGTGTGCCCCTTTCCCCCTGCAGTGCTGCCATTTTCCCTCCTCTCCCGCTGGCAGCTGCTGAGGGCACACAGGTGGGTTATTCCAGGATGGTGAGTGCGGGAGCTCACGATCCTGAATGAACACACCACCCTAAATGAACACAGTGAGCGATTGGTACCGATTGCACACTGTGGGAGTGCAGATATTGCTTCTGTGCCGCTATTCACTTGAATAAGTCTTGTTCAACAGGGGGATCATTTCTGCCATGGCTGCAGAGCATAGCATTGCGAGGGTTTGCTTTTTAGCAAAAATATAATATGATGCTTTTAGGGGAGGGGGGCACTGTCAGGTAGGCAGTATGGGGCCCTGTGATTTCTATCAGCAGCCCTGTCAATATGTGTCCTTGCTACAATTCTTATCATTCCCATGTGTGCCAAGTGTCCTGGGTCCTGTAGAACAGACACTGTCCACAAGGTAAATGCCCTGTGGTTTGTCTTGCAGGACCCAGAGGCTTGGAAAGTCTGCTGCTATGTGCCTTGGGTGTCCAACAGTATCCTGCTCTTAACAAGCATACTAGAAGTTACAGGGACCTATTGATGCTTCTCAGTGGGCCTCACTTCCTCAGTCATGTCATCCGCCAGGCTTGTCAGCATGTATTGTAGAAGAGAGTCTCATTATGGGAAGTAGAGTTGGGCTCGGGCATATTCGGGATCCCACCTGCCCGATCCCGCTGGAAGCCGACACTGCACACGGCCAATCACAGGCAGTAAGACATTTCCCGATCTGTGCAGCTGCGGACCGGGAATTGTGCCTGTCATTAGCCGTGTGCAGTGTCCGCTTCCTGGTAGGATCGGGGGAACCTGGACACGCCTGAGCCCATTCCTAAAAGGAAGCATATATTCTAACCTGGAGTGACAGTCTCTTGTCTACTATAGCCATTCCTAGTATAAACTGTATGTTATAGAGTTGGGGGTCTTATAAAGCAGTGGTCCTCAACCCTGGTCCTCAAGGTCCACTAACAGGCCAGGTTTGCAAGAGAACTGAAATCCATCCCAGGTGATATAATTTGCTGCTCAGTGATTGCAGTATTCTAGTCTGCATCTCCCCAAGGTAATACTTAAAATCTGGCCTGTTAGTGGGCCCTGAGGACTGGAGTTGAGGACCACTGTTATAAAGGGCTCTGTGAGGAGAAAGCAGCAAAAAATAAAGCATGGAGACGTGAATGAAGAGGCAAATTTGCTTTCAATAATAAAAATGAATTAAATAGCATTTGTGGTGCTCTGATACAGTTGAAAAACAGAACTACACTGCATCTGAGCACCACAAACCAAAAATACAATTTTTCTTTTAATATTCAAAGCAAACTGCCCCATCCATCCATGTCTTCATGCTAGTAAGGGCAGATGATTAATGTAGCATTTACTTCATGGAATCTATCTGCCCTTTTCTCGGGCATGATGACAGGAGGGTGTGCTTAGCTGAGAAAACCCCTCCTCCCTCCTGAAGACTCCTGGGATGTATGACATCATTTGCCTAGGCCTGGAAAACAAGAAGTAACTGAGGACAAAAAAGTTGAAAACAAGTAAACACAAGATACCTTCCTCTCTATTTACTAATGCTAGCAGAGTGAAGTTCCACTTTAGGTTCCCTTTAAGCGCTTTCGGACCGCCCCACGCATATATACTGCGGCAGGGTGGCCTTTCAGCGCGAAATCACGTACCTGTACGTGATTTCGTTTCCTGGGTCTGGGGCGCGCACGTGCTGCCGGCGGCCAGCTTCTGCTGTGATTGAACACAGCAGGAGCCAACCAACGAGTCCGGCTGACCCCATGTCCACTGGGACCTGCCAGTCATTCCCGAGGCAGACAGAACGGTGGTCTGCCTATGTAAACAAGGCAGATTGCCATTCTGTGACAAGGAGAAGACAGAGTGCTAAGCAGGAACACAGATCTCTGCCTTCTGACAGTACAATCACCCCCCCCCCCACACACACACAGTTAGAAAGCACTTCCAGGAAACACATTTAACCCTTTAATTGCCCCTGATGGTAACCCTTTTCCTGCCAGTGTCATTAGTACAGTTACAGTGCATATTATTTAGTACTGATTACTGTCACTGGTCCCCAAAAAGTGTCAAAAGTATCAGTTGGTGCCTGATTTGTCCGCCGCAATATCGCAGCCCCGCTATAAGTCGCTGATCGCCACCATTATTATTAAAAATAAATAAATAAAAATTCCATAAAAATATCCCATAGTTTGTAGATGCGCTAACGTTTGCACAAACCAATCAATATACGCTTATTGGGTTTTATTTTTACCAAAAATATGTAGACGAATACATCTTAGCCTAAATTGATGAAAAAATTAGATTTTTTTAAATTTTTTTATTGGATGTGTTTTATAGCAGAAAGTAAATAATATTGTTTTTTTTTTTTTTAATTGTCAGTCTTTCTTTGTTTATAGTGCAAAAAAATAAAAACCGCAGAGGTGATCAACTATATATTTAAAATAATATTCAAAATAAATCTCTATTTGTGTGAAAAAAGGACATCATTTTTATTTGGGTACAGAGTCGCACGACCGCGCAATTGTCAGTTAAAGTAACGCTGTGCCATATCGCAAAAAACTGCCTGGTCATGAAGGGGGGTAAATCTTCCAGAGCTGAAGAGATTCAGTAAAGTATGTGGAGTGATCCTGTAAAATATGAGTTGTTTTTCACCTGTTGTCTCTCTTGGCTTTCCCTTGTTGAACATAAAACCTTTCCATAAATCTCAGTGAAGTGCACTCATCATAAAAACACACTTCTCCTGAATCAATAGGGAGCACTCCAGCATAATCTATTAACTTTATTTTTCTCAACCTCTTTCTTGCCATAAATCATAAATGTTCTGTGCCTAATAAATACTGCAGTTTTCACAGACACGGACCTTACCTGTGAGATGTGTAGATCAGCAGAAAGCCTTTAGTAAATGCGGCCGGTCCCTTGAGTACTAATAATTACAAACTTCCAGAAAGCATAATCTTTGATAAGACTATTATTTAGCAGATCTATGTACAGTATGTAAGACACATGAAATAAGATGCCATTGAAGCAATGGATATACAATGTTTACAAAAGGCAGTTTTTACTGTCTATGTTTCATTTCTGGCCATAATTAGCATTTGTTTAATATATGCTTCATTTACATGAGCAGGTGGCAAAAATAGATGGTTGAGCCACTGTTTTATCACCGGTCCCCTTTCCCCCTGACCGCCCACCCACAAGTTAAGGTGGCTAGCAGCCATATTAGTTCACACTGGCATGGCAGTTGTGCTGTGCGGCAACATTTATATAGCACCTTCCTAGATAGGTGCTAGGAAAAAGCATATATTGGCCCTGTCTGCTTATCAGGGGGGGCTGGATCTGTTAGCTGTGCTGTCACATGCCTCCAGGTGTGACCTGTTGAATCTGGGGAGTTTCCCCACTGTATCCAATGAGAGATCTTGTTGGACAGTGGAGGAAACCTAGCCAATAGCACACCAGGGTTTATGACTGCTCCAGTGGGCAGGGTTTGCTGCAGTGCACCCTGGGACTGGATATAAATCTGTGGGGAGCATGTGACAGAGCGTCTTTTTGCGGGAGCATCAGTCCCAGGAGGAGGTGACGGCTGTCTCTCCTCCTGTAAAAGTGAGAAGGTGGTCCAGGCAGTCGACCTAGGGACCAGAGGTTGAGCTGGGCTGCAGAAGATCCAGAGTGTGCTGACCGAGTGGAGCTGCTGGACAGAGTATTGTGTGAGTACTCAAGATCTGCCCAGGGGTCTTCCTAGGAGAGGGGGCCACTCCAGAGAGGTCAGAGGGGATCCAGGAGCCAGCTAACCAGGAGTGTACAGTAAAGGGGGTGCCAAGTTGTAAAGCCCTGAAGTTTGGGGAGTAAAGGGGGCGCCAGGAAGGGCCCTGAAGTGTTCAGCAATACAGTTTGCATTAAAGTCAGCTACCTCAGGAAGGAGTATTTTGTGGAGCTCAAAGGGACTTTTCCACAGTCAGAGGTGAAGTTCTAGTAACTGGCCTAGCTGAGGCCTGCATCAGTCAGCGTTAACCAGCGTCACTGAAGCGTTAATCCGCATAAGTGAAGCGTTAATCAGCATCAGTGAAGCGTTAATCAGCATCAGTGAAGCATTAACCAGCATCAGTGAAGCGTTAACCAGCATCAGTCAGTGTTAACCAGCAGCAGTCAGCGTTAACCAGCATCAGTGAAGCGTTAACCAGCATCAGTGAAGCGTTAACCAGCATCAGTCAGCGTTAAGCAGCATCAGTGAAGCGTTAATCAGCATCAGTGAAGCGTTAACCAGCATCAGTCAGCATTAACCAGCATCAGTGAAGCGTTAATCAGCATCAGTGAAGCGTTAACCAGCATCAGTGAAGCGTTAATCAGCATCAGTCAGTGTTAATCAGCATCAGTGAAGCGTTAACCAGCAGCAGTCAGCATTAACCAGCATCAGTCAGCGTTAACCAGCATCAGTGAAGCGTTAACCAGCATCAGGGAAGCGTTAACCAGCATCAGGGAAGCGTTAACCAGCATCAGTGAAGCGTTAATCAGCATCAGTGAAGCGTTAACCAGCATCAGTCAGCATTAACCAGCATCAGTGAAGCGTTAATCAGCATCAGTGAAGCGTTAACCAGCATCAGTGAAGCGTTAATCAGCATCAGTCAGTGTTAATCAGCATCAGTGAAGCGTTAACCAGCATCAGGGAAGCGTTAACCAGCATCAGTCAGCATTAACCAGCATCAGTCAGCGTTAACCAGCATCAGTGAAGCGTTAACCAGCATCAGGGAAGCGTTAACCAGCATCAGTGAAGCGTTAACCAGCATCAGTCAGCATTACCAGCATCAGTCAGTGTTAACCAGCATCAGTGAAGCGTTAACCAGCATCAGTGAAGCGTTAACCAGCATCAGTGAAGCGTTATTCAGCATCAGTCAGCGTTAATCAGCATCAGTGAAGTTTTAACCAGCGTCAGTGAAGTGTTAACCAGCATTTTTCAGTGTCCCTGCCTAATTGTGCATAGTTCAGTTGTTGGAGTATCCCACTTCTCCCTTCTCCCATCCAAGTTCTCCAATAAACCCTAAAAACCAAAGAAACTGGACTGGTTCTTGTCTGAGGTGCTCACACTAGAATAACATGCTTAAAGGTACCATTGTTGCTAACGGTTACCCAGGGGGACCCACACTCAGCAGCTCCATTGGGAGTAGTGCTACATTTATACAACAGATCACGTTCTGCAGATGGTACCGCCACCAAACCTTACCCATTCAAGTGAACACCTGGCTTTTGGTTGCAGTGCAATATTCCTATTTGACTGCAAAAAAGACAGGCATTCAGCATTCCTGAATGCCTGCCTAACCATGCTCTACCTCCCCTCTGAAAAGCAGTACACTGTGGATCGCTTTTCAGAGAGTGCTGCTCATGTAAACAAGCCCTTAACAATTATTGCTGAAAATAACTTTGATGTACAGAAGAAGGGTGTTTCTATTTGAACAGAAACAGCTGCGTATGAAAAGAGCTCCCATAGACAGGAGTCTCTTATATTTACCTCTCCAGTAGCCGTGTCTATTGTCTATGACCTTTCCTCCGTTCCAGCACTGTGGCCTCTATTAGGCTCCTTAGCATTGGACTCTTCCAGGAAGAATGTCAGATGTTTGTGTCCCCCACTGTGTGCTGTAGTTCCATCCTCTGACCCTTATGTCACCACAGGACTCAGCAGTAATTAATGGGTTTAGAAGATCAAACCATAGTACACAGAAGGGGACACAAACATCTGACACTCCCAGAATGATGGAGTCTTAAAGTGTTACTAAACCCACAACAGTAAAATCAGTCTGTATATGCAGTAAAGCATGCTTGGCATACTCATTAATCCTCTGCATTGTGTAAAAAGGCTATTTGATTCTATGATCCTCCCCTTCTTTTACAGTCCCCAAACCATCTCCTGATAAAACAGCCTTGGGGGCAAGCTGCACATGCTCAGTTTGGTGTGTATTGCTAGAGTTTTTTTTTTTTCTTTGGAGATTGCATGTTTATCAGCACAGGGCCAATCAGCTCGGTCCAGACAGAGGGTCAGGGGTCCTGCAGCCTCATATGACATTCAGAGTAGAATGAAAACTCCTCCTACAAGCTTTAACCAGACACTAATAGAATTTACAAGACTGCTATATTGCTGATAAGAAAAGGTATTTAGCAGTTTATATTTACTAAAATAATTGCAGTTCCATGTTCCGTGTACTGTGGGAGACCAGATATAGTGAATGCAGGCTCCTGGGTTTAGCAACACTTTAAGCTTGGCTATGCATATATAGATTTTTTTTTTTTTGTTCAGCTTGTGTGCTGAGCAAAACAAAATTGAGGAGATTCCTCCATCCACATTATGCAGTGCAGATGGATGAATCTCCTGTTGTGGCTGTAGCTGTGGCTGTGGCTGTGGCTGTGGCTCCACCAGCTGTCAAATGCCTGAGCAACGATTTGATCAAACCACCATCAAAGGATGATGGATGGTAGGAGGCCAAGAGGGTCACTCACTGATTTGCTGTGTATTGGCACTTTATGGAGACTGCAGTGGTGAAAGAGGAGAAGTAGGAGACGAGGCCTCCATCAATGTGAGTATTGGAGCTCTTCTATTGCCAAGGTTAGAATTAGGGTTTTAAGACTGAGAGGGTCATTTTAAGGTTAAGTAAATGTCAAATTGTTCTATATTTCTTTCTCCATCTAGATTTTTCTTCAACTAATGGTATAAATTGTATTCAGCACCATTCAGCACAATATTTTGTTTCTGCCTTAAGTATTACCTTTCCAACAACACCCACACATGGCTCAGGCCAAAGGAAACATCCCGAATCCCTTTACTAGTCAAAACTTTTCTTGGCAGAGCAAAATTACATGGATCTGAAAGTCAGCATCACTTTAGAGCAGGGGTAGGCATCCTTATAGAGGTGGAGATCTACCTGAAGAAAATGGGAGAAGACAAAGATCATCGGGTCCAGTGTCTCCTGACACATGATTTAACCACTTAAGCCCCGGAGGATTTGGATGCTCAAAGACCAGGCTCTATTTTGCAATTCGGCACTGCGTGACTTTAACGGACGTTTGCGCGGTCGTGCGACACTGTACCCAAAAGGAATTGACGACCTTTTTTTCCCTACAAACAGAGCTTTCTATTGGTGGTATTTGATCACCTGTGCGATTTTTATTTTTTGCGCTATAAACAAAAAAAGAGCGACAATTTTGAAAAAATAACAATATTTCTTAAAATTTTTTATATGAAATTCTCAAAAAAAATGTAAAAATCCATTTTTTTTAATCATTTTAGGCCAATCTGTTTTTTCTGCTACATATTTTTGGTAAAAAAAAATCGCAATAAACGTAATAAACATCTGTCTTTCTCCCTCTCCTGTGGGAGATTGTGAGTGGCCGGCGGCCATCAGAGCCACCGGTCACACGCGCTGGCTCCCCAGGGAACGAGCTGGGGGCGGGAGCACGCCGCAGGCGGCGCATGCTCGCCCCCTACAGGCTCATGGGCGAGCGACGTACCCCTACGTCCCTTTGCCTGTAAGCCTCTGACTGTAAATAGTTGTGCGGCGGTCGGCAAGTGGTTAAAACTCTAATTGCCATAATACTGTGTTGCAATTGCGTGCATTAAACAGCAATCATGGGTTTAAATCAGGTGGTGAGGAGGCAACATATCACCTCCTCACCTCCTGTCAAACACACTCGGATCGCTTTTCAGAGGAGAAGCAGTGCCTGCTCAATTTGTGAATGAGCCCTAGTTGCATTCGGCAGCAGCACCCTAAGGACTCATTCACACAAAGTCAGATGTAGTATTACCCTGCTGTTGAGTCTGGGTTTTACTGCCCCCAATCCCTACCCTCTTTAGGCCCTGAGGCAGCAGCCAATGGTGTAAAATTGCCACAGCAAAAAATAAACCCCCTATTGCATTTGGCGGGTGCTACCACCTGCCAATTGTGACTCACTCAAGTAAATGGGGTCACTCTGCAAGCGCCCCACAACTGCATGCTTCTGCGGGGTCCAAGGGGTTAAAGCAGGTGGTGAAAAACTAACAACGCTGCCTCCTTTAACCCCTTGTTTGCTGTGCTGCACAAGGCTGCAGGGCACTTGCAGAGCGGCCTCGTTGAAATTGTCATGCAGGTGCTATACCCACCAACCAAGACAGAGCGTTTAACTCTACTGGTAGATCCTGACCTAAAGGTTGCTGACCCCCACTTTGGATAAAGTAGACCTCTGCTTACCTGTTGATGAGATTTTATTGCTACATGAAAGAATCATTCAGTTGACCTGCATTATGCAGTAGAAATGGAGATATGTCTGTGTTTAAATAGCTTCCATATATACAACACATGACATACCAAAGAGATGTACCCACATATTAAGCCTTACGTATTTATAACAAACTCTTGTTTAAAAAAACAGGGGTTCTTTGTTAACATACTGTATATTGCAATACATGTTCAATCTGGCCAACTGCGTCAAATAGACACTTCTATGGCCAGTTCCTTCTCTACCTTACAGATTTCCAACCTCTTACTTGCTAAATAGCATACGTCCATGTCCATGCTCTTAAGAGTACAAGATACTATTATCAAAATGACTGAAAGAAAACCAGAACAGTGCCATCATGTGATTGGAAGCAGGAGGTGTTCTATTTTCGACTTTTGTCGAGCCAAGTGGTCCTAACAGGGCCATCCATGGAACAAGTTAGTTTTGACCAATTCAGCAGGAATAAGCTAAAATTTGATCCAAGTATGACCAGCAAAAAGGCCAGGCCATGAGGTCTGGCTTTCATGCAACTCACCCAAAGTTCTACAAAGCCTCCAGGCTCCAGGACCCATGACAGAACTTATTCTGAATGAACAGAATTCTCAGGATAGAATATGTTTGTGTCCTCCATATCACTCATCAACCCTGAAACAACTCACCATGTCTAGGTGCAACCTAGGTGACCCATCCACAATCCTTCCAGCCAGTGACTCACATTTTGGTCGGGTTTTCCTTACATGCTAAACTGTGCTCAAGCCGCCTCTTCTCACAGTGAAAGAATGCTAGCCTGTCCAATATATACAGAGGATCAGAGGTTTACTAAGCCACATGATCATATGACCGTGATCCCCCATGGCTTTTTGTTGCCCATGTATTACATTGGTTGCCAGTCTGCTGCCTGTGTAATGTAACTGATGACTTTTTGACTTTTTGTTGCCCATGTTTTGTCAGGACTGTTATTTTTGCTTGCATATTGTCAAGTCACTACTGTTTAGAGGAGAGAGTTAGTAAAATGTTATCCCCTACAGACCTGTCACCATCAAACCACATTGCTATTACCCCTATGTTTCAGTGTTTTCGTTTTTTATATGCCTTTATTGGATATACAACCTTTTGAAAAGGCAGGTTTAATTGTCTCTATTTCTAGTACGTCTGTGTTTGATTTAATGATTATTACTGAATATTATTTTGATATATGGGGGGGGATCAAGAATGAACTCAACCCCGGTGTCCAATATGCTAGGTATGCCACTGGGTAGTATAGGTGGGGGTGAAGCGCTAATCCAAAAACAGGAGTTTTAAGTCCATGGAAAATAATGTGAGTCCACGTGCAAATACCAAAATCCAATTCACACCAGCAGGCTTAGAAGTGCAGAGAGATAGGAATCCATCACCAGGAATTCATAAATATGCTCTTACCAGACAGTTAGACCCAAACAGGTCACAGAATGCAGACTGTAGGTAATGGAAACCGAGGTTCAAGATCACACAATTCGCCTTCTCAGCAGAATAAGATAGCCATACTGTCACTCTTATTGTCTCCCAAAATATAAGCAGAGAAAACCGAGGGGTGGCTATGGGTGCTAAGTTTGCGCCCAGTATGGCTAATCTCTTTATGGCCAGATGGGAGGAGGATGTCGTTGGTGATGTGCCTAGGCCAGAGCTTGTGCTATGGCATAGGTACATAGACGACATCCTCCTCCTGTGGGATGGAGATGTTGAGTCATTGGATCAATTTATGGCCACTCTGAATGCCAATGATAAAGGCATTGCCTTAACACATGAGTCGAGTAAAACTGAAATCCATTTTCTCGATCTAAACATCAGAGTGGTGGATGGCCATATTGTTACCTCTACATTTTTCAAGGAGACTGACAGGAACGGTTTTATTGATATCACCAGCTGTCATCATTCAGCTTGGTTAAAGTCCGTTCCTGTCAGTCCGTTCCTGTCAGCCAGTTCCTGTGATTAAAGCGTAATTGCTCTGATAGAAGCGATTTTTTGAAAGAGGCACTCTCTCTTAAACAAAAGTTTGTGGAGAGAGGCTATAGCGAAGGGGAGTTAGATATTGCCCTATCACGTGCAGATCAACGGAACAGAGCAGAGTTGCTACAGCCGAGAGTGAGGGAGAAGAATGAGGTGTTTCAACATGCCTTCTTCTCCTCCTACTTGGTTCAGCACTACTCAATAAAAAAGATCTTACGCAAGCACTGGCATTTGCTGCGTAACAATGGTGTTCTTGGCCCCCTTCTACCTGATGCGATCTCATGTGCCGTGCAAATTTCAGCCATACACTTTGTATTGCTGAATTCGCACCGCATCCGCACTAAACACGCACCTGACCCTTTTTTTTATCCGCAGCAGAATCGGATCGCATAGTGGTTCACACTAGTGCTTTCCGATTCTGTGCGAACTTGCAGATCGCACTGCGATATGCGATCGCAACTGGGGGTGTCGTTAACTTTTAATTGACACCCCCTGCGTATCGCATATGGCAGTGTGAACTACCAGGGGTGCAGATGCGATGCGGGATCAAGCTGCATATTCGCAGCGTTCCCGCATCGCACAAATGTGAACCGGGACTCAATATAACTTTAATGTCAAAATGTGCTTCCACCTTCGCCCTGTCCTTCTTCTGGATTCATAGCGGTTTGAATAGCCAGGCCACGATGATGCCACAAACGTAGCACGGCACCCGTGTGCCCTGAATGCAGAGCATCACTTCACATGCGCTTGTGACATCATCGCCTATTGCACTTGTGCGTTTTAGGAGATACTCATCGTACCTAAACATAAGACTTATTGTAAGCTTACCTGTAGGTAATATACCTTTAAAAACAGAGTTTACAGCCTCTTGCACACTGCAGCTTTAAAAAGCTCAGTGCAGCTTTTTTTTTACTGAGCTAAAATACAGCCCATTAATTTTAATGTGCTTGTGCATTCTTCAGTAAAAAAAAAAAAAAAAGGAAAAATTTGCTTTTTTGGTCTGTAATTTACTCCTCATGCGTGTATATGCATGCAAATCTCCATTTATGTATTGTTCAGAACAAGAACGCAAGAATACATTTTTAGGCATTTGCACAAAATTGTGTGCTTGCGCTTGAAATTGTGCGAACGCATATATGCAAAAATGCGCAGAAATACGCAAAAATACATGAAAACATTTTAAACAGAAGAATCAAGTCCAAGAGGCCTACTACTACTTTAAAGTGTCTGCATACCCTAATATTAAACTTTGCTTTATCTGTTCAATAAATAATAAATAAAAAATAGCTGTTAAGCTTGGCAGAAATCCAGCGCAGTCCTTAGTTCTGTGCACTTTGGGTTTTACTGGCCAAAGCAAGGAAGGACCAAAACTATTGAACTCATTTAGGACTTTTTAACACTTGCGGCACTCTACAACCCCTCTGAAAAGTGATCCACTGCAGTAGATCAGTGGCTTTCCAGGCATTCCAGGGCCATACTGGCACCTCCTGAATGCCTGTTTTTTTGAAGGCTCCATTTTAATATGAGCATTTTGCTGTGATATAGCGGTGCTGCGTGCTGTGTATTACTTCCTTCCGGTACAATTAGATATACTTTGATTATACAGCTACATCTTTTTTTTTTTTTTTTTAAACTTACCCGTTACAATTACAGATTACAGGCACAGCGCAGGAAAATATCAAAACTTGGGGGAGAGAAGAGTTATTTTAGAATAAAGCTTGTCATGTTTATTATCCTAAATGACTTCAATTTTCCCGGCTCTTCCTTGCTTTTGCCAGCGCATCGATTTTATTTGGTTTCAAAGCAAAAAGAACGTACAAATTCAGCTGCAAAAAAAAAAAAAAATGACATAAACACCGGAGAAACTGCTGCGGATGACAGAACCGAGAGAAAAGTTTAGAGACAATCTTGTCAAAAAAAAAGAAAAAAATTATATCTTTCAAGCCGTTCTACAACAATAGCAAGTGCCTATAAAATATGACTTCCTCTGTGCAGTCATGGAATCAGGCTCCCCATACAATACAAGTACCCTTCCCTAAAGAGCGACAGCTGAGGCTGCTAAACCCCTCCCCCACCCACCCTTTGAGACTAACATATAATACAGCATAGCTTCACATAAGAGACTGCAGACCTTAGTGTCGGTCACCTTTGCTCTGCAATTTCTCTCTCTTATCAGCAGTCAGGGCAGGTTTTTCTACTGTCAGCCTGATTTCAAATTCCAGCTGGTATTCAGAGGATTTTGGAAATATAATACAAAGGGGTTGATTTACTAAAGACAAATAGACTGTGCACCTTGCAAAGTGCAGTTGCACTCTATAAATGCAGTTGCTCCAGAGCTTTTTAACCACTTTAACGCTGCTCACTGTGCTGCTACTGCAGCACAGTGGCTCGTTATCGTCTGGCGACGTAGGTCTACGTCACCAGACATTCCCCTCTCTCTGCGGCGCGCGCGCGGCGCCGGAGGCTCGCTCCGGCTGTATTCAGTCACATCGGGAGTCGGGCCAGGGGAGGAGTGGCAGTGATCACCGCCACTCTTCCCCGGATCTCCTAAGTGACAGGCAAAAATATGTAGCAGAAAACAAATTGGCCTAAAATGTAAAAAAAATTAGATTTTTACATTTTTTTGGGGGGGAATTTCATATAAAAAAAATTTGAAAAATATATTGTTATTTTTTTCAAAATTGTCGCTCTTTTTTTGTTTATAGCGCAAAAAGTAAAAATCACACAGGTGATCAAATACCACCAAAAGAAAGCTCTGCTTGTGGGAGAAAAAGGACGTCAATTTAATTTGGGTACAGCGTCGCACGACCGCGCAATTGTCCATTAAAATTACGTAGTGCCGAATCGCAAAATATGGCCTGGTCAGGAATGGGGTAAAATCTTCCGGTCTTAAAGCGGTTAAAAATACGCTCATTGAGAATTTTTTTGTCAAAGACATGTAGCTAAATACATTTTCGCCTAAATATATGACAAAAATTGAATATATTGGATATTTTTTAACTGTCAAAGTAGAAAAATATTGTTATTTTTTCAAAATTGTCGCTTTTTTTTATTAATATCGCAAAAAATAAAATTCACAGAGGTGATCAAATACCACCAAAAGAAAGCTCTGTTTGTGGGAAAAGAAGGACGTAAATTTTGTTTGGGTACGGCGTTGCATGACCGCGCAATTGTCAGTTAAAGTCGCTCAGTGCCGAATCGCAAAAAGTGGCCCAGACGTAAGACAGCAAAATCCTCCGGTGGTAAAGTGGTTAAATGAGGTAAAGCTTCACCTTGCAAAGAATACCCAATCAAGTGCAAGGAAAATTAGGGAAAAAAAAAAAACATTATTTTTGCTTGCACATGATTGGATGTTGAAAGTTAGCAGAGCTTTTGCTCATTTACTAAGCTCTGGAGCAACTGCTCTTGCAGAGTGCACAGTCTATTTGCCTTTAGTAAATCAACCCCAAAGAATAAGCACAGGTTGGCTTTAAAGCCGAACTCCACGTTTTATTTCCCTGTAAAATAGAGTAGGGAAAAGTTAACATTTCTGTTTTCATTTCTGTCTGTGATCCCACTGAGGAGATGGAGGCAGAGGCGTCACGAGCCGGGTGCGGGGGGGGCGGGCCGCACCCGGGTGTCCGCCGGGTGGAGGGTGACACCGCTCTGCCTCTCTTGTCTCTTACTGTGCGGGCCGCCGGGCCGGTGTACTGCCGATAATCCCACTGTGCACGGCGCGGCCAGGGCATTGCATTGGAACTCTGAATGGACAGCTCGTACTCGCGGCTGAAGTGACGTGCCTGGTTGAAATTTTCGGCAAGTTGAAACTATCGGCAGTACACCGGCATCGCCGCTGCGCCGCCGCCGCATACTATAGACGTACTGTGTCAGACAGACAGTGAGTGTGTCACTCAGTCTGCTGCCAGCCAGTGCCTAGGCTGGACTTCTTTGCTCCGCCTACTCTGGGCTGGGCCGCGCGCCCTGAGCCTCCAGTTCAGCACTGTCTCCACTGCAAAAAGAGAGAAACTGCAACAAGGGGGAAACAGAGCAGGCTAAATATATATATATATATATATCTACAGTCTATAAAATAGTCCAAACAAAAAACACATCAACCAGTCTGGCAGGCTCTCAGGGCTCTTTCACACGGTCCGCCTCCGTAGGCGGAACCGTGCTGCTCAGCGAGGATCGATCCGCCGATCCCCGCTGAGCCGGCGGATGACGGCTCCGTCTCTGCTTGCAGTGCGGAGAGGGAGGTGTCACAGCTCCCGCTGCTCTCTATGGGGGATCGGATGAGAGTGGACCGCCTCTCTGCAATCATCCGATCCGATCCCTGAACGGATGGAAAAATAGGGTTTCCATCCGTCCAGATTTCACGCACAGGATCGGATGCAGATGGCAGCAGGTGTCAGCGGAGGTGTCTCCGCTGACATCCGCTGCCCCATAGAGATGCATGGAGGATGCATGATATTGTAATTTAAAGGTCATTTTAATTCTCCTAGTTATTAATGTCGCTATTGCCATTACATTTAGTGTTATATGGGAGCTATGATTTACGAGTTACATTAGTTAAAAAAAAACACATTATTAAAAGGGGTTGGGGTGACACCATGAGTTACCGCACCGGGTGACACCAACCCTAGTGATGACACTGGATGGAGGGGGTGTTGCCCCTGAAACGCGTTGGTTGTTTTATTTGATTTATTTGTGAACAATTAAAATGATTTTGGTTTGGTGCCCATTTCTGTATGTCTACAACAATAAAAGCATTATCAGACATGCTAACACTTCTTTACATCACCTAAAATGTTTATTTGTTAGTATCCACATTGGAGAGATTTCCTGTCACTTCCTTTCCTTAGAGTTACAGGAAGTGAGGGGAAATCTCCCCAATAGACGGTATAGCAGGTTGTGCCCTGCCATGGTGTAGAAATCATTTATAGCCCAGGATTCTCATCCAGGCAGGTTTAGGGTCTCCATTGGGCTTGTGTCGTTCTGAGGAAATTGGCTTTTCAGTTTCCTCATCGGTTGATAAAACCAGGTTTGGGAGCCGGAACCTGGAGGTTTCATAGAGATCTGGGAGGGATGAAATCTACAAACCTGGGTCCATGGTTTGCCCCTGATTGGGCAGCTGTGTGCTGGGATTTTAGAGGAGACCGGACTTTGTTTCTGGGCTTCACCCTGGAAGACAGAGGAGGTCTCGGTCCAGGAGTATAGATGGGAGCCAGAGCAACAAGAGGCTGCAAAGACTATGATCTAAGCTTTTCAGAGAAGTACTAAGCGGTACTATACAATACTCATTCTCATTCTCATTCTCATATACAATACTCATTATCATTATAAATTATATCTTTTATAAACTAAGCGGTACTGTGTCACACTCTGTGGGACCAGACTAAAGGCTAGGAGGCCTAATGTTTTTTGGGTGGAAGAGCAATGCTGAAAACCCCTGCGAGGGAAGCTTGTTTTTTTTTTTTTTTTTTCTGGAGCTATGTTGAACTTTCTTTTAATAAAATTGGGCTAGAAAAGCCCCTAAAACGAAGAAAAGCGAGTGGCTTTGTCCTTAAATGCTTGATCATTTGAAGCAAGTTCTCACAATGACAATAAAATCCTAAACTGGCATTACACCTGTGGAATTTTGTTAGAAAATTATCGTTTTCAGAATCGTTTATTCAACTATCTAAGGCTGGCCATACATTATACAATGTTCTTATTCAATTACCCTTTAGTGCCGGTTCACACTAACGCAACACGACTTCGGGGGCGATTTGTGAAGTCCTGTGCACCGCAACTTCGGCGCGACTTGCACAGACTTCATACAATGAATGTCTATGCAAGTCGCGCCGATGTCGCCCTGAAGTAGTACAGGAACCTTTTTCTAAGTTGGAGTGACTTGAGTCGCTCCTATTAGAACGGTTCCCGTAGCACACAATGGACCGCGACTTGTCCGGCGGCCAAGTCGCCGGACAAGTCGCGGTAGTGTGAATGGGGTCTTAGAGTTACCAAAATCATATAATATGAGGTAAAATCTAAACACTTTCAATGTGTATGCAATCAGGCAGGCCCTTGCACTACATAGTTGAAGGTAAATCTAAAGAAAATTAAATAAGAAAATTATATAGTGTATGGCCAGCCTAAGGCCCCTTTCACACATACGGTCAGTTTGTCTGTTTTTCATCCATCCGTTAGCGGATGAAAAACGGACATCAATGCATCTCTATGTAAAAACGGATGATCATTCGTTAACATCCATTTTCATCCGCTTTCGTCAATGTCTGTTTTTTGGAACGGATGAATGCCCTATTTTTCATTCGTCAAAAAAACGGATCGGAGGAAAAACGGATGTAAACAGACAAACGGTCAGTTTTTCATCCATTTTTACATTGGTAGTGGATGTAAAAAAAACGGATGAAAAAACAAATGAAAAACGGATGAAAAAACAAATGAAAAACGGATGAAAACGAATGAAAAAACAAATGAAAAAACAGATGAAAAACTGATTTTGACGTGACTGAACTGATGAACTGAACGGACCGTATGTGTGAAAGGGGCCTTAGAGTTACAGGGGACGTTTCAACAGGTTGTGATTAGAGCGAGCGAAAAAAAAATTTGAAGGACAAGGATGGACATTTTTTAACTGTTTTTGTTAATTTTTGTTAACAACAATTTGTTGTTTTTGTTTTTTTTAATGGGAACAAATTTCTAATTGTTGCTTTCACTTTCGGTCAAGAAAAATTTCTAACTAGTCTTATGCGCATGCACTTGTCAAAGTTATTCAGGGAGTAGAAATTTCATTGTATGAAAATCAGGGCATTGACCTGGTACTTGAATGAAAAGTTCAAAATAGTCCATGAGAACCATCAAATGGTCAGGTAAGCAATTTGCATACTTTCTTGTCCAAATGTTCAAACTAAACAGTGGCTCCAAGTCTTTCCCTGCTCTGTTCAGACTGAAAGACAACACATGCTGACTCAGAGGCGTACCTAGAGCCTTCAGGGCCCCAGTGCAAGAAACCATGAAGGGCTCCCTTGGCTCCCCCGCTGGGGTCCTTCCCACTGATCCCGAGCCCTTTACTCCCATCGTGGAACCCTTTATTATGGCTTCCGTAGGGGTACCCCCGCAGTGGCCAAACGCCAGGGCCATTTACAAGTGTGACCTTTTGCGATCCATCACTGCTGTCAGTCTTTTTTTTGGGGGGGGTTACCATTTTATTTTTACAATTTTATTTTATTATTTTTACAATTTTTACAAAAAAATCTGGGACCCCTATTCAAGGACTTTGGTGAACTGTCAGTGGTCTGCACAGACCCCTGATGTTTCACCTTTGAGACAGAGAAGGGAGATTGAGGACACCCCCACCTCCATCTCTGCAGCCTCAGCTGCACAGAATGAATGAATAGGAATAACTCTGTACAGAGCTTTCTGTTCATTCATAAACTGAAGCATAGTAAACACTGCTACCGATCACTGACTCTATTCATTAAGACAAGGAAGGCATATTAAGGTGCACAGGATCACAGGACCCCCTGGAGCATGGAGCTGGGTCGCAATCGCGACCCTTGTATGTACATCCCTGCTGAGACTTATAGTTCCCTGTGACCTCGGGTCTACAGGTTGCCCATCCTGACAGTTGAGCAGCTGCCTGTACATTACCGTCACACAAGGTTTGCTGGGAGAATGCAGCAGAGCTAAACCAAACACAGACAGACCACCTTGTCTGCTGAAGCCTGACCTTCAACATATCAGCCGGACAGATGAATGTCAGATGTTCCCCATCTGTATTTCATTTTAGTTCAAATTTTAATACAAACTTCCTAATCCCTCACCTATTTCAAAGCCTTTGTAGACTCTCTCCTAAAACCAGAGCATGCTTGTATTTTACACAAGGGAAGAAGTGTTTATCTGCAGACAGGCAGCCGGGGAGCAAAACATCATCAAACCAAGCTTATATCTCAGTCATACGTATGGTCATTGGAACCCTGTCACTCATACCTTTTATAGAATCTAAATGTCACAGCGTTGTCATATGACTGGTGGTGGTGGGCAGCACTTGTTTTTCGCTGTCCCTGGAAAAGGCCCTGACTAATGGCATCCACACACCTGTCGATATTACAATCTGATGGAGTGATCAACGCAACAAAAAGGATCAAACCGCACGCAAATCAAGCGCGTAAAACTCACCAGACAACCAGGAACAATTAAACTGGCCATAGATTAAATTAAGCTGGCTCAGCAGGGGCAGGGCGAGTTTTGACCCTTCTATGGCCATTCCAGCTGAACAGAAGTCAATCTAATAGGGACTTTTGGAAAACTTTCATGCGATCAGCGGCTGCAGTGATAAAAAGTGTATTCTGACAGCGGAGGAGAACCTGCTGTCAGCATACAGTGACATAGTAGGGAGGATCCCTCCATACACCTCGCCTGTGTGAATTTGGGAATCAGTTTCTTTTTTTTATCAGCCCTCTATTGACAGCCTAAAATTGATCATTGTCAGCCAATTGTCTCTGTCTGGAGCTACACTTTAAAGTGTAACTAAAAGATTAATACTCACCTGTCCAACAGTCCTGTGCCAGCATCTTCTTCTGAGTGCCAGTGGGGGATACCGTCACTCCTGCGCATGTGCAAGAGGCTGTCATCCCGGCACTCAGAGACCCGCCTGGCGCTGTAAGCTGAGCTGTGCATGCACAGCCCAGTTTACAGTGCCGGAGAAGACAACGAGCAGACAGGAAGGGGTATTCTACAGTATTACAGAAGAAACAGTGCATGTTTCTTCTTCTTTAAAAGCTTGCCTGATCACTGTTTCTTACAGCGTGTGGTCAGGATGCAGCGCAGTGTGTTGGTGAGCAGAGATCACATAGAGGCTGAGATGAGAGAAAACAACTTGTTAAGGAAGTGATAACATTGCACAATTAGGCCTGATAGGTAGGCACAGCCGTCTGGAGTCACTTACGACACCGTAGCAGAGGAGAGCATCCTGAGATGATGTCGACAGCTTTTGCAATGAGGAGAGGAACTACGGCCTGGTCGGTCCACACTCAAATGGGAGGCTTCCTACGTGGAGATAACGTAGTCCCTTAACTTTCCCTACTCCTCTGGAACCTCTCCCTGCCTCTATGCGCTATCCCTGCCAGAGGGCGAACCTGTCCGTACACTAGCCACTCACACCAAGTGCCCCAAACCCGGGAGCCAGAGTCCTAAATAGACCACAGAAAGTCCTAGAGGAACCAAGTTCCTCATGACGTCCTTCTCCTTCTGCATTGCCGCTTCAGTCGAGCACCACCTACAGTGGGGAGTACAAACTGCATCTGTCTATAAGCAGAACTTCAAGTGATTGTAAAGTCTTGTTTTTTTTTTTTTTTTTATATAACAAACATGTTATACTTACCCAGTGGTGTATTAAGATTTTGTGCTGTCCTAGGCCTGACTAAACTTGTGCACCCCCTAATTTAAATATGACCCACCCCTTCCTGTTAGGGCCACACCCCTTCCTGTTTAAGATCCGCCCTCATCATTGGCCATCAGTGTAGTCTCATCAGGGGCCACCAGTGAAGCCTAACAGTGCCTATCTGTGCTGCCTTATCAGTGCAGATTAAGAGTGCTACCCTATCAGTGCCCATTAGTGAAACCTTATCAGTGCAGCCTATCAGTGCCAGTTAGTACAGTCCCATCAGTGCAGCCTATTAGTGCCCATCAGTGCAGCCTCATCAGTGCCCATCAGTGCAGCCCCATCAGAGCCCATATCAGTGCTGCCTTCCCAGTGCAGCTTATCAGTGAACATTAGTGTGGCCTCATCAGTGGCCATCAGTATGGCCTCATCAGTGCGGCCTCATTAGGGGCCACCAGTGCAGCCTATCAGTGCCCATCAGTGTAGCATATCAGTGCAGCCCTATCAGTGCAGTTTAAGAGTACCGCCTCATCAGTGGCAATCAGTGCAGCCTCATCAGTTTCATAATATAACAGCTTTTTAGTGTATATTTATTATGTATTGATTATAGCACGGAGCACTTTGCAGTACATTAATTTTTACTGAATGTTGACTGTTTAATGAGTTTGTATTGATTTCAGCATGGAGCACTTGGCACATGCTAAAATCAATTTAAACTCATTAAACAGTCCACATTCAGTAAAAGTTCATGTACTGCAAAGTGCTCCATGCATGCTGGAATCAATGCAAACTCATTAAACAATCCACATTCAGTGAAAATTCATGTACTGCAAAACAGATTCCCCAGTCCCTTTCTCTGCAGCCAGGCATCAGGGGGAATCTTCACAGTACAGGGTAAAAAGAGTGTGCCCAGGCACACCTGCCACATCCCGCACACACCAATGGTGAGTGCACTTCGAGCGCAGTACAATAATGCCTGCTATATGCATATACATGGCAGCTCTGCATTAAAGAGGTTGTACACCGAGAAAATTTTTTTTTATCTTCTTTACATCCTGAAAGAGAAACCCATAATGAGCTAGTATGCATCGCATACTAGCTCATTATGAAATACTTACCTTAGAACGAGCCCCCGCCGTGCCGTCCGCTTACCTGTATGACGGGCGACATGTATAGTCGCCCGTCTTCTGGGATCGCGGCATCCGACCATCTGATTGGCCGGAGCCGCGGTGACGTCACTCCCGCGCACGTGCGCGGGAGCCGACGGTCACGGCACGGGGCTCTGAAGGAACGGCACGATCAGCCGTTCCTTCAGAGCGCATGCGCCAGTGACGTCACTGGCTGCATTAAAGGTAAATATCTCCTAAACCGTACATGTTTAGGAGATATTTACAGTACCTATAGGTAAGCCTTAATATAGGCTTACCTATAGGTACAACTTCTTGAGGAGGGTTTACTTCCTCTTTAAAGCCCACCACCGTGTTGCCTAATAAGAGGTCAAATTAAAAAAAAAGCAGGCTTTGTTGATAAACTTTCCCTTAATCCGGAGCTGGACTTCGTAATACATCCTATCACAACACAAGATGTTCTCAGTCTTCTGGGTTAAATAATTCAACTTACTTCCTCCGAGCCCAGCCGGTCATGTACCCACCCCCAGCCTGTGGCTGGACAGTGAAGGAGAAGCAGCAGAGTGATGAGCTCCTCTCTCTGTCACTGCTTTCTCCTGCTGTCAGCACAAGAACTGATTGGCTCCTTGTACTGCTTCTTCTTCTCACACTCCATCTCTGCTATATGGTGACTGCAAGAGGCTGATACCAGGTCACATTCAGTTGCTTACACTGCTTGTATTTATAAAATGACATTTAATGATGTGTTAATAAATCCAGTTCAGTTTTAAGTGGAAATTGTTCAATTAGAAAATGAATTGTTGTATTGATCCTTCTATCACATTAGTTATGTTCTGCCCGCTCCTAGAACAAGTGTTGGTCATGCTGAACACTATAACATAGGACAACCTTCCCTTTATATAGACATTTGTCTGAGCTGAATTGTTTTTCTTTGAAATGGGGATTAGGTGTAATTCTGAGATAATTCACCATATCATTGACATTGCACTGCGATCTGATTGGCCTTGGATATGGGAATTATTCTGATGATTAATCTTTTCATGTTGCCTTTGGTGAATTTCAGAGAAATCATCAAATGTTCATCACACTAGTCCTCACTGATCAGAAATTCTCAAACAAGAATAGTTTATTTTGTTGAACAGAGAACAGTCACATTCGTTGTATTTATAGTTTAGCATTAATGCCAGTGGTGTCCTCTCTCCACCTTCAGGCCCAGTTTACACTGGTGCAGTGCGGGAACTGGAAGTGACTTGGCACCCCATCCCTATTCAAATCACATACGTTTCTGCAGCAGTGTGATTTAAGCCAGTCATTTAGTAGGGCTCAAATCGCAATGCATCCGCACCAAAATCGTGCAGGGCCCTTTTTTTGCCGCAGCAAAGTCGGATTGCATGGGTGTTCACATCCATGCGATCTGATTCTACAAATCCCAATGCGTTTTGCGAACTGATTTTGAGGTGTCATTAACTTAATGAGGGGGAGTGGCTACCTGATACCCGCTTCTGTTCCTGGCTAAGTTTGTTGCGGCAAAGTAAGCCGGAAGTTCGGCCCCTCCTCCTTTCCAGGTGCAGCCGGCCTATTAGGAAAGTGCAACACAATTTGCGCAAGCACAGTAGGAGACCGGCTGTGATACTGCAAGGCTTCACTGCCAGTTTCCCTTAACCAAGATGGCGGCTGCAGCACCAAAGAGCGGATTCAAGAATGGGCTCGAGTGAGGACACCGCTGGATGCCTGGACAGGTAAGTACCCTAATAGTAAAAGTAAGCAGCTACAGTATTTGTAGCTGCCGACTCTTCTTTTTTTTTTGGGGGGGGGGGGGCAGAACTTCTCTTTAACATACACACCCACGGTGGTTCCCATGAACGGGTGTAGTTTTGATGCAGTGCAAGAAACGCACAGAAATCGCTGTATTCCGCACTGCACCATGTGAACCGGGCCTCAGTCTGCTGACTAGACAAGGAGGAGCAGCAGGGAAACTAATGAGAGCATCCATCTGCTCACTCTGCTCTCTAATCCTATCAGCATGTCCACTCATTTGTAAGGATCACATCTGATTGGCTCCAAGTGATCGTAGTCTGAGTTCTGCTGCACAAGGGAATGCAAGAGGCTGATACCAAGTCAAATTAAGGTACTCAAACAACTTTACAAATAGGACTCATTCACATTTTATGCAGTGATGTGTTAACAAACACGCAATATAACGTATGTTGTGCCTTAAAGTGATTATATTTTTTTAAAATATTAAAGGTCATGCTTACCTGCTCTGTGTAATGGTTTTGCACAGAGCAGCCCTGATCCTCCTTTTCTGGAAGAAAAAAAAGATAATGCATTTTGGTCACTAGATGGAGCTGATGATCATAAAAAATTACTTATTTACTATGAGTGTCAGTGCCATCTAGTGACCATAAAATGGTATTTTCTTGATTCCTTCTATTCTTTATAAATGAATTACATTTCACCTGGAAAGTAAACAGCCTAGTAACATTGGATTTTGCAGACAATGACTTTTCATGCAGATTCACAGGATGAATAGTTCAGTGCATTTTAAATAAACTCGCCCCCCAGCCTTCCAATCCCTCTTTGTACTGATAACCATCAAACCACATTATTATCACTGTTCATTTTTGCACTATAAATATTATGTCAGGCCATATTTATTGGATTTTTCACTTTAAAGTTACAAAATAGTCATACTATTGAATGCAGAAAATAATATGTGTCTCATTATTTTTTATTTTTGTAAAATCTCTCGGCATGTTGGTTGCCCAGATACAGCAAAGGCCAGTATGGGGCTGTAATACAACTCGTCTTAGCTGAGTACACAAAGTCTTCCTAAGCCTCGTGGCCTTGGTATGACCTTGAAGGAAAATAATCCTTACCTTTCTGTGACATTCCTGAAAACCAGATGTACTCCTCATCCTCGCTCTATTACTTGCTGCAGACGGGAAAACATAAGCAACTTTTTTATTGTTAACTTCGTTTTCTGCATAGTCTTATTTTATTGTAATGCATTCTTTGTTTGTGTCTATATTTGCCTGTTGGATATGTTTATGGTCGCTCTATGTGTTTGTTATATGGATTTCTATGGATTCAATAGATGCTTTTAGGTTTTTTTTCCTGCAGAAGGCCAAAGCCAAATAGGTTCCTTTGAGATATTGTTTATACCATGGTTTGCTGAGACAATGCAGACTTATAGCTGAGCTCCAGCCACATATAAAATAAACACACAGAGATGCAACTCTGAATGCAATAATTGCAATCCTATTATTATTATTATTATTTTTTTTTTAACCTGAATTTGACTTTTGCAGTCCCTGGGCAGCAGAGCTCAAAATAGGGGGGGTGTGGGGTGGGGGGGGGGGGTGGGGGGGGGGGGTGGGGGCAAGCACAAATTGCTCACACGCCATCACAGAGTTGGGTGTGGGGAGGAGACCTGTAAGTGTTACTAAGTTTCTATTGCTACGGACTATTATTATTTATGATTTATAATCAATCAAGAACTCAAATGTTATAATATGTAAGCACCTATTGGTGACATTTGTTGCTACATATTGCACTTAACACTCTTAGGCCCCTTTCACACTAGTGCGACTTGTCCCGCGATTTTGGACCGCAAAATCGCATGACAAGTCGTTTTCCATTATTTTCAATGAGCCCCATTCATATCAGTACATTTTGAAGTCGCACCGACTTCAAAGTAGTTCCTGCACTACTTTGCCACAATTTGATTGCGTTTTGAGCCATAGCCATTGCTTTCAAAATCGCAGCAAAGTCGCGTCAAAATCGCTGTAAAATCGCGTCGCATAAGTGTGAAAGGGGCCTTAATATTTTTTTGCACTTGTTTTTAGTCCATAACCCAAACAGTTATAATATAACAATATTTTTATGATATTATACATTATTATTACATTGGTGATATTTGATGGCACACATTGCACTTTACATTGGCATTTTTGCACTTGTTATATTGCACTCAGTTAAGCACTAACTGACTTTGGTTGTCAACGCTATTAGAAGCACTTTATATAATAATTATTCTGAAGTCAATGTGTGTATATATATATATATATATTTTTTTTTTCTTTGCACAGTTATTTATAATCACACTAAGTAAGGGGATTTAGCGCTGTTTATATATCCATTCATATTTAAAGATTTGTGACTGCTATGAAGGCTGGCAGCACACTAAGGCCTCTTTCACACGGGCGTTCCGTTTTTTCGGCCGTCCAGTCACTTTTTTTTTTTTTTTTTGCTGATATCCACAATCCCATTGACATGCATTATGTCTGTATATCACCCGCAAACGGATGGGGTGATATACGGACATATGGAACGCCCGTGTGAAAGAGGCCTTAGGGAACAAGAAGTAGAAGGAAGGGGTCTATCTAAAGGACTAAACTAATTAGCCCCAGACAGGGGGGCTGGAATATACCAATAATAAATACACCCATAACAAGTTGTAGTAACAATAAATTGGCACCTGATGTCAGCATCAAAACACTAATACACACATAATGAAATTTAATGCAGCCATAATGGACATTTAGACCTCTGTTTGCCAGTGTGGTCATCTGCTGAATAAGCAGCCTCCACAGACAGCTTAACTCTCCAATTGGACACAGTTGTTTATTCAAACATAGTTTTTCATCCTAAAATGCATTACATGAGACGTTCACTAGTCATTTTAAATGTAAAGAGACCATAATACTCTCAGTCTTGTGTCTGCTGTATAGGATAGCAGCTGAGGAAACATGGAGAAGAAGGGAGGGGTCTATCTAAAGCAGAGGTCCCCAAACTGCGGCCCAGGGGCCAGATGTGGCCCTTTGATTGTTTTATCTGGCCCTTGGGGCACTATATCATCCACTGATACCAACCATGAAGCATAATTCCCCTCATTGACACCAATAAGGGGGATACGTTTCCTCCCAATGACAGCAATGATGGGGCACAATTCCTCCCAATGACACCAATGATGGGGGGGTACAATTCCTCCCAATGATACCAACGATAGGGCCCAAAGACATAAATGATGGGGCACAATTCCTCTCACTGACACTAACGATGGGGCCCAACGACACAAACGATGGGGCACAATTCCTCTCACTGACACTAACTATGGGGCCCAATGACATCAATGATGGGGCACAATTCCTCCCACTTACACCAATAATGGGGTACAATTACTTTCACTGAAACAAACAATGGGACATTATTTTTTCCCACTGAAGTCGGGAGCTTTTCTACTTCCCGCTGGCTACAGTCTGGCCCTCCTAAAGTCTGAAGACAGTAAACTGATCCTTTGTTTAGAAAGTTTAGAGACTCCTGATCTAAAGGACTAAACTAACCAGCCCCAACAGACAGGGTAGCTGAGTTTTATCATTAATAAATATAGAAATAACAAGCTGTAGTAACACTGAATTGGTACCTAGATGTCAGCATCAAGACATTAAAGGCTAAGTTCACCTTTTGAAAAAAAAAGGAATAAATGCACTTTTTTTGCAGGTAAAAAAAATTGCATTTAATTTTTTTTTTTAAGAAGCAGACTCTTTAGGTAAGCTGTCTGCTCATACCCCCAATACAGGTAGACACACCTCCCAACTTTTTGAGATGGGAACAAGAGACACCTATTAGCAAAAGTATGTACCGTAGTTATAGGACACACCCCCTGCCACAACCCCTTAACCTCCCTGGCGGTATGATTCTTTCCGATTTTAGGTGCTGAAATCGGTATAATTATTTTGCATGTAATTCTTAAGGAGGAGCAGCCCAAACCAACTATTTACATATGATTTTTTTTACTGTGCGTTCTTCTTTATAACATCTCGGGTATGACAACGTTTGAAAAAATTATAATATAATAAATAACTGTAAATAAGTTAAAGAGTATATATATATATACTTTAGTATATATAAATTAGTGACCTAATTTGTGTCTGGCTGTGGGTATTTAGGCCCATTTAGTCAAGTGCTTAGTAGCATGTGGCCTCCTTTCTACCTCTACCTCTGCCTATTTTGCATGTTGGCCTTGATAGACTGTTTTATCCTTTATGAAATGGTTTGCAAGATCATGATGACTTTATTACACTTGGCTTCAATATATACTGTATATATCTCAGTGGTGGCCCTCTTAAATTAGAGTCCATTGCTGTGTGACTCCCAAAGGTTTGCATGGCCTATACCTAACTAGTAAATTCTCTGCTACCAAACAAATATAATAAAGAAATCCAATGGAATGCTACCAAAGAAACCCAATAGAGCAGCACATTCTGTACATTCTGCAAATACGCATAAAATGATGGCAAGTAATGGTACCAGGTGGTGGGGAGCAGGTATACAATAGGTTCTACTGTCAGGACACACAGCCTTGTGGGCTATGATGGCAGTAGATACGTCAGTGGGCCACACAGGAGACTGGCCATGATCCAATTATAGGTCCTGTTACATTTTGAAGGCCATACAATTAAGATGTTACAAAAACGTAACAATAAATGTGATTGTTGGGTTTCGTGTCACTTTCATCTTCTTCCTCACATGATTATCCAGAATACACAGCTGGCGGCTGACAGATCTCAGGTCTGCAGGTTTTAGTATAAGTTGATGAAGTGTGCCGTTAGATATGATAGATACAAAGAATGCAGTTTATTACCAAAATTGGAAATATTTTTATTCTCAGCAGAGTAATGCCGGACCAGATGTCTGAGGAAATTGGCAGAGTCCCCTCCAAGTAATTGACTTCTCTGGCATTCCTTTCAACCTTCCATGTATAGAAAATATTCTGTAATCTCCTGCCACAATTCCCATTAAGGTTGTTTTCATTATTTTTTTATTGTTACATTGGACCAATCAGTGGGCAGCATTGTGACTTAGCTGTTAGCTCACAATGGCCTTGCGACACTGAGGTCCTGAGTTCAAGGGGAATCGGTCACCAAAAAGTTGACTTGAATATGCAGAGGTTCACTAAATGAATAAAGTCACAAATTTCCTCTAAATCTATAAGGGTTTGATTTTTTTCTTAGGAGGTCCTAACTTCATGTAGTGTTAAAAGAAAAGCATAAAGGCGAGGTGCTTAACACTCATATCTGGTAGGTTTTTGTCCTAGCTTCAAATCCCACCTAGGACACATGCATGGAGTTTAAAGGGTTGATTTACTAAAGGCAAATAGACTGTGCACTTTGCAAAGTGCAATTCCAGAGCTTAGTAAATGAGGTAAATCTTTACTATGCAAAGAATACCCAATCACGAGCAAGGAAAATTAAAAAAACAAAACAAAAGGTTTTTACCTGCGCTTGATTAGATAATGGAAGTCAGCAGAGCTTCTGCTCATTTACTAAGCTCTGGAGCAACTGCTCTTAGAGAGTGCAACTGCACTTTGCAATGTGCACAGTCTATTTGCCTTTAGTAAATCAATCCCTAAATGTAGAAGTTCTCCCACAATCCAAATACTTACTGCTAGCCTAATTGGCTTCCTCCCCAACCTGGCATTATTATGAGTGATGTGGGAACCGAACCATAGTTGCTCTCCTTACAGGTGTACTGTATCGAAGCTGTAGCTTGCCCACCCTCCTTCTCCTTGGAGCACTCCTACTCTGTTGTGTTTCTCCTATGCTTTCATCCTCACTTTCTTGTTCCAGCATTCGGCAGGTTCACAATGCTGCACAGACTGGCACTTTGCAATGACATGATGTCCCTATCTGCAACATTCTATTGTGAACATAGGCCAACATGGTGACATCCCCCCACCCCCTACCCACCCAAGAGGGGTAGGTCCATGACAGCCTGGGCTCACAGGGAGTGATTTGAATGATTCAGAAAAATGGTACTGGAACTTTCAGAGGACTTTCTGTGGGGACAGCTCTAAAGTGGGGGTAAATAATGCAGCTAAAGTTGCAAATTTATAATGTTGTCCATGCAATGTGAGCATTTTGTTTTTCTGCAAGCTGGCCATGGACATTAGAGGATGCTTGGTCATTTATTCGCCATCCTATTGTCTTACAATATTCTTCTTGAACATTTTTTCCATATACAGGAGCGCTCTATTTGCAAGAATCCATTTCGTTTGGAGCAATAAAGTTGTTAGGAAAGGGGTACTGTTAACATTCAGGTAATGTTTTGGGAAAGTGTTTACAAGTGACAGCAGGGAGCGGGAGTGGGAGTGGAGTGGGAGCAGGGAGCGGGAGTGGTAGTGGAGTGGGAGCGAGAGTGGGAGTGGAGCGGGAGTGGGAGTGGAGTGGGAGCAGGGAGCGGGAGTGGGAGCAGGGAGCGGGAGTGGGAGTGGAGTGGGATCAGGGAGTGGGAGCAGGGAGTGGGAGTGGAGTGGGAGCAGGGAGCGGGAGTGGGAGTGGAGTGGGAGCAGGGAGTGGGAGTGGAGTGGGAGCAGGGAGCGGGAGTGGGAGTGGAGTGGGAGCAGGGAGTGGGAGTGGAGTGGGAGAGGGGAGCGGGAGTGGGAGTGGAGTGGGAGCAGGGAGTGGGAGTGGAGTGGGAGCAGGGAGGGGGAGTGGGAGTGGAGTGGAAGCAGGGAGCGGGAGTGGGAATGGATTGAAAGCAGAGAGCGGGAGTGGGAGTGGGAGTGTGTGGATTACCCTCTTAGGTTGTGCCCCCTTAGGTTCTGCAGTTAGTATAACCAGCATGCTTTACAGCATATACAGACTGATTTTACTTTAGTAGCACTTTTACCGCTTAAGGACCGCCCCATTTACATATACTGCGGCAGGGCGGCCCTTAGGTGCAAAATCACCTACCTGTACGTGATTCCTTTCTTCGGCTCTGGGGTGCGTGCGTGTAATTGGACACAACAGGAGCCAATCAGCGGGTCCGCCGGATGTCTGCCGGAAACCTGGCGATCGTTCTGAGAGAGGCAGAACGGCAGTCTGCTTATGTAAACAAGGCTGATCGCAATTCTACTAGTAAGAAAGACAGAGATCTTGTGTTCCTGCTAAGCGGGAACATGGATCTCTGTCTTTCTTCAGTTAAACCATCCCCCACACAGTAAGAGGGCACTCCCAGGGAACACAGTTAACCATTTGATCGCCCCTGATGTTAACCTCTTCCCTGCCAGTATCATTAGTGCAGGGACAGTGCATTTCTTTTTTAGCACTGATCACTGTATTGGTGTCACTGGTCCCCAAAAAGTGTCGCTTAGTGTCAGATTTGTCCCCCGCAATGTTGCAGTCCCACTAAAAATTGCTGATCTACACCATTACTAGTAAAAAGTCCATAAATCTATCCCATAGTTTGTAGATACTATCAATTTTGCGCAAAACCAATCAATATACACTTATTGGGATTTTTTTTACCAAAAATATGTAGCAGAATACATATTGGTCTAAATTGATGAAGAAATTAGATGTTTTACATTTTATTATTGGATGTGTTTTATAGCAGAAAGTAAAAAATATTGTTTGTTGCTCTTTTTTTGTTTCTAGTGCAAAAAATAAAAACCACAGAGATGATCAAATACCACCGAAAGAAAGCTCTCTTGTGGGAAAAAAAGGACATCAATTTTTCTTTGTGTACAGCGTTGCATGACTGCGCAATTGTCAGTTAAAGCAATGGAGTACAGTATCGCAAAAAATTGCGGAGGAAGGGGGGGGGGGTGAACCTTCCGAAGCTGAAGTGGTTAAATTTAAAATCATGAAGGGTTTAATGCTACTTTAAGGCCTCTTGCACACGATACTCCTGTTTGAGCATCTCCTTTTGGCCTCTTGCACACAATACTCCTGTTTGGGCATCTACTTTTTTCCAGACCTTTTTTCTTGTATGTATTTGCGAGTATTTGAGAGTATTCGCGTGTATTCGCGAGTATTGAGGCTTAAATTACTGACCGAAAATGCAGATTTTTCTATTTTGTTCTTACTGAAGAATGCACAGCGCTTGTTTACGCGCCTGTGTGCATAGGCACATTACAATTAATGGGCTGTATTTTAGCTCAAAAAGCTGTACTGAGCATTTTCAAGCCGCAAGCTGCCCAAACAGGAGTATCGTGTGCAAGAGGCCTAAGAAGATATTTATGGAGAAGAAAAAAATTCTGCCAAGCACGGCAAGCTACAGAATTTATCTATCAAATTATCCTGGCAGTCAGAAGCTACTCTTCCCCTGAGGACAGTGACAGAGAAATTTGTAGATGCTGCTGCTTTAATCACTGCATAATTTACTTTATTAATGCATTAACTATTACATTATGGCTGCTTTTGTGCATAAAATAATGCGTTTGTTATACCTGCTATATGTAGATTGTTTTGGGCATTATAATAATAGGAATGCAAAGGTAAATTCCTGTACGTACATGGGGTGAAAATAATAAAAGTGCAAGGGCAAAGTAGAAAATGCAGAAATTCATATTTCCCAATCACAGTTTACTGTATATTCAGGTCCATGTATGGTAAGTATATTGGCTCCCTTTGCCTAGAGTTAAGCTTTAAGCTGCCTACATTTTGTAAACCGCTAAAAGACAAAGTACACATATGGGAGCTGCACCATATTGTCAAAAGTATTGGGACACCTGCCTTTACACGCACATAAACTTTAATGGCATCCCAGTCTTAAGCCCCGTACACACGATCAGATTATCGAAAGATCTGTCCGTTTTTTGTGGCATGCTAGTCTGATGTGGAAAGTGAAGAGGTTTTTTTCATACAAATTTTACCGTACAACAGAATTCTACTTCAGAAGTGATGTCATGTGTTGGATTGCTTTGTATGTGTTCTTTCGTCTCTGAGCATGCCTAGTCGTGTATCTTAAGATTTTTTTCCGTCAAAATCTGTACTAATGAGACGAAAATCGGACGTTGTATTACGGACAACAAAAATTTTATAGCCTGCACATCAGGATTTTGACTGGTCAGTGAAAGGAGAAACAGTGCACCAATGAGCTCATCCCTCTGACACGCTGGTCTCTCCTCCTATCAGTGAGCTCCTTGCATTTCAGCATACCTGACTGGCATCCTGTGCACTCCCCATCCCATGAGCCCCAACAGTTGGATTAAGGCCCCTTTCACACTTGCGGACCGTTCAGATCAGCCTGTCAGGTTTTCAGGCGGATCTGAATGGATGCACCATGCATCTCATTGGGGCATCGGATGTCAGCAGAGACATGTCCGCTGACATCCGATCCGATCCTTTCCGTTAAATCTGGACAGATGGAAACCCTATTTTCCATCCGTCCAGCGGATCAGATTGGATGAGAAGGGACAGGCGGTTCGTTCTCATCCGATTCCCCCATAGAGGACAGCGGGGACCTGACAGCTCTGTCTCCGTGCTAGTCCACAGGAACAGAACTCCAGTCCCCAGTAACGTTTGGTTTGAAAAGTTTTTTCTTTTTTAAACTCAAGTTTTTTGTACAATACTAGCCCCCGAACTCCCCACCGCCGCGCCTGGATGTGACGTCAGCTGCGGGGCGGGCGGTGCGTCTGTACAGGCCGGGGCTGCGGCACGCTGTGATAGGTAGTCTCCCCGGCCTGGATGCGACATCAGCTGCGGGGCGGGTGGTGCGTCTGTACAGGCCGGGGCTGCGGCGCGCTGTGATACATTTAATGATTTATTGTTTTAATCTGATGTGTATCAGGATTTATCTGATTGGCAGAGAATCACATGACCCATAGACCTGGTCAGAGATTGTGTGATCTGCAGATTGAACACAACCTCGTGTACTGCCCCTGACACCTCTGTACATCACCAAAGAGGACACACTTGTCTGACTGACTGTTAAAGTGAAATGCCTCCAAAGTCAGAATTGTCGGTGGACTTTTTATTTGTAATTTAACAAGAAGAATTGTTGTCAATGTACATGGGCCTTGGCTTCAGTCCTCCTGTGTCATAAATGGGGTCACAATATTACATGTAATATTAGAGGGGGCGGCTGGGGACCACTGATGCAGTAAAGGGGGCGGGGCGGCCGACGCTGTAGATGGGTCACGGCCTGGGGGGCGGCCGACGCTGTAGATGGGTCACGGCCTGGGGGGGGCTGTACCGCTGTGATAGGTACAATCTCCCCGGCCTGGATGTGACGTCAGCTGCGGCGCGCGGTATCACAGCGCGCCGTAGGCCCGGCCTGTACAGACGCACCGCCCGCCCCGCAGCTGACGTCACATCCAGGCGCGGCGGTGGGGAGTTCGGAGGCTAGTATTGTACAAAAAACTCGAGTTTATAAAAAAAAAAACGTTTCAAACCAAAAAATCGATAAATCGATTAAATCGATTTATCGCCCAGTCCTAAGTAACAGTGCATATTATTTAGCACTGATCACTGTATTAATGTCACTGGTCCCCAAGAAGTGTCACTTAGTGTCAGATTTGTCCGCCGCAATGTCGCAGTCCCGATAAAAATCGCTGATCGCCATTACTAATAAAAAAACAAAATAATAATAATCCAAATATCTATCCTATAGTTTGTAAACGCAATAACTTTTGCACAAAACAATGAATATATGCTTTTTGGGATTTTTTTTTTTACCAAAAATATGTAGCAGAATACAAATTGGCCTAAACTGATAAAAAAAATTCGATTTTTACATTTTTTTTATTGGGAATGTTTTATAGCAGATTGTAAAAATTATTGTTTTTTTCTCAAAATTGTCGCTCTTTTTTTGTTTATAGCACAAAAACTAAAAACCGCAGAGGGGATCAAATACCACCAAAAGAAAGCTCTATTTGTGGGGGAAAAAAAGGACATAAATTTTATTTGGGAACAGCGTCGCATGACCGCACAATTGTCAGTTAAAGCAACGCAGTGCCGTATTGCGAAAAATGGCCTGGTCTGGAGTGGTTAAATATGCCGCTATAAAGAATATATAATTCTTTGCATTGAGTGATATAAAAAAAAAGCTATTTTTCTCAGAGGAATATCTCAGTTCATTTGTTTCTGAAAATAGGACTGCTAGATGAATGTCTTTTAATTTTAAAGACTCAAGTGAAGAGACGAATTCATTGTTATAATTGCACACATAAGTCATTCACATATCAACAAGCTGAATCAATGGGGATGCAAACAGGCAATTCCGAGTCTATAAAGAGTCCCATCCATAGCAGACACAGATTAGGACTGGGGTTTCAGAAAGTTGAAGAACTTTTAATATCCCTCTTCCCACCTACTGGCTGCTCTGGTCCATCGACATGGGCTACACCAGGCGAATTGCCTGCCTTAGGTGGCAGATTCTATCTTATGCCCAGGGGAGGCAAAAGTGACAGCAATAAAAAATATTTTTATTTACTTTGGCATTGGGAGTTTAATGGGACATGAGCCCATGAAATCCCCATATAGATGCCATCACAGTGTGAAAGGATTTCCCCTGACTAACAAAAAAGTAAGTATTCTTTAATGGAGAGAATAGTGGATGCTTGGAACAGATTTCCAGCAGAGGTAGCGAGTCAATTAATAAAAAGTGTAAAAGGTGTTTAAGAATATTAAAAACGCTCAATATTAAAATATATCCAAACACTAGCAGCACTAAAAAAGAACTCCAGTGGATTAACACAAGTCCTTCAACATCACAAATGAATATGAGTGATCCAGTCCTAGAGCCAGTGGGTTAAACACAGTCCATTGAACAGGGCAAGGGTGTGAGAGGTCCTGACTGAACCAGCAGACTTCCACCACCACTTTGTGCTCCCCCCTATACTCAAAACTCACCAGAAGACGGTGAAAAGTGATCCTTCAAAATCTCCACCCATCAGCAGGTGTTGGACTCGAAGCTGGAAGCACTGTACTCTTTCCTTCCCAAAGATGCTCTGTTCAGAACCACCTTGGTGACGGGCTCCGGGGCCCCGCACAGTTTGTTTGCCTCCTCATCGCTCAGCCCCTGGTCCCAGTTTATCTCCACGTGAGGGATTCCCCTATCTGGATTGACTGTGTTGATGGGGGAATCAAGCAATTGTCTTTTCTGCAACCCAAGACAGCAGGAAAGAAAATCGCATTGTCTATGGCCGGCTTTACTAGGAGGTTTCTGGGAGAGCAAAATAACCTCAGACCTGCTTCTATAGAATTGCTTCCTTACTAGCTGGCTAGAAAGATTCTGCAGTATATCGGCCAGTGAGGGAGCAACGTCATAGAAGGTGGTGGATGCTTTTAGTGATCCTGTTTTAGGTGGATTCCCGTCAGTGTTAGATTTTCCAGTCTGACAACAACCATACTTAGTGAGGTAGAAGCAACACAATCCCCAGATGTCAGCATTGCTGGTGCTGTGAATGTGGGGAGAGCAAGTAGTTTCTGAATTTCATCACTCAAGCACCCCTTTTTACATATGTGTAATATGTTTACTCTTCATTTCTCAACTATTTTAGAGAGTTAATAAACCCAAACCAAAAATATCATATATTGCAGCTTACCAATCATTAGATGTAGTGGCTGCATTTGTTTTCTTTTCTTTGGCTTTTTTCCTTTTGCTTTCACCTGGTCATCTGGCCAGTAAAATACCTCCTGTTATAGTGAGACACAACTGGAGGAATGAGAACAGGTGGCACAGCAGAGAGCAGCATCATCAGTCTGGGGGGAAGGTAGTGTTAAATGTATTAGCAGATTGTCACAGTCTGGGGTCAGGCTTGGAGACCAGTATGTAGCTATAGCAGTATGGGGACTCCCACCAAGCAGCAGGATTGGTTACTAGCCTGAGGTGCGGAGTCTAATTACTAACCGGTGCTCACCAGAGCTCCTGATGGTGGAGATGGGTTTAGCTGTGTGTAAGTACCAAGTCACGGTCCTCCGGATCCCCCCACCAGGAGGTTAGCAAGTCCAGTAGTGGATGTAAGAAGTAGGGATCAAACAGAAGTGTAGTCAGTAAACAAGCCAAATGTCAGTAACAAGTGGTTGCAAGTTTGGATCAAGCTAAAGTGTAGTCAAGGAACAAGCCAAGGGTCTGTAATGAGTGGTAGCAAAGATATTGATGGCAGCAGGAAAGACAAAAGCAAAATACTGGCTGGAGAGAGCACAATAATCTGGCAAACAGAAAGTGCAGTGACATGGCTTAAATCAGGAAGTTTATTGGAGGAGCAAAGGTTTCAAGGTTCAAGACAAACAAGGTTCAAGGCAGGATCATTCAAGGAATTGTCCCAGGAATTGTCCAGTATTCCAGGTAGCTCAGCAAGACAAGTTATTGCCAGACACAGCAGAGGTCCCGGGTTCAAGTCCAGGTCCTAATACAGATTTAGATACAGTAACAAACTGAAGACAAACTTTAGCTCACACTTTATAATCAGTTACAGCAAACAGATTTTTTTCCTTTTGGGATAAAGTTTTTTTTTTTTTTTTTATAAATAAATAAATAAAAGCAGATGATTTTAAGCAACCCTGCCAGTGTTAAATGGTTTGTCTAATCCATGTAAACTGATATGTTCTGCTGGAGAGCTTGTGCATTTGAAAAATAACAGACATGCTGGCTGGATCATCAAATGAAAAAAGAGGGAAACAAAACCCTAAAAAAGGAAGGTAATAAAGCAATTACATCTAAGAATTGATAAGCTGCAATATAATAAATGTTTGCTTTTGGGTTTATTACCACTTAAAGAAGAAGTAAACTCTTAGATTTTTTTTCCTTTTTTTTTTCCCCTGCAAAGTAAATGCATAACGTTCTAGTATGCATTGCATACTAGCACATTATGTGACACTTACCTGCAACAAAGCCCGCGTTGTCCCTGCTGCCGGCCGCATCCATCTTCACCCGTCTTCCTTCCGGGTCTGCGGGCTCCGTCTGTATTACTGGACAGAGCCGCGTGACCTCACTCCAGCGCATTCGCACGGGAACCGCCAGTCACGGCACAGGGCTCTGAAGAAACGGCACAGGCGGCCGTTTCTTCAGAGCGCATGCGCGAATGACGTCCTCGGCTGTGTGCAATGTAAATATCTCCTAAACGGTACATGTTTAGGAGATATTTACAGCACCTATAGGTAAGTCTTAATATAGGCTTACCTATAGGTAAAAGTAATTAAAGTGGCTTTACAACCACTTAAATTACTTCTCTTTTTCATTGTCATGCCTCTTTGTTCTGCTCCATGCAGGACTGGGACAAAGGGTGGGCAGGAGGGGCGGCTGCACTGGGCACAATGGTTTATTGCAGGGATTGGGGGGGGGGGAGGAGTGCCCTAACCCTAAAGGGAAAGGGAGGGCGCAGTTTGACATCCATGCCCTGGGCGCTGGATGACCTTGTCCTGGCACTGGCTCCATGTGGCCACTTTTTGCTGGTTGCAAAGGTAATTGGTATGCACAAGAGACCTGCCAAATGTACAGTAATGTCTACAGGAAAGCATGGTAACCCTGATATCAAGGCTCAGTGCAGCTTACAGTAGCCTGAGCAGCCTAAAGGCCTTATTTGGTAAAATGATGTCATAAGCATCCAAACCCCTTTGTGTATGTACAGCTGTACGGAGTGGAACTCTCTGGCTGCATGTGATTGGACGGCAGTGGATGAGAGTAATAGCCAAATCCAAGTTTAGACCAGACTTGAGCCCATCTCTTGCAAAACAAGTTTTAAGGTGCAAAGCACCAGTTCCCTGCGCTCAGAGAGGTGTAGCTTCTAGTCCACCTCATTAAGGTCTTTCCACTGTTTCTGGAGCTGTGGATGCGACAACCCAGGAAAAAATGCTGCGGCCTTGCTGCCCTTTACACGACCAGGGAAGTCTGGAAATACCAGACTTGTATAAAGTACTCGAAATTTCTACTTGAGTAAAAGTACAAGTGCTCGATCAAAAAATTACTTGAGTAGAAGTGGAAGTGCTCGCAGAAAAAGTTACTTAAGTAGAAGTACTAAAGTATTCAACATTTTTTTTACTTAAGTATTGCAAGTAGTTTTTTCAAAAAATTTGCTACTTAAGTACTAAAAGTAAAAAGTACCAGTAGTTTTGAAAAAAAATTTCTACTCAAGTACTGAAAGTAGAAGTACAAGTACTGTGTTATGTAGTTATTAAAGAAATAAGTCAAAAGTTTGAACATCATATTGTTTTTTATTATTTCAAATGATTTATTCAAATGATTAACCTGTGTTTGTTAGTAGTTTCTTGCTGCACTTTAAGCGCTGTAGCACCATTTATTTGTTTGTTTCATATTTTCTTTTTATTGGAAAGATTTGGTATAGCAGCTTTTATTATACACAGCCTTTATTTTCGTATGCGCTGATTTACAAATGACATTATACACATTTTTTTGAGCTTTATGCAACCTGCCATCTACTGTTCTGGCAGTGGTAATTTTTTTAAAAGTAACGAGTAACTATGCAGCACAAAAAAAAAATACTTGAGTAGAAGTATCAAAATCATCGAAAAAATGTAGTGAAGTAAAAGTGGAAGTAGGAGAAAAAAATTCTACTCTAGGAAAGTACAGATACCGCATTTCGGTACTTAAGTACAGTACTTAAGTAGTTCTACTTAGTTACTATACATCTCTGGGAAATACTGTAAACAACAAACAAACACAGGGGCGCACAGGCCTAGTGCATTATCCTTTGGTTGGTTTATTTAAAAGTAAGAAGATTAAAAATACTCACAAACGAGTTTCTTGGTTAAAAGCATATCATGTAAGGAACGCAGTCCTCAGTAGTATGATCCGAGGGTAAGTTATCCCTTGAGTTAGTAGTGGCTAACGCGTTTCGAGGCTTAGCCTCTTCCTCAGAGCCTAAAAAAGGCATGTCTAAGCCCTTGCTTAAATACTATACAATGACATTTGAAACAAAGACACAGATTGGGGTCAGACCCTCCTCCTGTGGGGCGTGTGCAAAAGGCGCCCGCCCACCTCATCAATGGACAATGTGGAAGTCATGTGCATTGTGGGGCACCCCCCAATCTGTGTCTTTGTTTCAAATGTCATTGTATAGTATTTAAGCAAGGGCTTAGACATGCCTTTTTTAGGCTCTGAGGAAGAGGCTAAGCCTCGAAACGCGTTAGCCACTACTAACTCAAGGGATAACTTACCCTTGGATCATACTACTGAGGACTGCGTTCCTTACATGATATGCTTTTAACCAAGAAACTCGTTTGTGAGTATTTTTAATCTTCTTACTTTTAAATAAACCAACCAAAGGATAATGCACTAGGCCTGTGCGCCCCTGTGTTTGTTTTTTGTTTTGAGCCCATCTCTGCCTGTGATCTGCAGATGAAATAGAGTAGATACAGAAGTAACATTATTCTGTATCTATCTTCCCTGCATCTGAACTTCTTTATGAACACTGTATCAGATGGTCTGGTTTTTGACAGCAGCAGCTTCTACAGCTGCTATATTTAGGCTGATGACACACAGGCGACTCTGCCGCTAGCGATCCTGCTGCTGGCAATTTGTCAAAATCTACAGTGGCAGGATCGCTAAGAGGCTGCATGTTTTGTCCCTGTGGGATCCTTTCTCTGTAGCTGAGGCAGTGAGATGTCGCTCCCTTCGCTAGCAATTGCGGTTTCAGCATCTCCATAGGGACAGACAGACAACCTTTTTAGTGATCCTACTGCTGGAGATTTGAAGCTAGTGGCATAATCTCTTATTATCAAGGCTATCATTTTGACTGCCGGGAATTGCTGGCAAGTGCAAGAGACTTGGGTAGCAGCAACTGGACAGAAGGACAGGGCATGCTACATACAACCAGTGTACATCAAGTAATGCTTTATGGGTGCTTGTAGCATGCCCATTGCCCACTCTAACAGGTGGACACTAAGATAAAGGCTGAGTTCACCTTTGGAACATGGTACATATTTATTTCACCTGTAATGAGGATCTTGCGGGCAGCCCACAGAGACAAGGTGACAAACCCAGACAACCCCAACCCCCCTCCCCCCCCCCGCTGACAGAGATAAGCAGAGATAAAAAACAGACACCTCTAGTAAAAAAAGAAAAAAGGGGGAACAACTGCGCTAATTCAAAAAATAAAAAACAAAAAAGCAGCAACTTCAAGTGCGACCAACACCCCAAAACAGAATATAAAGAAATAAGTTGCGCTGTGAGTTGAACCATCAAAGGAAATAGTCCATAAATGTCCAATAAACAAAGATGAATGTAGGAGACTTGTGCAGGTACCGCTTACCAGAGGTTGAATAAAGGAAAGCCAAATGGTGAGTAGTTCCACTCGTCCTCAAGATTGTGACACAATGATTCTGCCGATTCCAATGTAAATCTCCTCAATGGGACATTAAAAGTGAAAGAAAACAAACACCATAGTGTAAATCCGAAAGTAAATGGGGAATAACACCCGAAATTTATATTTAGGCCTTGTGCAGGTACCGCTTACCAGAATTAAAAAATGCCCAGATAATAAAGGGTAACTCCAACCCGCCTCAGAAATTGGGGATCAGGGGACCTCACGGTTCCGGTGTGGATCTCCAGCAGCGTATGCGTTGAGTTATAAGGAATAAAAAGGGCAAACGCCATAGCGTCAGCCCCCATTCACACTAGGGCGACTCACGAGGCGACTTGTGTCGCCCCAGGTCGCCCCAGGTCGCTTGACATGACCAAACCAATGTAAATGAATCAGTGCCGTCTTAATTGCCGCTATTAAGGTCGCTCCGACTTCAGAAAAGGGTCCTGTACTACTTTCAGGCGACCAGTGATCCGACCTGTCCCATATACTTCAATGGGAGTCGCCTCCTTATCTTAATTGAAGCGACCTGTAATCCGACTTGTCATCCGACTTTGCTAAAAAATGGCAGTGAACAAGAAAAGAGCATAATTTTCTTGCAGGCATTAGCGGTCATTTTTTTAGGCAGGCATGTCATTTTTTGGATTTCGTTTCTGGGGGGTCTAAAAAGTGTCCCTGTCAAGTTTCAGCTCTGTAGCATGTCCAGAACCCCTAAAAAAAATTCATTTTTCTTTTAATTTTTTGTAGTGTCTTTACCAGCTGTCTTTTATACTTGCAGGCATTCATCAGCGGTCATTTTTTTAGGCAGGCATGTCATTTTTTGGATTTCGTTTCTGGGGGGTCTACAAAGTGTCCCTGTCAAGTTTCAGCTCTGTAGCATGTCCAGAACCCCTAAAAAAAATCATTTTTCTTTTAATTTTTTGTAGTGTCTTACCAGCTGTCTTTTTTTCTTGCAGGCATTTAGCGGGCATTTTTTTAAGCAGGCATGTTATTTTTGGGATTTCGTTTCTGGGGGGTCTAAAAAGTGTCCCTGTCAAGTTTCAGCTCTGTAGCATGTCCAGAGCCCCTAAAAAACATCATTTTTACTATATTTTCAGGGATACGGCTTCTCTGCGGCTGGCTTTTTTTCTTGCAGGCATTTAGCGGGCATTTTTTTAGGCAGGCATGTCATTTTCTGGATTTAGTGTCTGGGGGGTCTAAAAAGTGTACCTGTCAATTTTCAGCTCTGTAGCATGTCCAGAACCCCTAAAAAACAGCATTTTTACTATATTTTCAGGAATACGGCTTCTCTGCAGCTGGCTTTTTTTCTTGCAGGCATTTAGCGGGCATTTTTTTAGGCAGGCATGTCATTTTCTGGATTTAGTGTCTGGGGGGTCAAAAAAGTGTCCCTGTCAAGTTTCAGCTCTGTAGCATGTCCAGAACCCCTAAAAAACATCATTTTTACTATATTTTCAGGGATACGGCTTCTCTGCGGCTGGCTTTTTTTCTTGCAGGCATTTAGCGGGCATTTTTTTAGGCAGGCATGTCATTTTTGGGATTTAGTGTCTGGGTGTCTAAAAAGTGTACCTGTCAACTTTCAGCTCTGTAGCATGTCCAGAACCCCTAAAAAACAGCATTTTTACTATATTTTCTGTAATATGGCTTCTCTGCGGCTGGCTTTTTTTCTTGCAGACATTTTACGGGCATTTTTTGGGTGTCTTTGGAGGCATGTGCTTCTTAAAAATTATAGGAAAAAAGCTCTTTTTTTTTTTTTACGTTTCTGGACAGACAAACAAAGCTATGTGAGACACACAACACTGCACACATGGGAAAAAGGAAATATGTAAAAAAAAAAACACAGGAAAAGGAAATTAGGTCACAAGACATCAGATTGTGATTGGCCAAATAAAAAGTTGCCTCGCGATTAGGTCGCGTCAAAGTCGCGCTAAGTCGCGCCAAAGTCGCGTCAAAGTCGCGCCAAAATCGCGTCAAAATCGCGTCAAAGTCGCGCTGGAAGCGACGCTACTTTAGTGGTAGCGGCAGTGTGAACCAGCACTCAAACCACAAACAAAAACGGCACAAAAAACAACACCCAAGTGATGTGAACACAACAGGTCTCGTGCAAAAGTGGGTCAATGTAGAAAGATGAAACACCAACACCATAAGACTTAATAGGTACCCCTTACCAAATGCTGTGTGGAAAATAGCAAAAAGCAAAGGGACACCTATCCCAGTGGAAATGGCTGCTTACCAGAAAGGACCTTATGGAGAGCGTAGAAAGAGGGGGGGACCCCAAACATGCAGACCGGGTGAGCGATGATATGTCTAAATACTCTTACCAACTCCACAAATAGATGAGCAGGGGTTCGAGTAACTCAGCTAGGACCTCCACTGTGAACTCCGCCAACTCCACAATTATGTAGGCAGGGGATCAGATACAATCAGCTGGGACCTCCGCTCTAAAATACACATTGCAAGCTCTGGTGGTCGACAGGTTTGGCTGAGAGTTACCATCTATGATTTACAGATTCTTGTGGATGAATAAACTGCAAGTACCACTTTGGCAGACAGACTTGCAGTTTCAATGGGCTGCCAGGGGTGCTGGTGAGCTCTGTTGTAGTCCACTGACAAGGCCTTTGGCTTTGAAACAGAAAGCCCATACAGAGGTACAGGCTGAAAGCCAGAGAACATCTCTGTAGGAGCCCACCTTGCACCCCTGATCTACTGATGGCAGGTGAAATGCTTTCCAGACTCCTGCAGGAAAAAATAATAAATGCACATTTTTTATATTGCAAAATTATGTGCATTTATCATTTTTTCTATAAAGGTGAACTTACATGTTAAAGAATATGGTGCTGCTTCCAACATCCATCCAGCCTGCTCATTAGAAAATAAAGGATCAGCACAACAGAGATATGTGATTTCTTTGTATTGCCGTGTTATCATGTACTTCTCACATTGTGAAAAGGAGAATCACTTTATATAGGACTGAAAATAGTCATCTTTATCTAATGGACTTCTTTCTATTGTTACAGGTGTGCTCTTTCTGCAATATGGGGAGGACACCAAAAAGCTGCAGATGCCGAATGAAATAACCGGTGTAGACACCATACGTGCCCTGTTCGTAAGTGCCTTCCCTCAGCAACTTACAATGAAGATACTGGAGTCCCCCAGCACAGCCATATATATTAAAGATGAGGGCAGAAATATCTATTATGAATTAAGTGATGTCAGGTGAGCAAAACACCCCATGTTGTTTTAATCATGTATATTCTTGTGTGTGTGTGTACTCAGTGGTGTATTTGGGTTTCGTGCTGCCCTAGGCCTGACTAAACTTATGCACCCCTAATTTAATTATGACCCATCCCCCTGTAAAGGCCACACCCCTTCTTGTTTATGACCCGCCCTGTCATATGTAAACCACAGACCACAATATATTGGTGCCCATCAGTGCAGCCTCATCAGTTCCCATAAGTTCAGCCTCATCAGTGCAGCATCATTAGTGCCCATGGGTGCAGTTTATCAGCACTCGCCATTGCCGCCTCATCAGTGACCATCAGTGCAGGCTATTAGCGCCCATCAGTGCAACCTATCAGTGCCCATCAGTCCAGCCTTATGTCACTGGATTAGTAAGATTACTCCTTTCTTTCAACATATTTGGACTTGTGTTTGCTGCCACTGATTGTAATCATAGGATTATTTCACTTATTTGTATAATGACTGGGAAGCCCATAACCATTATACAAATATGTGGAATAATCAGTGGCAGCAAACACAAGTCCAAATATCTTATAAGATTGGAGTAATCTTACTAATCCAGTGACATATTACGATAGCACGTATGAGGTGAGCAAGTCCAAAATATTATTGCAATAGTATACAATTAAAAGTCTTAATTGTATATGATGCAAGTCAGTATGCTCGTTCAAGGACAAGGATGTTTAAAGAAATGAAATTATATTATTGACATGATGCCTGCCATACCTGGGGGCGGAGGAGGGTAGGCAGAGCATTAGGCTGCAGCGTCACACATATTAGCATTGGCGGCCGTTGGGCCAGTTATATTAAGTGTGGTCGGCGGCCTGCGGCCTGTCCGAATGTCCTGACCGGCCGGTATTTTCATACCAGCAGGTAGCAGTGTGACTGCTTTATGGGGGTGCCAGACTGATTTGCCTCCTGGACCCTGCCCTCTGGCCCAATTCACCCCATAAGACTGGCACTATACTAAAAGTGTAGCGTAAGCTGGCGGGGACCCTTTTCGTGCAGGAGCCGGGAGAAGGCTGTTTTTTTTTCGTGCAGGGTGCAGCTTTTTTGCTGCCCCCCTGCAAAGTGCCTCGCTAGGCCTAGGCCTTGTTGGCCTAGGCCAAGATACAGCACTGTGTGTACTGTATGTTATATTTTCCCTGCAAATTCCTACTAGACTGAGAAAAAGTTCTCACTTTGTATTGGATAGCTTGCTCTTCCCAAAGGCCCCTTTCACACTTGTTTGACTCGTCCTGCAACTTGGGACTGCAAAGTCGCATGACGAGTCGTACCCCATGATTTCCAATGAGTACCATTCATATCTGTGCATATTCAAGTTGCAGCGACTTCAAAGTAGTCCCTGCACTACTTTGGTCTGACTTTGATGCAACTTGAGTTCCGTAGACCTCAAGATTACACAGGAATTGCTTCAAGTTGCATGTCAAAGTTGCGCGACTTTCAGGTCCTACAAGTGTGAAAGGGGCCAAAGTGTTTTTGCCCCAAACTAGAATGTTCCAGGTAATCATCAGCACCAATGCAGGGGTGGGTCCTATAGCAGGAGGAAGTTGGGCCCAGGAGGGATGAGAGCCTCATATCATTACATCCCTAGGCCGTGCCACATCCCGGCATTCCTCCTGGTAGGATTGGCTTTTTCTTTTCAACTCTAACCCTGACCCTCAGAAAGGGAGTGGAGGGAACATTGTTTATTGTGAGTCATGTATTTTTTATTTTTTTTTTCAAATGCCTGAAGCAACCCTTGAAGTGTATCATATCATTATGTTCCTAAAATGTTAAGAAGCCAGTTAGTCTTACTTCTCTTGGTAAACTTCAGAAACTGCACTGTAAATGCTTCATCCTCAGATTTATTGGGTTTTGGTTATTCCTCTACACGCACTGGAGCATACACTGTCAACACTAGATCAGAACAAATGATGATTATTAATATTCCAGGCATTCACAGCCCTTGATACTAAGTCAGCCATCATGGAGGGTTGAGGCAATTTAAGTACTGCAGCAGAGACATTAATATTCTATAATCTCACCCTTAGGACTCATTCTGAGTACCTCATTATCATTATCATGTGAAATTACAGCATTACACCAGGGCACATGATTAAGATCGTGCGGCATGTGCAAATAATGTAAATTAACTGTAATGACCAATTTTGTATATATTTTTTTTGTTTGTATTTTGTTGTTTGTTTAAACTTTTTTTCTGATGCTTAAGGAGATTTTGACCTGTAAGCAATTCTTTACAATTTGCCTGTGGCCAGGCTATGGACAGTCAAATATTTAAAAAGGCTTAACAAGCAATAAATGAGCATTATAGCAAGCTCAGTAACCTCTGCAGCTGCAATCACTGTGAAAAAATGCATCCTCAAAGTTCAAAAGCACAAAGAAGCACTGGAGTTGCTTAAAGTTTTTGTAACCTAAAAAAAAAAAAAAAAAAAAGAAGAAGAGGTCCTGTTCCCTTATAGTAGATTAAACAGCACAGTGCTTGTAATGTCTGTGATGTCCTGACTACGATAATCATGGCTGCTGAGCCCTGAGCACTGTGGTCTTCCTGCGTGCCTCTGTCCTCTGTCCTCCCTCCCTGCCTGTCAGCTCCTGTGTCTTTGTCTCTGTCTTAGCTCCCCCCCTCTTGCCGCTATTAGTAGAAATAATATATTAGAAATTTCCCTGCCAGCCCCTCTATTATATCTAGGCATAACATGCAGGGTTGGTTTTTTTATTAAAGTGATTGTAAAGTCTTGTTTTGTTTAAAAAAAAAATATAACAAACATGGTATACTTACCTCCTCTGTGCAGTTGGTTTTTCACAGAGCAGTCTGGATCCTCCTCTTCTCGGGTCCCTTGCTGCTGCTTCTGGTCCCTCCCTCCTATCGAGTGCCCCCACAGCAAGCAGCTTGCTAAGGGGGCACACGAACCGAGCTGCAGCTCCATGTGTCCATTCAGACATGGAGCTGCCGTTCGGCCCACCCCTTATCTCTCCTGAGTGACTCACTGACTTTGATTGACAGCCATGGGTGCCAATGGCACTGCAGCTGTATCTTAGCCAATCAGGACGGCCAAGGGACTCGTGGACATCGCTGGACAGAGAGGGGGCACAGGTAAGTATTAGGGGTGCTGGGGAGGCTGCTACACACAGGAGGCTTTTTATCTTAATGCACACAATGCATTAAGATAAAAAACCTTTCTGACTTTACAATTCCTTTAAAACAAAGATTGTAAATACTTTTTTAGCGCTATCTTCAGGCCGGTCACGTGACTCCCAGTCAGTCTCCTACTCCGATCCAAGGCTGCAGCATGAGAGGCCAAGATCTCCCTCTGACGTCAGCCGGGGAGGTCAAGTGGCCGCTCAGCCCCTCCTGCTGTATCCCTGGATCGGAGTAGGAGTCACGTGACCAGCCTGAAGATAGCTTTAAAAAGGTATTTACAAGCTTTGTTTTATTAAAACAGTAACCCTGTGTGTTATGCCCAGATATAATAGAGGGGCATGTAGGGAATTACATGTTTGTGGTAACAACCACTTTAAAGGTTTTAGAACTTTGCACTCCCCTCTCCCAGAGCCCTTCCTCTGTGTGTATATTATAGATTAAAAGGATGGTAAACTGCTTTGAGGGGGAGAAGTGTTTCTTCTTTGAATTTTGAGGATGAATTTCTCCACGGTTTCTGCAGCTACAGGTCAGTGAGGAATTGGTTTAAAAGTAAAACCGGAGTAAAAGAAATATTACAAATGACATGAATATTCTGTATTTTATGCAAATAATGTAAAATAACTAATGACCAATTTTGCGTATATATATATATATATATATATATATATATATATATATATATATATATATATATATATATATATATAATAACATATCACTTCTTAGAGTGCATTCCTTACAGTGCACCTGTGGCCAGGCTATGGATAGTCAAATATTTGCATACACATGCAGTAAATTAGCATTATAGCTATCCCTCAGTAAACTCTGCAGCTGCAAACATTGTGAAGAAATGTATCCTCAACACTCACAAGGAGGCATGGCAGTGAGCACAGGGCCCACTACAGGACGATGGACCCTCAGGCCACCCTCATTAAATCTGTTAGTGGTTGTTTGAGAAATTCACACCAGTGGCCTGCTGGAGGTGATTTTGTAGGGCACTGGCAGTGCTCATCCTGTTCCTCCATTCACAAAGGAGCAGATATCGGTCCTGCTAATGGGTTAAGGACCTTCTACGGCCTGTCCAGCTCTCCTAGAGTAACTGCCTGTCTCCTGGAATCTCCTCCATGCTCTTGAGACTGTGCTGGGAAACACAGCAAACCTTCTGGCAATGACACATATTGATGTGCCACCCGGGAGGAGTTGGACAGCCTGTGCAGCCTCTAAAGGTTCCAGGTATCTCCTCATGCTACCAGTAGTGACACTGACCCTAGCCAAATGCAAAACTAGTCAAAAAGAGTCAGAAAACAATGAGTAGGGAAAAAAATGTTAGTGGCCTTTACCTGTAAAATCATTCCTATTTTGGAGGTCGTCTCATTGTTGCCCATCTAGTGCACCTGTTGTTAATTTCATTAACACCAAAGCAGCTGAAACTGACTAACAACCCCCTCTGCTACTTAACTGACCACATCAAAATACCAGGAGTTTATTTGATTTGGTGCTATTCTCTGAATAAGAAGTGTTCCTTTACTTTTGAGCAGTGTATTTAAATACAATTATTCATATTTATTGTATTTAACACTTATTGAAGAGTTAAAACATTTTAGGCTTGGCCTCAAAATAATCAGCTCATGTCAAAATATCGAAAAAGACAGATGGATCATCCTGGTTTATATTGACAGCAGAGATTTGTGTGTGTGGCCATGACAGAAAAAACATCAATTACACTTCCATGGATGAATCCATTAAAGAGTTAATGCATCTGTAAGTGGCACTTCGGTTATATAGGAGATGTGGAGGTTATAAGAAATAACTTTACAGTTTCTGGAAAAAACTGAAATATCAGTCTTTCTCTGGCAGTTCACATTGCCATATGCGACACGCAGGGGGTGTCAATTAAAAGTTAACGACACCCCCAGTTGCGATCGCATATCGTAGTTCGATCTGCAAGTTTGCACAGAATCGGATCGCACGAGTGTGAATTTGTATGGTTTATTCACACTATAACACGTGTGGCAAAAGTGCATTGTGAAAACGCACAAAGCCATCTGTTTTTAAATGCAGTGTGCTGTGTTTATAAAAGATACAATATAAATGTAAAATACTTAAATTGTTACTAAACCCACAACAGTAAAATCAGTCTGTATATGCAGTAAAGCATGCTTATTAGACTCATTGTGGAACCTAAGGGGTTAATCCTCTGCTATGTGTAAAAAGGCTGTTTGATCCTGTCTTCTCTGATCCTCCCCCTTCTTCCACTGTCCCCAATCCATCAGTACAGAGCCTTAAGGGCAAACTGCACATGCTCAGTTTGGTGAGTATTGCTAGTGCCTTTTTTTTTTCTTGGGAGAGTACATGTGATCAGCACAGGGCCAATCAGCACTGTCCAGAGAGAGGGCCAGGGGTCCTGCATCCTCATAGGACAATCAGGGGAGAATGAAAACTACTCATGCAAGCTTTAACCAGTGCCCTGCTGGACACTGATAGAAGTAACAAAACTGCTTTAACTGCTGATGAGAAAAGGTATTTAGCAGTTTATATTTATTATTTTTATTATATTTACTAAAATAATTGCATTTCCATGTTCTGTGTACTGTGGGAGAATAGATATAGTGAATGCAGTGTCCTGGGTTTAGTAGCACTTTAAAGCTCCATTCACACCTGTTGCTTCCGGGACTCACGATAAAGCGCATAGAGAGCACATGTTTTGCTGGGCATTTTGCATCATGGTTACAATTAACGGCACCCCAACAGCAGCAAATGCGCTACAAATGAAAACAAAACGTGCAGTAAAAAAAAAAAATATATATATATCATCTTTCAGTTTTATTGAGGTCTCTGTTCCTGCTGGGGAGATTTTCTTTCACTTCCTGTAAAAGTTGCCCACACAGGATAGGGCAGGAAGTAAAAAAAAACTCCACAATTGAGACAAAAAAAAGCAAAAAATAAATAAATCAGAGTTTCCCACCCTTCTCAACTCTGGGGGAAAAGGTTGGGTAGACTTCTACTTTAGGTTGAGGTTCTGGGCAAAATAAATCATGGACACCAGAAGCTGAAGACAAATAAAAAAAGTTTGGAGATTAGGACCTTTTGTTTTCATTCTCCTGTATGGTGCCATTGCCCTGCGTTGGTATGCAGAAAGCAAGTCTTCAATCACATACTTTCATTTGCATAATAAGTGGGGATAATTACAGCGGTGGCTGTGTGCTCCCTGTAGATTTTACACCGTTGTCCTCAGAATCCATGCAACTATTAGCGGAACGCACAGATTTACATTCCCATCTGTGTCTTTGACCCATAAAGTGCAGGTCTGACAGGCTTATGTTAAATTACCAGCCTGGTGAGTCCCATATAACCTTTTCTAGAATTCATCATAGGAGGTCTTCTGACCTTACTTCTTGATCCTACCTGCTGCAGAGCTGAACCTCTTGTAGCTCTTAAATCTCTTTATAAATGTCTTTCTGCACATGATAAAAATTCAGGCCTTATAACTAAGATATCATTTTAAGAGTTAGGTCCCTGTATTACACATACTTGATGGCTTCACCCTTAAAGCGGAGTTCCGGCCTCAAAAACAACTTTCTCTTACGTCCTCCGACAGTCGCCGCGTCTTCATATTCGTCACATATGGGGTATTAGACTTTGCTCCGAAGGAGTAGCTAGGCAACAGAATATGTTAACATTAAAGCTTTTAACATATCCCACCCTCAAGGGGTGGTCCCCTCAGTCAATACCCTCCTACTTCCTGCAACCATATCTCAGTTTTAATGTCTAGCTTGTCAGGAGGAGACTGCGTTGCCTTTTCGGCGCGGATGCGTTTCCCACCCCTCATGTTTGCACTGCTTTGGGACGTCCCCATATGTGACGAATATGAAGAGGCGGCGACTGTCGGAGGACGTAAGAGAAAACTGAATTTTTGTAAAATCTTACCTGTAAAATTCCTTTCTCTGAGTCCTCCGACAGTCGCCGCCCCCGCCCCTCTTTTGGGGTTTGGTTGTATACTCTACTGCTATTCCACTAAAACTGAGATATGGTTGCAGGAAGTAGGAGGGTATTGACTGAGGGGACCACCCCTTGAGGGTGGGATATGTTAAAAGCTTTAATGTTAACATATTCTGTTGCCTAGCTACTCCTTCGGAGCAAAGTCTAATACCCCATATGTGACGAATATGAAGAGGCGGCGACTGTCGGAGGACTCAGAGAAAGGAATTTTACAGGTAAGATTTTACAAAAATTCCGTTTTTCACCATCCGCTTGCTTTTTTTTACCTGAAAAAGAATTGGATAATTACTTTTTTTTTTTATTTACTTACCTTGTTTTTAAAGAAAATATACTTACCTTCCTTCCTCTTCCTCCCTCTGCGGCCCGCGCCGTCTCTTCCTGCATGCATTGACTCCTGGCAGATGAGCGTCATCGCTCCCAGGAGTCAATGCGCCTGCATCGGCCCCGCTCGTCACTTCCAGCGCAGGCGCGTCATTCCTTGCTAAATAGCTTCTGGGCATGCCCAGAAGCTGTGCAGGGATGACGCGCCTGCACTGGAAGTAACGAGCAGGGCCGATGCAGGGCATTCTGGGACTCCAACGTCACCGAAGAGGACAACGGAGAGGATGCTCCGGCTTCAGCTGCCCACACCTGAGATGGCAGCGCTGGACAAGACATTTTCAAGGTAAGTATTTCTTCTAAAAGGTAAGTGCAACCCAGGACAGTTCAGAGGCTATCGTTGCTGAAATGCACTAGCCATGACTGTCCCGGGGGGTATTTTTATCTAAAAAATATTTTTCAGGGTGGAACTTCCGCTTTAAGTCCCAGTTCACATATGTGCGATGACAGACATTGCATGTGATTCGGAGCACACTGCTCTGAAAATCACATGCAATGTCTGTGCGATGCGAATTCAGCCATATAGATTGTATGGCTGAATTTGCATCGTATTTGGACACAACACGCACAGGACCCTTTTTTGGGTCCTCAGCAGAATCGGCTCACATGGTGGTTCACACCTATGCGATCCAATTCATGTCTGAACTGACAGTTCGCACTGCGATATGCAAACTGATCTGGGGATGTCGTTACCTTTGTATTGACACCCCCAGCAATTTGCATATGGCAGTGTGAACTGCCTGCAATTTGAATGCGATGTGGGAACCTGCAGTGGATTCGCAGGGTTCCTGCATCGCATATATGTGAACAGGCACTAAGTGCCCACTGTAAAGTTTGTATTCTGGTACCTCTATGAAAATAATATTCTGTATATGAATTTTTTTTTTCACATGCCAATATTTCTATTTTCTCCACCTTTACATGAAGGGCAAACTAACAGGGGGTAAACTCTTATCCAAATGATAAACCAAGGATTTCAAACTGGTGGCCCTCCAGCTGTTGCAGGAGAACAATCCCATGAGGAATTGCAAGGCTGACAGTTACAAGCATGATTCCCATAGGCAGAGGCATGATTGGACTTGTTGTTCTGCAACAGCTGCAGGGCCGCCAGTTTGATATTCCCGATTTAGGGCTCTTTCACACGGACGTTCCGTATGTCCGTATATCACCCCATCCATTTGCGGGTGATATACGGACATAATGCATGTCAATGGGATTGCAGATGTCAGCGGATGACCATCCGCTGACATCCGATTTGTGTCCTTTCAGTTCTGTTCCGTTTTTTGAAACGGAACAGAACCCTATTTTTCCTCCGTTAAAAAAACGGAACTGATGCAAAATCGGATGTCAGCGGTGTCATCCGCTGACATCCGCAATCCCCATAGACTAACATTATGTCCGTATATCATCCACAAATGGATGGGATGATATGCGGACATACTGAGCGGATGACACAAGTGTCATTCGTGTCCGTGAAAAAAAAAGTGCCGCAGCGGAGATAAAAAACTAAGCGGCCGTGTGAAAGAGCCCTTAATCCTTTTTATTAAAAGGAAAAAAAATACTGCTGTAAAGCTGGCCACACATGTTTCTTTTTTTCCGTTCTGCCAGTGGAGTTAAAAAAAACAAGGTGAATGGAGGAATCCCCCTGCCAGGACTTTGTATTCTGACAGCGGCACTCGCCACAGTCAGAACACACTGATCAGCAGCTGCAACTGATTGGCTGCAGCTGATGATTGAAGGAAGATTTTTTATTGGGGAGCCCACACACTGATCAAAATGGGTCCTGTCCCTTCTGGACTGGCCAAATTTAGATCAGTGTATGGCCAAATTTACTGCCAATAAAAGTTAAGCAGCCCATAGATGAGGAAACTTGGCCAGCAGAACACAATGAATGATTGCTGCTGGTGGCTATAGCTGCCGGCAGTAATCTCATCTAAAAGAATCTCATGGGCTGGTTGTACCAAAGTCGATTGATGAACCAGCCTGCACATAGATGGATTGAATCTTGTCTGTTCCCTGCTGAACCCGACAAATTTCGATCTTTGTATGGCTGGCATTAACTGGTGTTTAAAGTACAGGTGGAGGTAAAGTTTATTTTCAGTTTTGAATAGAGTGGGGAAGGGTTAGACCACCTGTCCAGTTTTTATTGCCAAACAGATATCCCTCCTGCACCCTCACCTTTCATGGCTTGGGGAAGGTGAATGGCCACTGGTGATACCATGAAAACCCAACCTAACAGAAATGGCTAGCATATCCAACCTTTACTGAGATCCTAGTTATGATAACCACTTGTCGACCGCCCGCCGCAGTTTTACTGCAGCAGGCTAAATCAGCTGCGCGAAACGGCGTAGTACTATGTCAGTCGTGCCCGTGGTGCTGAGGAGAGAGCAGCGGGGATGCTGATGCATGGGGCCGGCAGCCGCGATTGCCGCCGGTCACCTACGATCATTCCCCACTGGAAGGGAAGAACGGTCAGCTGTTATAAACACAGCTGACAGTTCTTCTCTCTGAAATGATCACAGAGCGCCTGTGATCCTTCTATATAGGATCACAGTTCTCTATGTTCATTTCACAAGCCCCTCCCCCCACAGTTAGTAAACACTCCTCTAGGCTTACACTTAACCCTTTGATCACCCACTAGGTTAACAACTTCCCTGCCAGTGACATTATTACAGTAACAGTGCATATTTTTAGCACTGATTACTGTAGTAAATGTCACTGGTCCCCCCAAAAGTGTCAAAAAGGTCAGTTAGGGGTCCGATCTGTCCACCGCAATGTCGCATTCCCGCTAAAAACTGCAGATCGCCACCATTAACAGTAAAAAAAAATATATAAATATAAATAAATAAAAATGACATAAGTCCCGGTTCACACTGAGGCGACCTGTGAGGCGACCTGGTCGCCTCACAGGTCGCCTCCCATACAGAAGCTATGGACCCGTTCTAATAGGAGCGACACAAGTCGCTCCGACTTAGAAAAAGGGTCCGGAGCTTCTTTGGGGCGACCCGGAGGCGACCGCCATAGACTTCAATGTTATGAAGTCCGTGGCGGCCGCTCCGAGGTCGCCTCCCGAAGTCGGATCGCCCCTATGTGAACGGGGCCTAAATCTTTCCCCTAGTTTATAGACACAATAAACCAAACAATAAACCAAACAAAATACGCTTTTTGTTTTTTTTTTTACCAAAAATATGTAGCAGAATACAAATCGGCCTAAGCCCCGGTTCACACTGAGGCGACCTGTGAGGCGACCTGGTCGCCTCACAGGTCGCCGTAGGTCGCCTCCCATAGGGAAGCTGCGGACCCGTTCTAATAGGAGCGACACAAGTCGCTCCGACTTAGAAAAAGGGTCCGGGGCTTCTTTGGGGCGACCAGGAGGCGACCGCCATAGACTTCAATGTAATGTAATGGAATCCGGAGCCAATAAATACTCAGGACTTAATTTTCCTTTATTAGTGACCCAATTCTGGTAAAATGTAGCTACTTTGATTTCCGAGGCTTTCTCCTTGTAGACCAGTGTTATAACACCATAGTTTAGGAGACCGTGTGGGCCCCACCAGTCTGTCACCTTGAGAAAAGGGACCACATTGTCTCTGAAATGTTGGGGGTCTTATAGTCTCTGCTGCTCAAGTCATGCTATTACTATAACCAAGATCTCAGTAATCTTTGATGTGCTGGCCATTTTTGCTACATTACGTTCGTTCACTGTCTGTGTCCCTGGTAATGAGAATCAACCTATTTGTCCTGGTTAGGTTTTCCAAAATTTTAGAGTTGTCACCAGAGCGAGAAATGAGGAAAACTCCTCCAAATGGGAGACACGTTTCTATGAAAACTCTAAGAAACTATTATGTTACAGGGGGGGGTTAGAAAAACAAAAGCTGCTGTGTTAATGCTACATCATATATATCATTTCTTATTCTTCCCATAATTCCACTGTAACTAGCATATAACTCCAGTGATATAGTGAATATGCTTTGACTTACTACATAAAAATTGAATGACTTGTCAGCATATTATATATCTCAGGGACTCCGGAGTTGCTGTAAATTGGGCTTTCTCTCACAAAGCTATAATGAAAGCGTCTTCCAGCTGGCCTCTCTAATTATTTCTACAGTCTGGAAACAATTTTGGGGAGTGTGACACCATCATTTGGCTTTGTAAGGCCCCGTTCACACCTGTGCAATGGCAACGCACTGAAATGCATGTAAAAGATGTAAACACAGATGTGAAGCAGCCAGTTGTGGCAGAAGATCCTAGTGAAGATATTTTCCTAGAGAAGGACCATGGGCGTCCGCAGAAATTTTTTCAGGGGGGGGGGGGGCATCATTTTAAGGACACCCATCTCCCCCCTTTCCTCCCCCATAGATCCCCCTTCAGGGCAGGCCAGGCCAGGGTCCCCCATAAACCCCCTTTAGAGCAGGGTCCCCATAGATTCACCTTTAGAGCAGGCCAGGCCTGGGTCCCCCCATAGATCCCCCTTTAGAGGAGGCCAGGGTCCCCATAGATCCCTCTTTAGTCTTACCTTTTCACCTATATTCCCCGTGCTACCAGGTTTTCCTGCACCACTAGGTACTCCAGGCTCTCCCTGTCCGTTCTCATCCAATCCGATCTGCCAGACAGATGGAAAATACGGTTTCCATCCGGAAAGGTTCGGATCGGATGTCAGCGGACATGTCTCCACTGACATCCGCTGCCCCATAGAGATGCATGGGGCATCCGTTTAAATCCGCCTGTGTGAAAGGGGCCTTAGTTGTATTTTCATCATCTGAATTGTTGTGGTTTTAGCCCCCGTTCACACTAAGGCGACCTGTGAGGCGACCTGGTCGCCTCACAGGTCGCCGTAGGTCGCCTCCCATAGGGAAGCTGCGGACCCGTTCTAATAGGAGCGACACAAGTCGCTCCGACTTAGAAAAAGGGTCCGGAGCTTCTTTGGGGTGACCAGGAGGCGACCGCCATAGACTTCAATGTTATGAAGTCCGTGGCGGCTGCTCCGAGGTCGCGGCGCGCTGCTCGCACCGCGACCTCCGAGTAGCGTCGCCTGCATGTGAACGGGGGCTCAGTCATATTTTAGAAGACTAAAATGGTGTTGACAAAAATATTTTCGTAGACTAAATTAACACTGGGGTTCAGCAAATACTGTTCAAAATTTGCCAAACCCAAACATAGCGGCTTTTCTAATCGGGGGGATGGTAATGCCATGAAAATCCAGTGTGGTTGAAATGGCCAGCAATGTGATATCAATGGCTAAAAGCATAGCCTATGCAGCAGAGGATATAACTATTGCTTCATCCATCTGTCACCTCGAGAAAAGCAAAGGGGGGGGGGGGGGTTACTGATTGCACTGTGTCCAGGGCCAGTCACTGCCATGTGATCGCTACATGAAAGATTACAAGCGAGTGGTCACGATTAGCTGCGGGATTGCTTTGCTTTGAATGGTGCTGCCTCCTGAAGCTTGGGTTCTCACATCTAATCTGAGGCAGGGTTGAATTTGCAGGTGTGAATGCACCCTTATCTGTTGACTTTTCTCACTCTATTGTACACATTCTTTGCATATTTGGTGTACAGCAAGTGTAAATTTAAGCCTAAAATGTATTTTTTGTGTATGCCAGCATTTACCTTCTGCACCAGAATCTCTCTAAAAAAAAAAACATAACTCCTGTGGATAACATAAGCAGTATGGCTGAATCATTTGATCTTTTTAAATTTTTTTCTTTAAATTAAACATGCCCCTAAGTACATTGGCTTATACATCCGTATAAGTGTAAAATAGGGGTGCGCTGATATAAATGATAGCTGCAACCTGAACTGTGCCTTAGTGAAAATTGTGTATAAAATAGGTGCGCTAACAATGAATGAGTAAATAAATTAATCAACACAGTGATAAATAACAATCTTAAATATGGTGATATTCCAAGTGAGTAAATGAAATAAATCAAATGTCCAAAAGAACTCAAAAGTGACAAGTGATGGGACGTTGTGATCCTTGACTTATTAAATATAATGACTCATATGGTGATGTGAATTCAAAAGTCCACAAAAACTCTTCACCAAAATGTTGAAAAGGTAAAGTAAGTTGCCAGTGCTCTGTGATTGAAGATCCCGCCACCACCACACTATCCTCCTTACCAGATGAATAAATTAGGAAGGCAGAGAAAACTCTGATGATAGTGTTGGGGAGAAGAAAGTAATCAAATAATCCACCCTGTGATATGGTGCAGGATTAGCCTCTTACCAAATGGCAGATGGAATCAGCACAGAGAATATGGAGCAGACAATGCCTCTTCACTGTATCTGTAACTGGCAGCTGTGTTTCACTTTCACTAGGGATCCGTCCTCCTATTAGCTCTCCAAGATGAGCATTATGGTGATAGAAAATAAACGGACCATAGTGTAGTATCCCCAAGGTAAATTTATTCAAAATAAAGTGTTACACTTACATTAGGGATGGAAACATTTGCGGCAGTACAGAAACGATACACCTGACTCGGCTGCAGACCGAGCGGTGTTGGACGTTCGTGGCGGCGCGACACGCCTCCTCTCTAACGACGTTTCTTCCAAACAGGCTTCTGCTGAGATAGGAGGGACGTGCGCGCCGCCACCTCCGTCCTCTTGAAGCTCAGGAGTATGACCACTTCCGGTGTCCGCAGTGTATGTGCGGAAGTGCTCACTCATAACGATAATTAGCTGATTATCCATTAAAACCCAATCATTTCTTTCCTTCGGTACTCGATATTTATTGGAACGATAATCATGGTGTATATCTATATGTAGGCTTTTAATATGCACATGCAATACAAAGGGACACCGGAAATGTACAATCCTCCCACTTCCTGTGCCACCATAAACCTATGCATGAGACAAATTCGGAAGTGTGGGGAATGTGAATATTGGACCAATCACGGTCCATATAGATGCAAAATAAATGATGTATGTCTAAAAGCATAATATTACATAGTACAATTTAAAAACTATTTAAAATTAATATTAAATATATATGACTAACATTTATTTGCTGATAATAAAAATATTAAAATTTTAAATATAAAATATACAATATTTTAAATATTATTAAAACCATAATAAAATGTGTAAAATACTGAAATGTCTTAAATCAGTGTATTGAGACTGAACAAGGAGTTAATTGTTATTAATATGGGCATTGATGTCCCATTCAACGTTGTGTCCCCAAGGTCTAAAGCACTTCATTTCGTAGATCCAGAAGGTTTCCCTTCTTGAAATGGATCTCTTCAGGTTACTCCCTCTCCAATGGGGTACATATTTTTCAATCACTATAATTCGTAAATTCTTGGGATTTTTATGGTGACATTTTGAAAAGTGTACAGATACACTGTGTCCAGTGAACCCTTTTCTTATGTTGGAGAGGTGTTCCCCTATTCGAATGCTGGCAGTGCGTATAGTTCTCCCAATGTATTGTTGCCCGCAGCTACATTGGAGGAGATAAATCACCCCCTTCGTATGGCAGGTGATGAACTCCTTAATCTTATACTCTTTTCCAGTGGCGGTAGATGAGAACTTGTTAGTACGTATAGTTTTTGCTTCTTTGCAGATTTGGCAATTTTTGCATGGAAAATAGCCTTTCATATCTGGAAAGAATTTTGGTACTAACGGTTTTTCAATAGGATTATTTGCAATGAGGTTTTTCAAATTCCTCGCTTTTCTATAGATGATATCTGGTTTCTCAGGGAGAGAAGGCCCTAATACTGTTTAGAGATACTGTGTTGAACGAACTTGAGAAAAAGGTGATACAACATAAACCCCAAATAGATTTGAAAAGGGGGGAGGAATAGTACTGCTAAAAAAAGAAGATTATCTAGAAGAAATGAATAATCTCCTAGCAGATACTAATACGTATGCTATTTTAAAGAAAGACCCCACTTATTCATATAAGAAGAAATTGGAAAGGATTATCAAACAAGGTTTCGAAGATGGGATTTTAAATAAGAAAGAAAAGGAATTTTTAATACCACTTTCCCCAAAATTGCCCATTATTTATTATCTCCCGAAAGTTCACAAAAACTTGACGAAACCTCCTGGAAGACCCATTGTGAGTGGGATAGATTCTGTTACTTCCAGGATCGGGAAATATATAGACCACTTCTTGCAACCCTTGGTCCAAGAAACCCCAGCTTACCTAAAAGACACCATGCAGTGCATCCAAGAAATGAGACAATTAAATATTGAAGGAGATGTACTGCTCGTGACTGCTGACGTGGCGTCTTTATATACAATTATCCCACACGAGATGGGATATGAGGCGGTAAGCACTTTCTTAGACACCAATCAAGATATATCAGTGGCACATAAAGAGTTTATTTTAAACCTTTTAACCTTTGGCATGGAACATAACTACTTTTATTACGATCAAAGGTTTTATCTCCAACGTACCGGAGTTGCGATGGGGGCCAAATTTGCCCCCAGTGTGGCGAATCTCTTTATGGCTCTGTGGGAGGATAGAAACATCTTTTCCCACAGAGCCAAGGAACTAGTGTTTTGGAGACGCTACATTGATGATGCAATTTTTATCTGGAAAGGGAGTAACCAATCATTGAAAGTTTTTATGGACCAGCTAAACTGCAACAGCTGGGGAATCAGATTTTCTTATGAATCCAGCCCCACAGCGGTTAACTTTTTAGATCTAGTAATTTTAAGACATGGCGCAGGTTTTATTACAAAAACATATTTTAAACCGACCGACAAAAACGGTTTTATTACCATGGACAGTTGCCACCACCCGAAGTGGCTCAGATCGGTCCCTAAGGGACAATTCAAGCGGATTAGACGCAACTGCACAAATGAGTCGGATTTTAAAGAACAAGCCAACGTTTTAAAACAAAGATTTTTAGAAAAAGGTTACATGCCACAGATACTTGACCAAGAAATTGAGTTGATAGGTCAACAAACACAAGAAGATCTCATCTTGACCAAAACGACTGATCAAACTTCCCAGCCTAAATTCGAATATGCCTTTGTCACACAATTTTCCCAAAACTATAGATGGCTCAATCATGTCTTCAAAAAACACTGGAGTATTTTACAAGGAGATAAAGTATTAGGGCCTTCTCTCCCTGAGAAACCAGATATCATCTATAGAAAAGCGAGGAATTTGAAAAACCTCATTGCAAATAATCCTATTGAAAAACCGTTAGTACCAAAATTCTTTCCAGATATGAAAGGCTATTTTCCATGCAAAAATTGCCAAATCTGCAAAGAAGCAAAAACTATACGTACTAACAAGTTCTCATCTACCGCCACTGGAAAAGAGTATAAGATTAAGGAGTTCATCACCTGCCATACGAAGGGGGTGATTTATCTCCTCCAATGTAGCTGCGGGCAACAATACATTGGGAGAACTATACGCACTGCCAGCATTCGAATAGGGGAACACCTCTCCAACATAAGAAAAGGGTTCACTGGACACAGTGTATCTGTACACTTTTCAAAATGTCACCATAAAAATCCCAAGAATTTACGAATTATAGTGATTGAAAAATATGTACCCCATTGGAGAGGGAGTAACCTGAAGAGATCCATTTCAAGAAGGGAAACCTTCTGGATCTACGAAATGAAGTGCTTTAGACCTTGGGGACACAACGTTGAATGGGACATCAATGCCCATATTAATAACAATTAACTCCTTGTTCAGTCTCAATACACTGATTTAAGACATTTCAGTATTTTACACATTTTATTATGGTTTTAATAATATTTAAAATATTGTATATTTTATATTTAAAATTTTAATATTTTTATTATCAGCAAATAAATGTTAGTCATATATATTTAATATTAATTTTAAATAGTTTTTAAATTGTACTATGTAATATTATGCTTTTAGACATACATCATTTATTTTGCATCTATATGGACCGTGATTGGTCCAATATTCACATTCCCCACACTTCCGAATTTGTCTCATGCATAGGTTTATGGTGGCACAGGAAGTGGGAGGATTGTACATTTCCGGTGTCCCTTTGTATTGCATGTGCATATTAAAAGCCTACATATAGATATACACCATGATTATCGTTCCAATAAATATCGAGTACCGAAGGAAAGAAATGATTGGGTTTTAATGGATAATCAGCTAATTATCGTTATGAGTGAGCACTTCCGCACATACACTGCGGAAACCGGAAGTGGTCATACTCCTGAGCTTCAAGAGGACGGAGGTGGCGGCGCGCACGTCCCTCCTATCTCAGCAGAAGCCTGTTTGGAAGAAACGTCGTTAGAGAGGAGGCGTGTCGCGCCGCCACGAACGTCCAACACCGCTCGGTCTGCAGCCGAGTCAGGTGTATCGTTTCTGTACTGCCGCAAATGTTTCCATCCCTAATGTAAGTGTAACACTTTATTTTGAATAAATTTACCTTGGGGATACTACACTATGGTCCGTTTATTTTCTATCACCATAATGCTCATCTTGGAGAGCTAATAGGAGGACGGATCCCTAGTGAAAGTGAAACACAGCTGCCAGTTACAGATACAGTGAAGAGGCATTGTCTGCTCCATATTCTCTGTGCTGATTCCATCTGCCATTTGGTAAGAGGCTAATCCTGCACCATATCACAGGGTGGATTATTTGATTACTTTCTTCTCCCCAACACTATCATCAGAGTTTTCTCTGCCTTCCTAATTTATTCATCTGGTAAGGAGGATAGTGTGGTGGTGGCGGGATCTTCAATCACAGAGCACTGGCAACTTACTTTACCTTTTCAACATTTTGGTGAAGAGTTTTTGTGGACTTTTGAATTCACATCACCATATGAGTCATTATATTTAATAAGTCAAGGATCACAACGTCCCATCACTTGTCACTTTTGAGTTCTTTTGGACATTTGATTTATTTCATTTACTCACTTGGAATATCACCATATTTAAGATTGTTATTTATCACTGTGTTGATTTATTTATTTACTCATTCATTGTTAGCGCACCTATTTTATACACAATTTATACATCCGTATAAAACAGTCTCTTTATAAGTGTTTAAACTGTTTATTTGTTTGGTTGGAGTTTGCCCTTTAATTATTTCCAAGTCCCCCCTGTGTGGCGTGGGTGTTTCTGGGCGATCAGCGCCTTCTGATCAGACAGCGTGCTGTGGCATTGGTTTTTTATTAAACTCTTCTCGGTTCTTTCAGTAGAACGCCTCTTTCCTGACCTCAGCACCATGTAATATTTAATGAGCCGCTCTAATCTCCTCTGCAAGTTTCCACTGGTTGGTGCTAAAGAATTTCTCTCTGTATTTGAAGGTCTGATGCAGCCAAATAATCTGCTTCATTTCAATTCATCTTGAAATCCCCACTGGGAGAATCCAGGGTTGAAGGTCAAGTTGTACACGGAGATGTTCAGCACACTTTGTAGCCTGTTCACAGATATGAATGAAAAAGTTTGAATACTATGTTGAAACTCAGATGAAGTAAAAAAAAATGTCTAGACCAAACTGGTTTTTAGGCATTGGCCATGTGAATTCAAAAATCGCACAATATTTCTTAAACCAGTTCTGGACCGGAAGATATCCCCCCATAATGACCAGGCCATTTTTTTGAGATTTGGCACTGCATTACTTTAACTGACAATTGCGTGGTCGTGCGACGCTGTACCCAAATAAAATTGATGTCCTTTTTCCCACAAATAAAACTCTTTTGGTGGTATTTGATCACCTCTGCGATTTTTATTTTTTGCGCTATAAACAAAAAAAGAGCGACAATTCTGAAAGAATAAAAAAAACAATATTTTTCACATTCTGCTATAAAACATTCACAATAAACAAAATTTAAAAATCAAATTTTTTCATTAATTTTAGACCAATTTGTATTCTGCTACATATTTTTGGTAAAAAAAAATCCCAATAAGTGTATATTTATTGGTTTGTGCAAAAGTTATCACGTCTACAAACTAGGGGAAATATATGTCAGTTTTATTTATTTTTTACTAGTAATGGCGGCGATCAGCGATTTTTAGTGGGACTTTGACATCGTGGTGGACAGATCGGACACCTAACTGAAATTTTTGACACTTTAGGGGGGACCAGTGACATTACTACATTAATCAGTCTTAAAAAATTCCCTGTTACTGTACTAATGACACTGGCAGGGAAGGGGGCAATCAAAGGGTTAAATGTACACTTAGAGGGTGTTTTCTAACTGTGGGGGGGGGCTTATGGAATAAACACAGGGACCTGTGTTCCTAAATAGGAGGAGCCCTGTGTTGATTGCTGACAGAACAACGGTCTGCTGTGTTTTCAACAGCAGCCCACCTTTCTGTCTCCACGGGGAGCGATCGCGGGTGCCCGGCCGCAATCGCGAGCCCCCGGCCCCATAGATCAGCTTCACCGCTGGCGAATGGGCACGCTGTATATCTGCGCTGGCTGGTCGACAAGTGGTTAATGAAATTCCTTCTAATGATCCTTAAAGTGAACCTTTGCTTTTCCAAGGCAACTACACATCCATTTTAATAGCAGCCTCACCAGCTGCAGATACTTACCTTCCCTTTGCTCCTCTGCCAACCTATTTGGCAATGGGAGAAAGGAAGACTTAGGCAGGCCATAGATCATGTGATTTTCTTTCCTGCAAAATCGCTCCTTTCCCCCATTATCACAGTTAGTTTTGATGGGGTAATCCGTCCCATGGAGTTATTGTTCTCCCAGCAGGGGGGCGCTTGGGGCTCTCCCTGCCTGCAGAACACAATGATTATTGCTAGTGGCTATAGCTGCTGGCAATAATCACATGCTAGAAATCCGACATGCTGGTTGTACCAAGTCGATCCAAGAATCAATTTGGGTACAATCAGCCTGCCCATAGGTGCTTAGAATCGTGGTCGGATCCTACTGAAACAGCTGAGTTTTGAGCCATTTATGACTGGCTTTAGGCTGGCCATAAATGGCTAGCTTTTTTCAGTCAGCTAAAATAGGTTTGTATTCCCCCACCCACACAAGCGAGGTGGATGGAGGATCCTCCCTGCTTTGAGATTGGATTTCAACAGTGGGACTCCTGCGCTGTCAGAATACACTGATCAATGGCTGCAGCCCATTCGCTGCAACCACTGATTGGGCTTATTGGAAAAATGTTCTCACTCGACAGAAGATGACTGTAAAGCCCCGTACACACATACCGATTGTCGGCCGTAAATATTCGGCCGACGACCGATCGGCCGATTGTAGGCTTGTTATCATGATGCTTCCGACAGCGCATTTTCGGCCAAACAGAATCTGTCGTGCAAGCATTAAAATTTTTGTTGGCCAACACCAGAACGGCCGATTGTTCGCCAGTCAGTACAGATTTCGGCCGACAGACAGCAGATTTGCAAGACTGGGCATGCTCAGAAAAGACAAAAGACAAGGAAAGTTATCCATCACATGACATCACTTCTGCAGTCGGCTGTTTTTGGCCGACAAAATTCATGTGCAGTCTTTTGCACTTTTCAACAGACAAGACAGCCCTCGGACAAAAGACTGCCGATCGTTCGGCCGACGATCGGTACGTGTGTACGGGGCTTTAGTTCGACTTCTAGCGAGTAGGAGCAGCCACTCATGGATTGAAACTTTGCCAGCCTCTGCTCAATCAACCAAACTTTGATCCATCTACGGCTAGCCTAATGGGCCATACGCACTATAAGATTTTTTGAAGACTTTTTCCTTTAGATTTACCAAAACCAGATAATATGAGGTCAAACCTAAACACTGTCAATTTGCATGCAATCTGGCAGGCCCTTGCACTATATAGAAAAATAGAAAAGGTAAATCTGAAGGAAAAAGTCTTCAGAAAATCTTATAGTGTGTATGGCCCTTAGGCCTTAGACCAGGACTTGGACCTTACAGAGGGCTGAGGTCTCTCTCCCTGCCCCATGTAACAGTGTTGGGTATCTGAGCAGCCAATCACCTGGTACTGTTGCATACATATGGAAAGGCAGTAAGTCACATGCTCACCCCATACCTGGAGGTACTGAATATTTTTCTTTGCTCCTGGTGGCCAAATGGGGCAACAGGGGAGTGAAAGGAAGATGTTTCAGTATGACCACCAGTAAGGTGAATCTGCACTGCTAATGGGACTGCCAGTATGGTGCACTTGTTGCTGTTAGGCCCCGTTCACATTGCCGCGATCCGACTTGGGGGGGGGGGGCGACCTCCTAGGTCGCGGTGCGAGCAGCGCGCCGTGACCTTGGAGCGGCCGCCACGGACTTCATAACATTGAAGTCTATGGCGGTCGCTTCCGGGTCGCCCCAAAGAACCTCCGGACCCTTTTTCTAAGTCGGAGCGACTTGTGTCGCTCCTATTAGAACGGGTCCGCAGCTTCCCTATGGAAGGCGACCTACGGCGACCTGTGAATGGGGACTTACCCTGCATGATAGCTAAACTGAAGATAAACATAAAAGACACATACTGTATACTGTAGCTTTGCAGAACAGGATTCAGGCTGAGAAAGGGAGGCCCTAAATTAGAACCCTTCAGGGTTCTAGTTTATTCTTCAATGCCACCAGTTAACTCTCCAGAACTTGCTTACAGAAGAAGGGGTGAGCCAAAGGATAACCTCACCTTCTTTGTTCAATCATCAGGAGGCAACCAAAGAAGTGGGGCCTTGGCAGAAATTTTTCCTTGCAGCCACCCATAATTTGGCTATTTGCCTGTTTGGTGTATTTCTATGTTCATTTTATGCTGCAGCCACCACAAATGTCAGTCAGATCATGGCCAACACCACGCTGATGATTCAGTAAAGGTGTAGAATTTTTTTTTTATTATTCAGGCTGAAACCTTTAGCCATTGTGAGTATTCCTAGAGGTGCTTAATTTTACTTATTTCAATCTTCATGGGCCTACTAGAGGTATAAACAGCAGATTACAGTGTGGAAAAACAGATGTGAAGGAATGAAAAGTGCTGCTTTCTATGCAGTATGAGATTTGTGAGCACAGTGGACGTATAAAAGGAAATGCAGTTGTGGTTGGGTCTTCTCTTCTGTCAGTGTGGACTTTGTAGCAATTGCACCCCTTGGTCTCCCTATATTAGGAGAATGAAGTGTGGTTACAGTCAATTACATTGTATTAAACCACATGCCCATGCATCTTTCAGCAAGTGAGAAAAATGAAAGGGCTAAAGGAGTCCTAGATGAAAGGAGCACTTCAATCTTGCAATCTGGAAGGGGGGTGGTGAAATGGAACCAATATTTTGCTGCTGACTGGAGTTTAGTTTCTAATGGGATGGTAGGAAGGAGTAATCCTTACCTTTTTTTTTTTTTTTTTTAACAACCAACCTTAGCAAGTATATCTGAACCATATACCCTTTTTTTTTTTTTTTTTTTTTTTTTTTAATAATAATAATAAGGCACTCAGACACCAATTTGGATAAAAAAGGCCGCGGCTTACTTTATTAACTGGTATTAAATATAAACATAAACCATTTTCTTTTAAATAAATATAAAATACAGACCAACCCAGTCATAAACAACTCGGGTTGTCATTTACAGCAGATCAAATTAATCAACATCCACAGGACAGGCAATGCCTCATTGCCTGTCACCAAACCCCCGCAGCGCGGCCATTTCAATTAACGAACCGAGGTTGGCATTGAATATATCCAGGCCAATACCCGAGAGGTGAACCCCATCCTCCCGATATAAACCATTAATTCCACCCTCCAGGTCCGAGTGCCTATACGTTAATACCCCAACCTGTGCTAGAAATTTCTCAAGAGCCCGATTAACACGCTTCTTGACTTTTCCTAATAAACGCAAACGACCGGATGACCAAACCAGCCTGTGAACGATCTCCGAAAACATAACAACCATTCCCGGAAATCTCACTTTCAGGCTGTGCAGGTCATCACGGATACGGAAAATTAAATCCAGGGTTCTAACTTTACCCACATTGTTACCTCCCAAGTGCACCACAATAATATCAGGAGGGGGGCGGGACACAAAGAGATCATCTAAAAAGGGGAACAACTCCTCCCACCGCATTCCCCTCCTACCGAACCAAACAACTTGAAAACTTTCCCGATCCAGGCCAAGGAGCTCCGAGTATATCCGTTGCCTTGCTCTCTGTTGTGCCCAAAAAACATATGAGTGCCCCACAATCCACACCTGCAAGGGATCACCTGAAAGGAGCAGAGATGAGGTTAGGTCGCACATAAGATGTATAACAATTGGACTTCCATCTCCCTATACGCTTGATAGACCCAACCCCCAAACCTGCCCTAGAAGCCTCGGTTGCGGCCCCAATCCTAAAAGAATGTGACGAGAACCGCAACCGACCCATACCAAGTGATTGTAAACATTTCTTAAAAACAAAATCAAATTGATATTTAGTCAATGTCTTACCATTTTCATGAATCAAAAAATAAACATTACTACCCGATCTGACCTGTAAATAAGCAGAGACCATCTGCACAGGACAAACCTGTGAACCCCGAAACCTGTTCAGGTGGCACCAGTGCCCCACCCCCGTTTGATCCGTCTTAGATTTGACTAAAAAAATGCTCAATCTTTCCGAAGAACAGTAAACGTTAGCTAGCTCAAGACCTGATCCCGCAATTGAGCGCACCGGGATGAGCTCAGAGATCCGCAACGCCGCAAAAAATAGCAACGAAAAAACCGCTCTGAACAGTATTGCTTCAAACGCCGAATAACATACGCTGGATACAACTTCGCATAATCCTGACAAAATTTCAACTGTAATAGGGCGCCTCAAATCACTATGAGCCATTCTCCTCCTGTAACCTTTCAGGGCCTGCTGCACCGAGAAAAAGGATGAGCAGGCCGGATGGCCCTGTAGTTTGACAAAAAAGGAAACCCCTGCCAACATCTTATTGACATGCGTCCAGGAGTAACCTTTTGCAAAAAGCGAGTTTAGAAAAAATAGGACCAACTCCTCTGAGAAGGACTCCCAAGGGCTGTGCAAAGAGTCCAGGAAAGACAGCCACACAGCAAACGCCGATCGATAGCCCGACCAAGTGCTGTGTGCCACTGAGTGCTGCACATTGTCCATCACCAATTCTAAACTAACTCCCACAGGTGAGTCGGGCACGGCACGCCCACCGTATCCGCTTCTGGGAGGAGCTGAAAGAACTTCTGCACCTGGAAACGAGATAACGAATCCGCCAGGTCATTGCTTTTCCCAGGAACATAAGTCGCCTTAATCCACACATTTAAAGTCAGACATTTAAAAACCATGTACCTGAGCAAAGCAATGACCGGCGGAGACCTAGAAGACAAGCAATTGATGGCGTACAGAACTCCCTTGTTATCCGTACTAACCAACAATCGCCGGTTCCTAAAATTCTCACCCCACACCTCCAAAGCCACAATAATGGGAAACAATTCCAGCAGTACAATGTTCTTAATCAATTTTGTACGTTTCCACCGCTCACACCACCGCTCCGCGCACCAGTGCGTTCGCCAAATTGCTGCGAAACCCACTGAACCCGCAGCGTCGGTGAAAAGCAGGAAATCAGAATCCAAAATAAAATCATCCTGCCAGACAGCTCTCCCATTAAAGTTGGCCAGAAACTGCAGCCACACCAATAAGTCCTCCCTCATATCATGAGTAACCCTAACATGAGCTGAGGGAGACTTCAAACCAGATACAGAGAGATACAGCCTCCTGGAAAAAGCCTTCCCCACAGGTATGACTCTGGAGGCAAAGGCCAACAAGCCCAGTAGGGATTGCATCTCTCTGAGACACACTTTCTTTTTTCTCATTACCAGGTACAACATACCTCGCAGCCGACGAATCTTGTCAGGTGGCAGTCTGAACTCCATCAATTGCGAATCCACGGTAATACCTAAAAACTCGATACAAGTACAAGGCCCCACCGTCTTCTCCCCAGCTAAAGGGATGCCAAAGGCCTCGCAAAGCATGAAAAAAGTCTTTTGAATAAATGCACAATCAAGGGTGTCCACTTTCCCCATAAATAAAAAATCGTCCAGATAATGAATTATCTGGGACTTCCCAGATACCTGCTTCACCACCCACTCCAAAAATGTAGCAAAACACTCGAAATAATAGCAGGAAAGTGAACACCCCATAGGAAGGCACCTGTCAAAGTAATATTTTCCATCAAAAAAGATACCCAGTGAACTGAAACAGGAAGGGTGTAGGGGCAATAACCGAAAAGCGGATTTAATGTCCGCCTTTGCCAGCAATGCCCCCCTACCTAACCCCTTAACTATACACAGAGCATCTTCAAATGTAGAATAATGCACTGATGCATAGTCCATATCTATCTGTTCATTTAAAGAATCACCCCGCGGATACGACAGGTGATGGATCAAACGAAAAGAATTCGGCTCTTTTTTGGGGACAATACCAATCGGGGACACTCTAAAATTTTCAAAAGGAGGTGAAGAAAATGGGCCCACAAACCTTCCTTCAAGAATTTCTTTATTTATCTTTTGCAACACCACATGTGACATACCCTCTACAGATTTTAGATTTGGAACAACTGTACATCCTTGCCCTGAAAACAGTGGAAGGCGAAAACCAAACCGAAAACCCTCAGTTAACAGATCCGCCTTCCACCGGTCGGGGTATGTTTGCAGCCAAGGCAGCAGCTCTGCCAGCCTCACTGGTGTTTGGGCCCTTAGGAACACCTCCCTGCTGGGCCCCCGACATACGCTTGAAACATTTGGCCACCGGGTGAGCCCCGGCGCAAAACGCACATTCGTGCCGGTATTTGCACGTACCCGGCCATCTGCATTGCGCATCATTAAAGGCAAAGCAGATCCCACGCTTGTAACCCGAGGGGGCTGCTGGCTGGGGCACCTGGGCACCAGGTGCGAAGCGGGGCTGAAAGGACCGCTGGGGAAGAAATAAGTCCAACCACAGCCCAACATCCTTAGAACCCCAGGACAAACCGGGATGGACCGCCATCTTCTGTCTAAAGGCTATGTCATAATTGTACCAAGCAACCCCCCCAAATCCTTTATAAGCTTCAAGGATAATCTCAATGTGGTGGAATAAACCCACACTTCTACTGGGGAATTTCTCGCATAAGATAGAGGCATAGATACAAAACGCCTGAAGCCAATTAAAAATCGACTTTGGCACAAAACGTTTTCTATCAGCTTCCTCCTCTCTCTTATCCCCTTTTGTCATAAACTCTCTAGCTGAAGGAAGTAATGACAATAAATCAATATAAGCACCTTGCCATATCTTTTCTTTCAAAGAGTCAGGCAAGTGCATTCCCAGGGGTGAAATGGCACAGGGCATAGCTTCCTTCAAAACCGATTCAGGGAGATTCTGAACCCTCGCAGTGTCAAACATGCTACCCTTACTATGGACACTAGGGGGCGCCCAGACCTCAGAAAGATCAGGCACCACCTCTGCTGGCTTTGGAGACTGAAAATTCTGACAGAAACTTCTAAACATGGAGAAAAAGGCATCCGGGTCTGAAGAACCCGGCCACTCACCGCCCAGTACCGGCTGGTCCCCTGGGGTATTCGGATCCTCAGGCTGGTATGTCTCCTCCTGAGAGACATGCTGATGGCTGCTTGGTGGATTGCTGACCTGGAGGAGCGCGCCCTGCGCAGCAGCAGGCTGCCTCCCTCCAGCTTGACGTCCGGCTCCCTGCGATCCGGTCGGCCTTGAGCCCGCCGACCCGCTCCTCCTGCTCGACACGACCTCCTCCGGGCGTCCGCGACGGTCCCCGCTGTCCACGCTCCGCCCGGCCGGGCGCTTCGGAGCCGCCGGCGAGTATCTCCTCCTCGGTGTTCTCTTCCGTCTGTCCGGGCCGACTGCCCCGGAACTACTCCGCTGTTCGGGTTCACCGCCTACGTCACCCATCCGGTGACCGGCGTCGACATCCGGCGGAATCACATCAGCTTGACCCGACGCGAACTCCGACCCTGCAGCCGATCTTCCATCTCCTTCCACCGTCGCCGCCAACGATGCAGGTCCCGCCGGTTCCACCGCTTCAGATGACCGGGGAAGCTGGAGACATCTGCGGATCCACTCCTCGCCGCCCTGCTCACCCGCCCTTTCAATTAACTGCCGGATGAGGGACATCGCTTCAGGAGACCACCAAAAAGCAGGAAACACAGGAGCGCTGAAAACAGGTAGAAAGATTTCTGAAGATTGAGCCCCCTGAGACGGGCAGCAGCTTAAATAAGCCTTCTCCTGAGGTAACCTCCACCTCATAGGCTGAGGCGAGCGGGCGGGGAGAAGGGGCTCATTCGCTGAGAGCCCTCTGCAATATGTTAAACTGCCTAACAACTACCTAAGCCACCTAGAGACCCCACTAACCTGCCTAGTAACCCTTTCTGGCGGGAAAACTAGCCTGAGGAAATACATGGGCCTCATTACCTAAACCTTACTTTAACCTTATACTCCCAGCTATCCCTTCCACCATCTCATAAGAAAGAGGGGCTAATTTAGCCCCCTTTCTAATATGGGTATTGGATATAAGACACAGATTCAAATTAAAGCAAATCAGTATTGAGAAAAATATGCAGGCTTGCCATTACTGGCCTCTATTTGCCTGCCATTACTGAATAGGCTGACCCTGGTTTCAGTATTTACTGTGCTACTTACCTGGAATAAGCATGCAGCAGGGACATCAGGTCTTCTGATTTGCACACTGGCTCTGGGTCTTTGGCTCAGAAAGCTTTGAAGCCACTGGCCACACACAGGGCCGTCTTTTTAATATTGATTGGACCCTGGGCAAATATTTTCTTGGGCCCTCCCAAATCCACTTATCAACTATTTGCAGGACGTGCGGGCTCAAGGGGCAGCTGCTTTGGGCCCCACAACAATGAATGGGCCCAGGGCAGCCGCCCCTTTTGCCCTATGTTAAAGACAGCCCTGGCCACACACAAGAAGCAAAAATGATCCTAAATTGCTCAAAATTAAAGCACCATCCGGCTCAACAAAAGTCAGATTAAAAATTGTCTGAGCTGGATGGAAAATTATTGGCAAACAGTGACTGCATCCTATTAGTTAGGCCCCTTTCACACGAAGGATCCGATCAGATCCACCTGTTAGTTTTTTAGGCGGATCTGATCGGATCCTCCATGCATCCCTATGGGGCATCGGATGTCAGTGGAGACATGTCCGCTGACACCCGCTACCATCTGCACCCGATCCTGTCCGTGAAATCCAGACGGATGGAAACCCTATTTTCTATCCGTCCAGGGGATCGGACAGGCGGTCCGCTCTCATCTGATCCCCCATAGAGAGCAGCGGGGCTCTGACACCTCCCTCTCCGCACACAGTTGAGCACACAGCTGTCATCCGCCTGCTCAGGGGGGATCGGCAGATCGATCCCCGCTGAGCAGGGAATGGACCGCAGCGCAGCGTGTGAAAGGAGCCTTACAATCACTGTCCGGCAGTGCTTTTTTGCCTCGGAGAATAGGTGCATGAACTCCCCTCTTCTAAGTCATTTTGTGTCTCTGCCCCCTACCCACCTGCAAGCACTGACCCTTGGTTCCATCCCTGCCCACCTTTGAGCACCGACCCTTGGGTCCACCCCTACCTAGCTCCCAGTACATGCCCTTTTAGAGAATATACAGCCGAATATCATTTTGTAGTTTCCTTAGTAATTTATATGGAATTTGGTAATAAGAAGAAAAGCAATAAAATAGATCCCCCGCAGCCAGCAGCATTGGACCCCCAGCAGCAACAACAGATCTCCCAACAGACAGCATCAATAGACTCTACAGCAGACAGCAACAGTAGACCCCTCCCTAAACAGTAGATCCCTTCCAGCAACAACTAACCCCCCCCCCCCAGTAACAAAAGATCCTCTACCAGCAGCAGTAGATTGCCATGCAACAATAGATACCCCAGCAGCCAGCATCAGTAGATCCTCCATCACACCCCAGCACCCCTTGTCATTGCATACATTGAGTGACTGTGGTGGCGGAATTTCATTCCCCCACTTAAGGGCCATACACACTATAAGATTTTCTGAAGACTTTTTCCTTCAGATTTACCTTTTCTATGTAGTAGAAGGGCCTGCCAGATTGCATACAAATTGAAAGTGTTTAGGTTTGACCTCATATTATATGGTTTTGGTAAGTCTAAAGGAAAAAGTCTTCAGAAAATCTTATAGTGTGTATGGCCCTTTACCCTGCTGTTCGGGTATTCAGGCAGCTGCTGGCGCTGCTGCTGTCTAAATACAATAGCAGACAGTGGAGTTTCCTCCATCCTCGCTGTTTATTGTGGATAGGGAAATCAATTGATATGAAACTTGTATGGCTAGCTTTAGGCATCTAGCATTTTTCGAAGGCGAAGTCAGTAGTGACAGCTTAGGTTCCTCACTCAGTACAGGTTTTCTATTTGTAACTGATAAACTAGGAAGGACGGCATTTTTTCCGTTATAAATCTGGAAACTCCATTTTCAAAAGGACCAAAACAAGACCAACCCAGAATATTTCTTTTTTTTTTCCTCCTTGAACACAATCCCTTTGGTGAAGCTCAGCCCACTAAAACTCCGCTCCTGCACCTGGAGCAATGGAATTCACTCCTCATTTAGAAGGCGTCCTAATTCACTGGCTCCAATCTTAGAAGGAATGCCTTTCCTGGAGGCGTCTGAATCAGACCTAGTCTTTTTTCATCTCTTTGTTCCTCCTCAGAGCTGATTACATTTTTTTATTTTTTTTTGCTCCGAAAAGCCGTCCAGTTGCTTTTTTTTTTCTGCAGGAGTTGACATTCGCCTTCTTTTTTGTTGTTGCCGTCAGTCTGTAAGATGTCTGGGAGCTGTAATGCAAGAAGGAGCTAGAGACTGCAGACAAAGCTCAGCGTAAGTTTGCTTTCAGCAGGTCAGCCACCGCCGCCTCTAGACTCCTGATCTAATTTATATTATTTAAAGTAAGTACGCAGCTTGCGAACAAAGGCGTGCTTGTGTTGCGTCCGCAGCGCGTTGCTCAGATCAGCGGCGAGGTACGTCCTGTGTTTGCTTTCCTTTGCCAGGGAGGCATTTAAATATTAACCAAAGCCGAGTGCGTGTATGGTTAAATGCTTTTGCTTAGACTTCCCTTCCTGCATTTACTCTGATTCAAATTACAGGCTGCATAGTCCAGCTCCACCTGATTCCACTGGGTGTGGAGCTGTTTGGACAGGCTGGAAGTTCTCCGGAGGGACAGAGGGCTGGAAAATTTCTCGACTTTTCTCTGATCAGCGACGGTAGACGCTTCGTCCTCCTTGTCCTTGACCTGAGAAAAAAGTGACATTTGATGTAATGATATATGGTGAAAATGTTAAAAGGGACATTTTGCGTCTCCAGCTGTTACACATATTCATGATTTTGCTTTCAGGAATATTCAAGACCGATCTTTCCTCAAAGTTTACAACAAAGATCCGGCTCAAGCATTCAACCACACGCCCCGGGCGGTCAATGGAGACGTAAGAGTGAGTACCTGATTTTTATTGTCATTTATTTCTGAATAGACACAAATGTGAATGAGCTACTGATATTAGATTATTCATTTACTGTGTAGCTTGCAGTGCTGCCCATGACTCTGTGTTAGGTGCCGTGTTCACCCAAAGGTGGTGGTTGCTAGTTTTCTTCTATGGGATTGTTGAACAGGAAGTTAGCTGTGCACATGAAAATTACATTCCCTACTATATCACCTTCATTTCGTAATATACCTGCAATGATCACCACCTGAAGCTTTGATCATCATCAGATATTAACCACTTCCAGTCCACGCCGATTCTGACATTCCTCACCTACATGGAAAAGCATCTTTTTTTTTTTATTTGTTGAAAAACCCACAAAGAGTATATATTTTTTTAAGCAGAGACCCTTAGGAATAAAATAGTGGGTGTTGCATATTTTTATGTCACACTATATTTAAAGTGTTACTAAAGTCAAAATGTTTTTAAATTAAAATAACAAACATGTAAGTGCCCATTCACACTACCGCGACTGGTCAGCCTGACAAGTCGTGGTCCATGCAGTGCTACGGGAACCGCTCTAATAGGAGCGACTTGAGCAGTGCTATGGGAAACGTTCTAATAGGAGCGACTCAAGTCGCTCCAACTTAGAAAGTAGTTCCTGTACTACTTCGGAGTGACATCGGAGCGACTTGCATTGACATTCATTATATGAAGTCCGTGCAAGTAGCGCCGAAGTCACGGTGCACGCGACTTCACAGGTCGCCCCCGAAGTCCTGCCGCGGTAGTGTGAATATACTCACCTACCCTGTACAGTAATATTGCACAAAGCAGCCCCGATCCTCCTCTTCTTGGATCCCCCGTCAGTGATCCTGGCTCATCCTCTTCTTCATGTGTCCCCCATAGCAAGCTGCTTACTATGGAGACACCCAGTGTCTGCAAGCTACTAAGCTGTCTCTCGCCATAGACTGCACAGTGGGACTTAGCCCCACCCCCCCACTTCCTCCTCATTACATTTGATTGAGGAGGAAGTGCTGCATGAAGATGAAGCAAGGGGAGAAGAGATGCAGCCATGCACAGTGTTGGATCTTTTCTCCTCTCTCTTAACACAGGGAAGGGTGGGGCAGAGGTATAGAAAATGTTTTTTTACTTTAAAGCAGGAAATGCATTAAGGTAAAAATAATTTTTAGCTTTAGTGTCACTTTCAGCAGTAGTTTTTCCAAACACAATTTTTTTTGTGAAAAATAGACTTTAATGAATTTTAATGCACAAAACACAATATAATACCCAATTATTTGGTAAAATATAAAAGATAATGTTACGATGAGTAAATAGATACCAAACATGCTACACTTTAAAATGATGTCCACCATTTATATAGTGTGTAGTGCGATCGCCATTTACATATGCGTGAGGGACCCACATTTGCATTTGCACGTGAGCACAGGGGAATGGGGGTGCTTTACATTTTTGTTTTTTTTCTTATTAATTTTTTTTTTTTATTACGCTGTATCTTTACGTTTTTTTTTCTTTTATCTTTTTTATTGCTATTAAAAGGGATGAACAAAATCTCTTATGATAGCATGGGCTAGGGCGTTTCACTATATGGAGAGATTTGGGGTCTCTATATCAAACGAAGATCGATTTGATCAGATGCTTGTTCAATCCTTGTCACTTCGGTGTCTGGGAGGAACAACATCAGTTCCTCTCACTGTGTCCCAGGAACCAGATGCTGCTGGTTGCATCCTTGCCGGGCTCTCCGATCACATGGGAACGCTCAGTAAAGATGGCAGTGGGAGGGGGATGTGACCCCCCCCCCCCCTTCCACTGCCTGTAAAAGTAATCCAGGGGTTTCTTAGCCACTAGGATTACTTTTACAGTGAAATTGCCGGAAGAAGAAAATGGTATCTCAATCATTGCTTCAGTGATTACCAAGATATCACCCTTCCAGTTCAGCAATGTACCAGTACCTCGCTAGACGGGAAGGAGTTAGAGTGACTGATGTTAGAATAAACAATGAAAATTCAGTTAAACTTGATCGCCAGGCAGATATAAAATACACAAATTAGTACAGCACTGTATTTATTAATAAATCACTATTTTTATTTTTTTACATAAAAGTACCTGACTTTGACCTGTATCAGCGTCTGTAAAGCAGAGCTCAGACTAGTGGAGGGAGAAGCAGCACAAGAAGCCTATCAGTTGTTCTGATGCCCATATATTGACAAGGAATTTGCTGATAGGAGAAGAAGGCAGAGTGGCAAAGAAGAAAGCAGAGTGGCAAAGAAGTTAGCTGCTTCTCCTTTCATTGTTCAGTCATGGAATAAGGGAAGGACAAGACCTGTGTGTGTTACTTATAGTGTTTGTTACCCCAACACTTCATATTCCTGATATGTGGCTGCTGTACCATGTACTTGTATGAGAAAGTATCTTGTTGTCTTTGTAATTGCTTCCTTTATGTTACATTTCTGGTGTTCCTGATAGTCCCCTTGCTTTCCTATTAAAAACTGACCACACTAGGCAGGAGAGCCCACCGTGGTCAGTTCTCTAGCAGTGCTGGAAACTCAGTGTACTCTCCTCAAATGATCAGACTTTTACTGAAGCACCCCTGCTGCACAGCCATTCATTGAGAGGGTCAGTGTGCTGTTGCTTCTCCCCCCAGCTCTTATGCAGCTTAGAACAAAGGGAATGTGATCACTTATAAAAAAAGGGGGAAAAGGTATGTATAATGTTTTTTTTTTTTTATATCTAAACAAAATGTTTTGCTTTCCATTCTATTTTAAACTGAATGGATTGTTTTACAAGGTGATCGTAGGTCTTCATCCTGCCAGATCTTTGGCAGGTGAAACATCTCTAAAAATTGTATATCTTTTTTTACTTTTCCTATATTTGATTTTCCATATACAAAAATATAAATAAATATTACATATATCTTATAATCACACATTTACATATAATGTAAATGTATAATTTATAGATATACAACCCTTTTGATTCTCTCTCCCCCCCCCCCCCCTTTATCATATTTTGTCCTAATATGCAGTTCTTTCCTCTCCATTCTCTATTTCTCCTCTTCTTCTCTCCCCTCTTCCCCCGTATCCTGTTCCCGACATCTCTCCACATATTTCCTCCTTCTCTTGAGTTCTACCCATCTATCCCATACAGTGCAAAAGTTTTCTGTCTGATCTTCTCTACTGCCACTCAAATATTCAATTTTGTGAATATATTCTTTTTATATTTCTGTTTTCTATTTCTATTCAATATTCCTTCATCGTAAGACATTCAGGGTCTAGCCACTTTTTCGGTATTACCACTTTTGCCGCATTTATTAAATAAGGCACTACCATATTCTTACATTGTTTTATTGTACTTAAAAATTGTATATCTTGACATTTGTCTGGAATTTATTTTAAATGTTTACCTCTCCCACACTGCATTATATTGAAGATATGCTGAAACTTGAATCCAAGACTTCCAAAACTAAGAGCCGGTTCACCATACTCCGACTCAAAGTCGCCCGACTTTGGGCGACTTTGAAGTTGCCCGTGCAGCACGACTTCATCGCGGCTTGCAAACGACTTCTCATAATAGAAGTCAATGCAAGTCGCTCCGACTTCGTCCAAAAATAGTGCAGGAACCTTTTTCTAAGTCGGAGCGACTTGAGTCGCTCTGATTAGAACGGTTCCATTGCACAGAATGGAGCGCTACTTGTCAGACGACCAAGTTGCCTGACAAGTCGGAGTAGTGTGAACCGGCTCTAAAGATAGATATCTGGTCTGTGGGGGAGCAAACTATTGATCACTTCCAGAAGTGTTGTTTTCTGCCCTAAAGGATATATTCACCTTTTCACAAAAACGTTGAACTAACTACAAATATGGTGACCCCTCTGGACCACGTTGTGCATGGTGGCTGTGATGACCTGTACTGCTGGTGTAGCAATTTGTACCCTGCAATGCACAGCCTTGGCTTGAATATCCATCATAATGTTCTCCGTGGCTAGGGCTCATTGGTGAGTGCTTCTTTCTTTTGGGACTCTTCTGGAAGACAAAGCTTAGATGCGCTTCTCATTGGTCAGCAGCATCATATGGCTGTGCTGACCAATGAGCGCTTGCCATTGCATGCATTAATAATATCATGCAGGATTTATAGCATTGTGATTTGGGAGCCCAGAAAGGATGCAACCAGCAACAGTTTGTGCAGCACTTTACATTATAAAGGGAGACGGTACAGTTACAATGCAAGAGGGTTCGGAGGGCCCTGTTCCTGAGAGCTTACAATCCAATAGGGAAGGGCAAGTGGAAAAAAGGGAATACCTGAGATGGGTTCGCTGATGAGAGAATTAAAAAAAATTCAGTTGTTTGGTGAAGACAGGATTGGCTTCCCTGAAGAGATGAGCATTACGATGGATACTCCCTCCAGGGTTGTATCTTATGATGTATGGACTGGTACATCAGCAGTAAGGAGCATTACGGCCACTATGTGCAGTGGGGTCTGGAGGGGTGGCCAGGATGTTTGGAGCCAGTTCAACTCTTTGTTTTTCACGAAAAGGTGAACTTACCATTTAAGCTAGCCATAGACGGTTCAAATGTAGGCTGATTTATCAGGAATTGGAACCCGTGGGTAGTGCTGGGACAAGGTCACCTAGAGCCCAGAGGGAACATACCAAATCTTCCCCCCCTCCTAGCACAAATCCTCTACCTCTCAAACCTCCTCTACAAGCACAAATCCTCTCCCCCCAGCTCCAAATCCCCCCCACAAAATTCCCCTTCTAGTACAAATACCCACCAATCGCCCCTACCAAAACAACCTACCCCCCCCCCCAAAAAAAACACATTTTGCCATATTACTTTTATAGCACAACCCCCCCCCCCCTCCAATCACCCCTTCTAGCACAAATCCTCTTCTAACACCCCCTTCCCAACACAAATCCCCCCCCCCCCCCAAATCACCACTCTTAGCACACCTTCCCAAATTTGCCCTTCTAGAACAATTCTTACCCCCTGCTGCCCCCCAAATTCCTCTTCCCAATGCAAATTCCCTCACATAATACCACACTGCCTAGTGCAGCCCCCCCTCCTGCCCACCCCTAGTCCCTGCCCATGAGTGGCCCTGTCAGCTTCACCTGCCTCAAAAAAAGGAAAAAATTGAGTCAGCCAGGTAGAAAGTTATCAGCTGAACAGTCATTGCATTCTACAAGATCAAATCACTGTTCGGGTATTCAAGTGTGCTGTTTAGCGTGCTATGCCTCGACTGTGCTGTTTAGTGTGCTGTACTGTGAGTGTGCTGTTTAGCGCGCTGTACCGTGAGTGTGCCGTTAATCGCGCTGTGCCTCGAGTGTGCTATTTAACGTACTGTGCCTTGAGTGTGCTATTTAACGTACTGTGCCTTGAGTGTGCTGTTTAGCGTACTGTGCCTTGAGTGTGCTGTTTAGCGTACTGTGCCTTGAGTGTGCTGTTTAGCGTGCTGTGCCTTGAGTGTGCTGTTTAGCGTGCTGTGCCTCGAGTGTGCTGTTTAGCGTACTGTGCTTTGAGTGTGCTGTTTAGCGTACTGTGCCTTGAGTGTGCTGTTTAGCGTGCTGTGCCTCGAGTGTGCTGTTTAGCGTACTGTGCCTCGAGTGTGCTGTTTAGCGTACTGTGCCATGAGTGTGCTGTTTAGCGTACTGTGCCTTGAGTGTGCTGTTTAGCGTGCTGTGACTTGAGTGTGCTGTTTAGCGTGCTGTGACTTGAGTGTGCTGTTTAGCGTGCTGTGACTTGAGTGTGCTGTTTAGCGCGCTGTGCCTCGAGTGTGCTGTTTAGCGAGCTGTGCCTCGAGTGTGCTGTTTAGCGAGCTGTGCCTCGAGTGTGCTGTTTAGCGAGCTGTGCCTCGAGTGTGCTGTTTAGCGTGCTGTGCCTCGAGTGTGCTGTTTAGTGTACTGTGCCTTGAGTGTGCTGTTTAGCGAGCTGTGCCTCGAGTGTGCTGTTTAGCGAGCTGTGCCTCGAGTGTGCTGTTTAGTGTACTGTGCCTCGAGTGTGCTGTTTAGCGAGCTGTGCCTCGAGTGTGCTGTTTAGCGAGCTGTGCCTCGAGTGTGCTGTTTAGCGAGCTGTGCCTCGAGTGTGCTGTTTAGCGAGCTGTGCCTCGAGTGTGCTGTTTAGCGAGCTGTGCCTTGAGTGTGCTGTTTAGCGTGCTGTGCCTTGAGTGTGCTGTTTAGCGTGCTGTGCCTCGAGTGTGCTGTTTAGCATGGGTGGGGAAATTTATTATTTTCTCTCGTCCAACCCACAGACTGCACGAAAGAAATCTAGCCATGTAGTTAGCATTAGCATTGGCTTTTGAACTATCCATGACAGTGAGAAATGACTAGATTTTGCTTGTTGCTATGGAAATGCTGTCCGTTAAATGCTAAATCTGACTCTGCATTCCATATACTACTATCAGCTACTTCAAGAGTCTGTGAAAGCATGAGCAATCAAGATGGGCAAAGCTGGCCATACACTGATCGAAATTCGGCTGGTCCAACAGGGACCAGATCAGTGTGTGGGCCTTCCGTCTTCACAGAAGTTGACTGTTTAATTGACTTCTGTGGAAGGGACATGGTGGGAGATTCTCCATAGATCAGCAGCTGTAGCTACTGATCAGTGTATTCTGACAGTGAAATTCAATGTCCGGGGGGCAGGGGGAATAATTCTTCCATCCGCCATGTTTGTGTAGATGGAGAATCATACATTTCCTTCTATCCTTCCATCCACCTTGTCTGTGTAGATGGGGGGATCACACATTTCCTTCTGTCAACCTGTGGCCTGAAATAAAGAGATCCAACAGATTCCTCCATCCATGCTGAACAGCGTGGATGGACAAATCTCCCACCGCAGCTATTCTGGAAGTCGGCACCAGCGGCTGCCTGAATACCTGAAGTGCTTGTATCTGATTGGATGTGGTCTCTGTTGGCGGACAATTTTCCTCCCAGATCCTTCAGACAACGAATAATCTACTTATGTCAAGCTGGGTGGTGCCAACAGAGGCACCCGTGGCTCAAATTTCGGTTGATCCAGAGCTATTAATCTGTGAAATTTGAGCTTTGTATGGCAGCCCTAAGCTCCTCCATCAGAGTGATGGACAGAAGGAATGTTTGGCAGGCTGGACTTATACTATCAGGGTTTAGGAATTTCAGGGTGATGGAAAATGCCTCCTTGGCCTTCCTTCACATTGGAGGCGGGTTCAGCTGAACTGAAAAACCTGTGCACAGATGTCTATTGAAATTGCCCCCAAAGTCGCCAAAAGTAGTGCAGGAACTACTTTTGGAAATCTGTGCAGCGCCGCAAAGTCGACGTCCCACTGATTTGGATGGTGCACAGTCGCCGGCAACAGGCTGCAATTTGGCATGCAATTTGACATGTCAAATCGCATGTCAAATTGCCCCGATGTAAACGGGGGCTTAAAGGTATACGCAGGCAATCCTCAGTAAAACTAAACCTTGTAAATGCAAAGAGCTTTTTTCTGAAACTCTCTAGACTTCCAAATTTAAAGGGGCAGTGCATGTCATTTTTTTTTTTTTATATATAATTGATTATGTATTACTGAAGATGATCTGTTTCCAGTTTCTGAGCTGTCAGCATGAAATGCATTATTTATACAGGAGATGTAACAATATAGAAATTGTGATACGCTGTGGAAAAAATTAAGACCTCATTAACACAGACCAACATGCAAATTACACCCATCATGTGTACTGCCTATCCTTGCGAATCAAAGCTGACCTCAGGCAAAATGTCCAATACGTTCCCTGAGCAGTGCTGTTGATTGGAGCGCTGGGCATGTCAGACCCATGGAGATCTGGACCGCTGTGCTTGGTTGTGAGCAGCCATTTGACTCTCGTGTGCTGCTAGCGCAGGGTATTTTAACCCTTATTACAGAAAATACTACTTTAAAAAAAACTAAAATATCTAATTCACAGTTGCTGTTTATTCAGCCTGACTGTTTTTCAGTAATAGTATATACTATAGTAATAGTATAGAAAGCTTCATTTGGGCTCATTCACACCTTGTCTGTTGAGCTGCATTGGTCTGAAGGGTGCAGAGGCATGGCGTGCCTGTAGGGCCCATTCACACCTGAAACTGCACATTATTGCATGTGCAGTGATGGGCATTTGTGCCTATTTTTCCTAGGCTTGTATTTAATTTGAGGTCACTTGTATTATTTTTTTTTTTTTTTTGGATAGAGCATGGGAGGGTTATAACTCCTGTCAATCATTTTGCCCCTGTACAAATCATTAGTAAGAACTCATCGGGGAATATGGAGTTCAGTTTTGGGTACCAGTTCATAAAAAGGATATCGGGGAACTGGAGAAAGTGCAGAGAAGAGCAACCAAACTGATAAGAGGCATGGAGGAACTCAGCTATGAGTAAAGATTAGAGGAACTGAATTTATTTTCTTTTGAGAAGAGGAGATTATGGGGGGAGGGGGGGGTATTATCAACATCCATAAATACATAAGGGGTCCATATAGTGAACTTGGTGTTGAGTTATTCACTTTAAGGTCATCGCAGAGGACAAGGGGGCACTCTTTACGTCTGGAAGAAAAGGGATTGAATCTCCAAATACAGGGACCTTTCACACGGCTTTCCACCCGGTGGACTCCGTTTTGCTCAGCGGGAGATCGATCCACAGATCCCCGCTGAGCAGGTGGATGTCAGGTCCGTCTCCTCTCACTGTGCTGAGTCAGACCTTTCAGAGTCCTGCTCTCCTATGGGGGGATCGGATAAAAATGGACCGCCTGTCTGTTTTCATCTGATCCTCCAGATGGATTGAAAATAGGGTTACCATCCGTCTGGATTTCACGAACAGGATCGGATAGCAGCAGGTGTCAGTGGACATGTCACCGCTGACATCTCTTGCTCCATAGAGGTGCATGGAGTGTCCAATCAGGACCGCCTAAAAAACTGAAAGGCAGACCTGATTGGAAAGCCAGTGTGAAAGGGGCTAAAGGCTTCTTCGCAGTAAGAGCTGTGAAAATGGGGAATAGGCTGGTTTTACACGGCCTTTCTGATCAGGTCCACCTGTCAGTTTTTCAGGTGGACCTGATTGGACTATCCTTAGCTCTCTATGAAGCGACAGATATCAGCGGACATGTGTTCACTAAAGCCCCGTACACACGTACCGATCGTTGGCCGAACGATCGGCCGTCTTTTGTCCAGGGCTGTCGTGTCTGTTGAAAACTGCAAAAGACTGCACACGAATTTTGTCGGCCAACAACAGCCGACTGCAGAAGTTATGTCATGTGATGGTTAACTTTCTGTGTGTTTTTTCTTTTCTGAGCATGCCCAGTCTTGCAAATCTGCTGATTGTCGGCCGAATTCTGTACTGACTGGCGAACAATCGGCCGTTCTGGTGTTGGCCAACAAAAATTTTAATGCCTGCACGACAGATTCTGTTCGGCCGAAAATGCGCTGTCGGCTGTCGGAAGCTTCATACTAACAAGCCTACAATCGGCCGATCGGTCGGCGGCTGACAATCGGTACGTGTGTACGGGGCTTTAGACCCGCCGACATCCGATCCTGTCCACCAAAAACAGCAGATCAGATGGAAACGGACAGGCAGTCCGTTACCATCTGACAGCCCCATAGAGAACAGCAGGACTGTGTCCATGTCTGCTTTTACACTGCCCCCTTCATCCATCATCCATCGTATCCATCATCCATCACTCTGCACCTATAGCGGGAAGTCCAAAGGGCTTTGGGATATTAGGTCCAGGATACAGAGAACAGAACCCAACAGCGGCATCACTAAAAGTTGCTATTATAAAGTATAACTAAAAGCAAAACATTTTTAGATTTGGATAGAACGGTGAGAGGTTAGAACCCCTTCCAGGCTTTATTGTCTGTGTCCCTATTAGGGAGATTCGCTCTCTATAATTGTCCCAAACCTGAAATGAAAGTGAGGGTAAATCCACTGCTTAGTTTTACCAACCCTTAGTGAGAATGAAGCCTTATATAGATAGACTATACCCTGCTGGTTTCAGCAACTGAAGCTCTACATCTACTTTAAGCTCCTATTTCAGCAATAAGTCTTCCTCTGTGTTACATGTCCTTTCTTCCACGCACTCTATTCTCAATGTCATGCAGCTTTTCTATTTTAGGTGTTGGTGTCCCTTTAAGAGCAGCTGTAAAAAGAAAAGTTCAGGTCATTCCACCTGTTGGGTTTGTGTCTGCACCTCCCCGCCCTCCTATGAATAACCTGTTCCTTGTGATCACTCTGCTGATTCATACTGGGGAGAGTGTAAACAGGCTGAGCAGGCGGCTGCCAGCGTCAGAACACTTGCGTATTGGCAATGTGCAGTGATTTGTTAATGAGTCAGGTAATGACATGGTGCAAAGAGCACTGGAGTGTTGTACCTCATAGAAAACCATCCCCAAGGAGCACTTAACCGAGGACAGACTAATACCTGCTGATTCCTAACCTGCTGCCATTTAAATAAGCCTATACTTAGTACACGTTTGCTTCAAACTTGCTTAACTCAAACACGTAGAAAACTAAGAAAAAATACATTTTATATATATATATATATATATATATATGTATATATGTATGTGTGTTCTGCCCCACTTTGATGTGTTATTTTCTTTGTTTTATTGCTTCATGTTTTTATTATTTTGTAGTATCTTATGTTAGTGGTTGTTCACTATGTGATTTTGATTTCTCCATGTGTCCTCTCCTCTCCTATTTAGGGTTAATTAGTTAAAGTGATTGTAAATGATCACCTTGTAAAACAAGCCATTCAGTTTAAAATAGAAGTGAAGGGTAAAGTATAGCTATATTACATTTATCTTATTTATATATATATATATAATATACAGTGAGTACAGAAAGTATTCAGACCCCCTTAAATTTTTCACTCTTTGTTATATTGCAGCCATTTGCTGAAATCATTTAGGTTCATTCTTCTTCCTCATGAATGTACACATAGCACCCCATACTGACAGAAAAACACAGAATTGTTGACATTGTTGCAGATTTATTAAAAAAGAAAAACTGAAATATCACATGGTTTGGCCTTAATTCTAGCGGTAACTAAAACTAATAGTTTTACATAACACACGGGACACCAAACAATAAACCCACGTTCACATTGGTCTGATTTGACATGCAATTGGACGTGTCAAATCGCATGTCAAATCAGAGGCAAGCCTTGGCAATGGCACTATCGGAATCGGTGCAACACCAATTTCCAAAAGAAGTTTCTGTACTACTTTTGCTGATTGGGGGGGGGCAGGAACCAGTACAGATGTCTGTGAAATCGCCCCCCCAAGTCGGACTTAAATGCTGGCTTGAAATCGTGGGAGTTCAGTATGATTTCAAAATGGCCCTAGTGTGAACCTGGGCTAAAGGTGGTTTATTTTTACAAAGCAAACATACACCTTTGCAGACTGGTACTGACTAGTATTCCAATGTTTCTCTTCTCCCTCATTTTCTGCCAGGAGAAGACAGTGATAATCGCTAGTGGCTATAGCAGCCGCTAACAATAATCGTAAGGGAATCCGGCAGGCTGGTTGTACCAAGTTGAACTTGGTACATTTTGTTGAGAAAACAACCATTCCCCTCTGGGTGATCTATGTACATTTCAAGGGTTGTAACAAATTTTGTTGCAGATTCCTACCTTTGTTATTCTGAAGAAATCACTGTTTGTTCCTCTGTGCTGAATGGGTCTAATGGTTTCATAATTATCAATCAGCTGTGCAGATGCAGAGCACTAATGAGGAAATCTCCTGGGTCTGCATGCCTTTAGTTGTGTTCCTATTGGGAGTATCTCACCAAAAATCACGTTTTTGTTGCAGGGATGCCAGAAATCTGACTTGTATCTTAGTGCATACTTCTGGGTAAATCAGTGAGCCAATCACACAAGCAGGAAATTATGTTTCTGGGGTGTGGTCAGTATACATTCTGTGTACAGAACAGGTCCAGGTAGCCATATTGCATTTTATTTTCAGAAAATTACAACGGCTGCAGGTTGAAAAGGAAAAGTAATTTTTAATACCATTTAATTACAATATGATTTGTGCCGCAATTGTATATGCTATATTATTTTTTTCTTTATTTGCTATTTTTTTCCCCACGAAAGTGGAGTTACCCTTTAATGCTGACGTGTGCTGCTGATTTATGGGTAGTGTTGAGTGATTTTGTTTTTTAAATGATTGATCCTCTGAGTTATATAGAATAGTGATCGACCGATAATCGGCAATACCGATATATCGGTGGCCGATATGCACTTTTCCCGATATTTACTTTGGATTTACTGATATTGCCGATATTACGAGAAAGTGCTGTACCGGAGTGATGCCTGCAGCCAGGGGCATCACCCTGGTACCGGCGACCATAGCCGACGGTAGGCTGTCTTGTAATGACAACCGATGCGGCTGTCATTCCAAGGAGCGGGAAGGGACGTAAATAAATAAATACATTTTTAATGTCCGAAAACATCGGCTAATATTGGCCGATACCGATATCCGATGACCAAAATATCGGTATCGGCGTTAAAAAAACTATATTGGTCGATCAATAATATATATATATTTTTTTTTTAAAGGTATCGATCAATAATATAGAATAATGCCATTACATTTGGAGTTTGTTCACATAACAGAAACAATAACATGCAGTCCATGTGTGGATGGATGACGTGCTTTGGGTTTGATTGCCCCACTTTATAAGACATGGGTGCCTGTGAACCTGAGTGATGCCTCTGCCTGGCCCTTGCTAGTCGGCAGGCCCAGTGTAGAAGCCTGTTGTCATGTAGAAGATAAAACACTGCTTGGAATATAAGAGAGGTCCTTTGAATCAGTCCGTCTTCTAACCATTCTAGCAGGCTAGGGCCAAAGTCCTTGCTGGAGTCCCAGCGGTGTCAATCCACAGCTCACTTGACAAGATATAAATAAAAATAAAACCTACAAAATATAGGATTTTGCTGATTTGGAATTCTATACCGATTTAAGTTTGCCACACAAAAAAAAAAAAAAACACAAGAATGATTCATGCATTGTCCCCATTGTTAAAGCGCATGAAAGCGGCATAACATCAAACAGCGGAATTCTTTAAAGCCCAACTCCAGCAGCTCTGTAATCATTAATACATCACAATTCTAACACTGGCTCTCCTGCGTTTAGATAAATTATCTGGGAAGTAAAAAATAAACTTTATGCTTCCCAGATCATTTTCTCCTGCATTGAGATCTACCTGTTTTTTACATGGGTTTAGCTGCGTTTACATGCATCCATGTACATTTATCTGTGCTAAGAGTTTCTAATCGAACCCTGGATACACAGAATTGTATGTTTTACTAAAAGCAGCTAAACTGAAAACTCTGGAATTAAATGAAAGCATGTAAAATTTTAAATGCATCTACAGGACATTTCTAAATGTAGGTTGGACAAGCTAAAGCTCGAGCCTAAGCTTATTTCCGGTAGCACTGTATTCATTAACCACTTAAGCCCTGGAAGATTTTACCCCCTTCCTGACCAGGGCCTATTTTGCGATTCGGCACTGCGTGACTTTAACGGACAATTGCACGGTCGTGGGACGCTGTACCTAAACGAATTTGACGTCCTTTTTTTCCCACAAACAGAGCTTTCTTTTGGTGGTATTTGATCACCTGTGCAATTTTTTGATCATGCGCTATAAACAAAAAAAGAGCGTAAATTTTGCAAAAATAACAATATTTTTCACATTTTTTTATATGAAATTCCCAAAAAAAAATGTAAAAATCAATATTTTTTAACATTTTCGGACAATTTGTATTATGCTACATATGTTTGATAAAAAAAAATCGCAAAAAGCGTATTTCGATTGGTTTGCACAAAAGTTATCGCGTTTACTAACAAAGGGAAAGATTTTTGTCATTTTTGTTGTTTTTTTTAACGCGTAATGGCGGCGATCTGCGATTTTTTTTTTTTTTTTTTTTTTTTGCGGTACTGCGACATTGCGGCGGACAGATCGAACCCTTGACTGACATTTTTGACACTTTTGGGGTTACCAGTGACATTTCTACAGTAATCAGTGCTATACATATGCACTGTTACTGTAAAATTACACTGGCAGTGAAGGGGTTAACTTTTTTTGAGAGGGAGGGGTTATGTGTGTCCCTAGGGGCGTGATTCTAACTGTGATTGGCTGTGGCTTGAGGTGTAGGAACAGTGATCAACGGTCCTACATAGTAGAACCGTATGATCACTGTTTCTACACAGGGGAGAATGACAGGCAGCTTGTTTACATCAGCCGCCTGCCTTTCTCTCTCTGCACCGACGATCGTCGAGTGACCGGCGGACATCGAGTCCGCCAGTCACACGCGCGGGGGGGTCCGTGACCACGCGGGAGCGTGCCTCCGGGGGCGCATGCTCGCTCACTAGACCATCACAGGCTAGTGACGTAGATCTACGTCACTCTGCCTGAGAGGAGCTGACTGCCGACGTAAATAGTCGTGCGGCAGTCGGCAAGTGGTTAAAGTGTTACTAAACCCACAACAGTAGAATCAGTCTATATATGCAGTAAATGTGTAAGCATGCTTGTTATACTAACTGTGGAACCTAAGGGGTTAATCCTCTGCATTGTGTAAAAAGGCTGTTTGATCCTGTCTTCTCTGATCCTCCCCTTCTTCCACAGTCCTCAATCCATCTACTGATAGTACAGCTGCACATGCTCAGTTTGGTGTGTATTGGTAGAGAGTTTTTGTTTTTTTCTTGGGAAAGTGCAGGTGATCAGCACAGAGCCAATAAGCACTGTCCACACAGAGGGTCAGGGGTCCTGAAGCCCAATAGGAAAGTCAGAGCAGAATGAAAACTCTTCCTACAAGCTTTAACCAGACACTCATAGAAGTCACAAGACTGCTAGACACTGCTGATGAGAAAAGGTATTTAGCAAATTACATTTACTAAAATGATTGCATTTCCATGTTCTGTGTACTGTGGGAGACCAGATATAGTGAAGGCAGGGTCCTGGGTTTATTAACACTTTAATACATCAGAAGATTTATTTTTTAAAGTAGATCTAAAGGCAGAAGCCCCCCGTAACCCCCCCCCCCCCGCCCCTATACTTACCTGAGTTTGATCTTGATCAAGCAACGTGCACAAGAGCAGCTTTGCTGCTCTCTCTCCTAACTGGTTGAAAGGCAGCAGCAGGAGCCATTGACTGTGCTGCTGTCAATCACATCCAGTAAGGAGGGAGTGGGGGTGGGGCCAGGAGCACTAGCAGGGACCCGAGACGAGGAGGATAAGGGCTTCAAAACCAATGCACAGAATAGGTAAGTATGACGTGTTTTATTTTTTTGTTATCTTTTTCCCTTTTACAATTACTTTTAATGCAAGCAATGTATGAAGCTGAATTTGACTTGGTATCAGCATCTTGCAGTCTACTGAATAGCAGAGCTCAGAGAGGGAGAAGCAGCACAAAGAGCAGTGTGCCATGCTCACAGGGCGACAAATGACATGCTGATAGGATAAGACAGCAGAGATTAACTAATCAGTGTGCTGCTTTTCCTTTCATTGTCCACTCACAGGGTGGGAGTGGGGAGATGAGCTGTAAGTGAAGGTGAAACTGCAGCATAGAATTTGCCACTTTACTCCCCTTCTAGAGCTGTGTAAATCTCAAGAGTAGATGAACAGAAAGAGAAATCATTTGGTTAGTAAAACAACTTCTATGTATTCATTTCCTCTGTATATTTATCAGTTTGTCTGGAGTTTAGCGTTAAATCGGACCTTTCCCCCTTTTACCAAAATTCACACCAGCATCTCTGCTAATATTACTTTTTTTTTCTTTCCTTTCTTGTATCTACTTGCTGGTTTCGCTGAAGGCACCGACAACATAGCCCCAGCTGTACTGATGCCCCCTGGGAAGGCTACGTCATTAGTATCTTCAGGGAGGTCTCATACCTGATCTGCAAGATCTTGCGAGCTCTCACAGTATTGTACTACCCTTGTGTGCCTGACGTAATGCGGCTCATCTAGCACATGCGCTGTACCACCAGGGCCGTCTTTAAGGCAGGGCAAAAGGGGCAGCTACCCTGGGCCCCATCATTGTTGTGGGGCCCAAAGCAGCTGCCTCATACTTGCCAACTATCCCAGTTTAAATTCCCTTGTCCCTTAAAGTTTTAGTCACATGCTCTGTCCTGATATCTCAATGTGAGGTTCTGCTACGAATGCTGCCCAGCTCTACCCTATTGCAAAGTACAGATGACTCACCTGCAGACCCTGTGCTTACATATAAATAACCGGCACTGATATGTAAATAGTCGCAGCATTAATATGCAAATAGCGGGGGGGCATGACATTGATATGTAAAGAGAGGTGGCATTTATTTGTACAGTGGCGATCGAAAATTTGGGCACCCCAGGTAAAAATTTGTATTATTGTGCATAAATAAGCCAAGGAAAGATGGCAAAATCTCCAAAAGGCATCAAATTACAGATTAGACATTCTTATATGTCAACCAAAGTTAGATTTTATTTCCATCATTGACACTTTCAAAATTACAGAAAATAAAAAAAATGGCATCTGCAAAAGTTTGGGCACCCTGCAGAATTTATAGCATGCACTGCCCCCTTTGCAAGGCTGAGACCTGCCAGTGTCATGGATTGTTCTCAATCATCGTCTGGGAAGACCAGGTGATGTCAATCTCAAAGGTTTTAAATGCCCAGACTCATCTGACCTTGCCCCAACAATCAGCACCATGGGATCTTCTAAGCAGTTGTCTAGAAAACTGAAACTGAAAATAGTTGACGCTCACAAAGCTGGAGAAGGCTATAAGAAGATAGCAAAGCGTTTTCAGATCTCAATATCCTCTGTTCGGAATGTAATTAAGAAATGGCAGTCATCGGGAACAGTGGAAGATAAAGCAAGATCTGGAAGACCAAGAAAAATATCAGACAGAACAGCTCGCAGGATTGTGAGAAAAACAATTCAAAACCCACGTTTGACTGCACGATCCCTCCAGAAAGATCTGGCAGACACTGGAGTTGTGGTACACTATTCCACTATAAAGAGATACTTGTACAAATATGGTCTTCATGGAAGAGTCATCAGAAGAAAACCCCTTCTACGTCCTCACCACAAAAATCAGCGTTTGAACTTTGCAAATGAACATATAGACAAGCCTGATGCATTTTGGAAACAAGTTCTGTGGACCGATGAGGTTAAAATTGAACTTTTTGGCCGGAATGAGCAAAGGTACGTTTGGAGAAGAAGGGGCACAGAATTTAATGAAAAGAACCTCTGTCCAACTGTTAAGCATGGGGGTGGATCAATCATGCTTTGGGGTTGTATTGCAGCCAGTGGCACAGGGAACATCTCACGAGTTGAAGGAAAAATGGATTCAATAAAGTTTCAGCAAATTTTGGATGGTAACTTGATGCCATCTGTGAAAAAGCTGAAGTTAAAGAGAGGATGGCTTCTACAAATGGATAATGATCCTAAACACACCTAGAAATCCACGGGGGATTACATCAAGAGGCGTAAACTGAAGGTTTTTCCATGGCCTTCACAATCTCCTGACCTCAACATAATTGAAAATCTATGGATAGACCTTAAAAGAGCAGTGCGTGACAGACAGCCCAGAAATCTCAAAGAACTGGAAGACTTTTGTAAGGAAGAATGGGCAAAGATACCTCAAACAAAAATTGAAAGACTCTTGGCTGGCTACAAAAAGCGTTTAAAAGCTGTGATACTTGCCAAAGGGGGCAGTACAAGATATTAACTCTGCAGGGTGCCCAAACTTTTGCAGATGCCATTTTTTTGTTTTCTGTAATTTTGAAAGTGTAAATGATGGAAATAAAATCTAACTTTTGTTGACATATTATAAGAATGTCTAATCTGTAATTTGATGCCTTTTGGAGATTTTTCCATCTTTCCTTGGCTTCTTTATGCACATTAATACAAATTTTTACCTGGTGTGCCCAAACTTTCGATCAACACTATATATCATGACCCCCTGAGGTCATTTCCACCATCCCCTTTGCTGAATGCTTCCCACTGAGGAGGTAAAGGGGCATGCTTAAAAGTCCTTACATGGTGGTCAGTGCAAATTCCCCCTCACATTGGTGGTCAGTGTAAATCCTCCCTCATATTGGTGGTTTGTGTAGAATCCCCTACTATATACTTTCCAAAGATTTTCATTTTTGCTCTACATGATTCAGAATTTGCCACAGTGTACTGCCTCCTAACCAATCCCACCAACCCCCCAACATTGTCAGCGATCACACTCTCTCCTCCCCCAGCACTGCCACTGATCCCAGGAGTCCTAGGATCTCTAGGTGTTTTCTGTCTATTGATGAATCCCCTCACCCCCCCAGTCCATGGTGTCCAGGCAGTGAGGAAATGATGTGCTGTAACCTCTAACAACCAATTAGTGAGCAGTAATGATGTGCACTAACCTCTTGCAACCAAGCAGTGAGCGGTAAAGATGTGCAGTAACCTCTAGCAACCAATCAGTAAGCAGTAATAATGTGCAGTATTATCTAGCAACCAATCAGTGAGCAGTATTGATGCACAGTAATCTCTAGCAACCAATCAGCAAGCAGAAGTCATGTGCTGTCACCTGTAGCAAATTATCAGTGAGCCATAATGCGTGCTGTACCGTTCAGTCGGTGAGCGGAAATAATAACATTCCTCTGGCAACCAATCCCAGTCGCTGCCTGATCTGATTCAGTAAACTGATTTTGAGTCTAGCTGCTATTTGTTGTATGTCTCAGAACAGCTTGAGAAAATAATGTTTTGCTGGGGGGTTGGGGGGGGAGTTGGGGGAGGGCTTTGAAAAAAAAAAAACACAGATGCATATAATGTTGTAAGGCACAAGATGAGCCACACGACACCAGTCTTGTGTATGAGCGATACGACTAGATTGCAAACTGATCCCAGGAAGAAATGTTCAAAATGGTGGTGTGGGGGGGGGGGGGGCGGAGGCAGCAGAGAGGCATCCTGACAAGGATGAAAGGAGGGGAGGCAGCATAGAGGTTGGTAAGGTAGGTACTGTAGGTAGGTAAAACCTAAGTATTTAGGTTGTATGTCTTATACATGTCTTTATCTATAAAAAAAGAGGGAGGGGGTCCTCTTTAAGCACGGTTGCATTATTTTCTGGATAGATTTGTTGCCTGGAGGTTCTGTCTAACCGCAGTTAACTGCCGCAGTTATCTTACAATTACCCACCTATTTTCCCACAATGTCCTCTGTAATGTTTATAAATTATATTTTATTAAAATTTTATGAGTCAGTCAATATCGACAAGGTCACAGAGTCAGTTCTGTTTGCTGTGTATTTCCTATCCGCCGTCTACAAATTGTGTTTGCATTATTTGTCTGTTTTTAATTTTCCATTTGCAAGTAAATGTAGAACTATACCAGCAGCCTCCTATGCAAACAATCATAGCAATATAGAACATTCTGCCTCAGTAATAAGCTGTGGAAAAAAATAACAGTGACAGCTGCTGAAATCAATGAACAAGACGCTGTGTGTGTTCAAAGATGAAATCCGGGGAAATTGTAAAACTATCCTTGCAGTGGAGCTCCCCTGACATTGCAAGGGTTAAATGCTTGTTGTTGTTTTGGGGAACATTAACCACTTGGCCTCTGGAAGATTTTACCCTTTTCATGACCAGGCCATTTTTTGCTATTCGGCACTGCGCTGCTTTAACTAGTGATTGCGTTGTCATGCAACACTGTGTGCAAAAAATTATTTTTTTCACACAAATAGAGTTTTCTTTTGGTGGTATTTGATCACCAGTGTTTTTATTTTTTTGATGATGAGTGGGGTACAGGGGTGTGTGATGAGGGGGGTACAGGGGTGTGTGATGACGATGAGGGGGGTACAGGGGTCTGTGATGACGATGAGGGGGGTACAGGGGTGTGTGATGACGATATGGGGGGTACAGGGGTGTGTGATGACGATGAAGGGGGTACAGGGGTGTGTGATGAGGGGGGTACAGGGGTAGGTGATGATGAGGAGGGTACAGGGATGTGTGAGGATGAGGGGGGTACAGGGGTGAGTGATGATGAGGAGGGTACAGGGATGTGTGAGGATGAGGAGGGTACAGGGGTGAGTGATGATGAGGGGAGTACAGGGGTGTGTGATGATGATGATGAGGGGGGTACAGGGGTGTGTGATGACGACGAGGGGGGTACAGGGGGTGTGTGATGACGAGAATACAGAAAAGTGTAGTGATGATGAGGAAGGGGAGTATAGAAGTGTATAATGACAATGATAGGCGGCACAGGGTGGAGCGATGATGATGGCGGGGGGGGGGGGGGGGGGTTGATGAGGGGAGTACAAGATTTTCTTTTTTTTTATTATTATGTAAACAAAAAAAAGACTGAAAAATTTGAAAAAAAAAGAAAAAACAATATTTTTTACTTTCTGCAATTTAAAATATCCATTTAGAAAATTTAAAAAAAATCAGATTTCTTCTTAAATATATGCCAATATGTATTCTGCTACACATTTTTGGTAACAAAAATCTCAATAAGTGTATATTAATTGGCTTGCGCAAAAGTTATCACGTCTACAAACTATTGTGTGTATACACTGGTATTTTTATTTATTTTTTTATTCTGGGAATGGTGGTGATCAGCGACTTCTATGGGGACTGTTATAGTATGGCCCCTTTCACACGGGCGATTCAGTCCGATCCGCCTGTCAGTTTTTCAGGCGGACCAGATCGGATGCTCCATGCATCTCTATGGGGCAGCGGATGTCAGCGATGACATCTCCGCTGACACCCGCTGCTCTCCGATCCGATCCTGTCCGTAAAATCCAGACAGATGGAAACCCTATTTTCCATTCTTCTGGAGGATCGGAGAGGATCGGATGAGAACAGATAGGCGGTCCATTCTCATCCAATCTCCCCATAGAGGACAGCGGGGGTCTGACAGCTCCGTCTCTGCACACAGAGCAGAGACGGAGCTGTCATCCGCCTGCTCAGTGGGGATTGGCGGATCGATCCCCGCTGAGCAGAACGGACTCCGTTCCGTGTGAAAGGACCCTATGGCGGACAGTCTGACACTAACTGACACTTTGTAGGAATTGAATAATTGCCACTGACATCTCCAGTGACACTATACAGTGATCAGTGCTAATAATATACACTGAAACTGTACTAATGACACTGGCTGGAAAGGGGTTAACATCTAGGGGTAATCAAAGGGTTAACTGTTTACCCTAACGGAGCTTGGTTTGTACCATGTGGTGCTTTTACTAAGGGATGTGCCTGTTTTTATTCCCTGCTTTCCAGGGAAACAAAAGCCGGCATATCCGCACTGACAGGACAGAGCTCTGTATTGTTTACATTCATAGAGCTCTGTCCTGCCATCTGCTTTGCCAATCGGCTTGTGCTGTAACTAATCAAAGCACAGCCAGGGCGGAGGGTGCACCCCTTATCCAGAAGACCTGGATCACGTATCGGATACATGATCTAGCGCAGAGAGGCCACTTTGCCACTGTACATCCTCGAAATGCGGTCGGTAATCGGTTAAAAGGAAAAACAAAAAAAAACATTTTACTTACCTTATCCTTCTCTCCCCCGGCAGCCCCGGCAGCCAACGCTTTCCTCTGACGCTCTGGGTTGTGGGCAGACCCTCGCTGTCCTCATTTACAGTGCAGGACTGCTGATCCTGCATTGTATGTGATAACCTGAAAGTATGTATGACCGATGGAACGCTGAAAAGGAGCCTGTCATACAGAGAAGAGGAGCCTGCTGGACTGCGGGATAGGTAAAACTGCGTTTTAATGGTACTCAAGACCAAAAACAGGGGGAACCCCACTGCATGGGTAGTTCTACAGATTCCCTGGCATTCAACTTTAAAAGAGAAGCAAAGCTTTTTTGGCCATAGGAAGGCATTACTTCTTCCCTCCTGTGACCCAAAATCCTCCAATAGCCTGAATATATCAGCCCTGCTCCTGACTGCGGCTCCTTCACACTAGGTCCACGCCCCGCCCCCCTTTTCTGTAATGATCCTCTGCTATGATCTCTGTAATGATCCTCTGCTATGATCTCTGAAATGATCCTATGTAGTGATCCTCTTCTATGATCTCTGTAATGATCCTCTGTAGTGATCTGCTATGGTCCTCTATTATGATCTATGTAATTGTCCTCTGCTATGATCCTCTGCAGTGACCTTCTGCTATGATCTCTGTAATAATCCTCTGCTATTATCTCTGTAGTGATCCTCTGTAGGGATCTGCTGTGGTCCTCTATTATGATCTATGTAAATGTCCTCTGCAGTAACCCTCTGCTATAATGTATGTAATGATCCTCTGTAGCTTCCGCCCTGACCGCTCACCTTCCTCATTGCGGCTCGCGGCTCCCTTCTCACACGCCGCCGGTGTCCTGTCCGGCCGCGAGTAGGGGGTGTGACGTCACGCGCGCGTCCCGCCCCCTGCTCCTGACTGCGGCTCCTTCACACTAGGTCCACACCCCGCCCCCCTGTTCGCGGCAAAATAAATGGAAAAAATGCAAAACACCGCGGTCGGTATTCGGCCTTCGGCCAAGCATTTCATTATTATTCGGCTTCGGCCAAGAATTTCATTTCGGTGCATCCCTAGTATTCAGGCATATACTAATGTAATATTATATATTTATTATTTATTATATACGAATGTAAACCTCCCACAAAATGATCAACCGTACACTTGCGGTTTTAGTGTTGTGACATCACTGACTCCTCCCAACATGTTGCATCATTTCATCACGTGACTTCATCAGGGGTGTGTTGGCTGATGTCAAAGAGCCATTCCAGGCTCTGCAGGGATCCCGAATATAATGTCAGAATCCACCCATATGCCCGAGCGGCAATTCGCTCAGCCTTAGAAATCTGCTCCTGGCCCCTCCTCAGCTTGACGCGCCAGTAAGTGCTGGAAGGGCAGAACAGAACGCAGTGACTGACAGAGCAGTCATGTGATTGCACATTTCCCGAGCTTAGAGCTGGTGGGGAACAGCTGCAGCATTGGACCGATGCTGCAGCCATAGAGGTGTGTATGATTTTTGTTTGTTTTTTTTACAATCCCACACTTCTCCCTTAATTATCAATGAGGGTTTTTGAAGCTGTTTAAGAGTAAATCTATAATTTTTTTTCTGTAAGAGAGAGAAAGGATTGATTCAATCAAGACCATATTCTTTCAGGAACCTCTTCACTTGTCAATAGGGATGTGTATATTTTGTTAGAAAAATCAATATTGATCTCCTGTAGTCTCTGCAGCAAAAGGCTAAATAGAACATTGTACTGCCGTCCTGCAGAAAACATTGTTTCTGCTGGCTCAATGAGCTCTGCTGCTTACAGCGGTCATTAGAATTAGAGCTTAAAGCTGGCCATAAACTGGAGGCAATTTTGGACGGTTTCTGATGAACTGGCTTAGATTGGGTATCCCTGTCAGCATAGGCATAAGCACAGGGTGTGCCAGGTGTGCCTGGGCACACCCTAATCACCCTGTGTAGTGCAGATTCCTGTCAAGGTCTTACCTTGCCCTCTTGTTGGCAGCCATCTTGGACATGTGCAGACTGCTGCCTATTATAAACTCTGTTTGCATCATCACTTGCCTGCTGCTTGGGTGTCGCCCAGTGATGATGCTGCACACCTGACTATATATATATATCACCTGATGGGTTGCAGTCCTTGCCCTTGTGTTTGTGCTCTAGGGTGCATCACTACTAGCAGTCTTCTGGTCTCCTTGCTCCTCCGTGTATGTCCTGGCTTGGCTGATGACTCTCCTGGCTTTTAATCCGGCATCGGTAGACTACCCGCTTCTGCACTCGACCCCGGCTTGGATGACTACCCGCTTCTGCACTCGACCCCGGCTTGGATGACTACCCGCTTCTGGACTTGACCCCGGCTTGTTCCTGCTCTCACTTCCTTACTCTTGCTGTGCATTTATTGTTGTTTGCTCCAATAAACTGCTTTATTTTACCTGCATCCCCGTGTGGTCCGGTTTGCTGGCACCCTGACAATTCCCCCTCTTTAGACCCAAGCTTGATATGTCACTAAAGCTCCCTAACAAGGCTCTTAAAAAAAAAATCTAAAAATAAAAATTACTGACACCAATCTCTGCCCTACTGGCAATGCACTCACACACACAAATATATGTTTGAGTTTTGGGGTGCACACCCTAATGTAATAGACTGCATACCTATGCCTGCCAGAAATCTGAAAATCAAAGAAGCTGCGCTGAAGATTGATGACCGAACAACCAGTTGGTTCAGGTTCAGATATTCTGACAGCCACACGTGTCGGCTGTCAGAATACAAGTAGCCCACAGGGGAGATTCCTCCATCCATACTGTTTAATGTGGATGGGGGAATTGATGGATTTCTCTCTGAATGAAGGAGATTTTTCGGTATATAGCTACCTTTATGCTGGCTATACACTAACCAAAATTGGAATTGAATAATAAACACCCAGTTGTGAGCGTCAACAATTTTGCCATCAGGTAATGAATAAATATTGATAAATCGTTCAATGGACATAAATGAATCTGTTTTTCATTCATTTTGTCACATTTGCCTTGTGCAAACCGTTCGGGCGAGAAACACATTAACCTTTCAATTTATCGTTCGTTTGGCAGAATTTTCCAAACTGTTCCTTTGATTTTTCAGCTCTGAAAAGTTAAAACCGATTTTCTATTTGTGCCCAATAACTGGATGAAACATGAACGAACGGACCAAATGACAGATTTTTGAACGATTTATCGGCTAGTGTATGGCCAGCACTGGACTGGATCTGTACACACGTGCCATTATAGCCTACGAGCTAGGATCTATATCCCCCTTCTCCAGCTCAGTCCATTCACCACATTTTTATGAGAGATATAAACCCTGGAGGCGGCAATTGCTGCATTGGTTTCTCTGGGAGTCTGGGCTGGTGGTACACTGTTTTTGAGGGGCTTGTGTGTATGTGGAAGGGCTACTACTGTTTTTACTGTATGTAAACATGCTTTGATCATGTAGGCAGTTATATAACATCCCTATTATTATGTTTTCATAAAAAATCCTAACATTTATAATAAAATAGTATCACAGTCTATCTTTATATTCGCTTTATGTAGTTCCCTGCAAAGTAGGGATCAACCTATTATCGGCAAAGCCGATATATCGAGGGCCGATCTGTACTTTCCCCGATATATTGTAATCGGCCCCTGAGGTTACCGATATTGCCGATATTTCGGGAAAGTTCTTGTACCGGAGAGATGTCTGCAGCTAGAGGCATCACCCCGGTACCGGCGTCCATAGCCGACGGTCGGCTGTCTTGTAATGACAACCGATGCAGCTGAGAAGCCGCTCGCCTGTCATAACAAGAAGCGGGAGGGGATGCCGAACCCCCCCCCCTCCCACCGCCTTCCGCGGCTCGTCTGGGTCTCCCGTCCCACCGGGAGACCTGGGCAACCAGACTGCAGGGCCGCCAAAGACCCGATCAAAGCCGCATTCGGCTCTGATCGGGTCTCCATGTAAAAACCCGGAAGTGATGTTATGACATCCATTCTGGGTACTCGGCGCCAGGTTAAAAAAAAATGACAGCATTCAAAACAGCCAAACTTGGCGTTTTGAATGCTTTTAAGTGCAGAGGAGGGGTTTGAGGTCTTTTAGACCCCCAGATCCCTCCACACGAGTACCTGTCAAGTAAAAAAGATAAATATTTATTTTTAAATGTACGAAATTATCGGCCCATATCGGCCGGTACCGATACGCGACGACCAAAATATCGGTATCGGTATCAGCAATGAAAAACTATATCGGTCGATCCCTACTGCAGAGAATGATTCAATCTGAGAGGGGAGATAGCAGCACTGTAAGCTCACAAGGCTTCACTACATTGGACAGTGCACAGGGAGCTGATAATAGAAAAATATCATCAGTTTGTTTCTGCTCCTTCACTATCCAATGGCATGCTGTGACAGCCCCTGACCAAACTGTGTTGCTCTAACTGCAGAAAAATTAGATCAGAAAACAGCCATGATGACTGATAGGGGTATCTAGATCGGAACACTGGCTGAGCCGAATTGCACAATATTGACAGATAAAACTATTTTTACATTTCATCAGTGAATTGTTTACCTTCTGCTTTGAAGTATATATGAACCCCACCTAAAACAGCCCATTCAGTTTAAAATACAAACAAAAGGTAAAACCTCTATGTATACATATAAAGAAATATAAATAACATTTTTTTTTTTTTAATAAGTGATTACATATGCTCTGTTCTCAGCTGCATAAGGAGCTTAGAGAGCTGGGGGAGGAGAAACATCATCACACCGATGTTCCCAGTCAATGGCTCTGTAGGGGGGTTGATCCGTGGAGGAGAGCAGTTCCCAGCACAGCCAGAAAGATGACCATGCTGACCTTTCATGCTTAGTGTGGTCTGTTTTTAACAGGAAAGCAGACGGACTGGCAGGATCACCAGGGATTTCACACAAAGGAAGCAATACAAAGAACAGGAGACTTTTTATACAAGTACATGGTACAGCAGGCACATATCAGGAATATGAAATGTTGGGTTTACATATTGTTTAATGTTATATTCTCTAATATTTTAGCGCTCGGTCAGACTTCCCTTACTTTAACAAACCCAGCTGTTGCTTGTCTGTCAAGCTTTACTCTGTGTGAATTAATGTTTGCATTACCTTGTTTGTTCAACCTTAGGCTAGCCATACCGAGCCTGATAAAAGCAAGCAATGCAACTGATCCCAGGACTGCTTGTTACAGTCAGACTGTGCAACGATGTGATTCTGTTACTTGTCTGCCATTGTGGCTGAAAGCTGAATATTTCCATATTATTTTAGGCCCTATGCACACTGAGCGTGTAGACCCGATTCATGAGATCCCGGCATTTTGGTGTGGCTGGAAGGCACAGGCGAACCATTCAGCCCCACTGCTGGCAGCCTATATCACTATATAGGGGTTGATTTATTCAAACTGGTGCACACACAATCTGGTGCAGCTGTGCATAGTTACCAATCAGCTTTCAGGTTTAAGGCCCCTTTCACACACTCTGTCGGACGGAGTCCGTTTTTCTCAGCGGGGGATCGATCCGCCGATCCCCCGCTGAGCAGGAGGATGACAGCTGTGTCTCCGCGCTGTGTGCAGAGACAGAGCTGTCAGGTCCCCATTCTTCTCCATGGGGGAAATCGGATGGGAACGGACCGTCGGTCCGTTATCCAATCCGATCCGCTGGACGGATGGAAAATAGGGTCGATCCCCCGCTGAGATAAATGGAGTCCGTCTGACGGACTCCATGTGTGAAAGAGCCGTTACTGGCCAGATCACCAGGTATCACCAAGAAAATAAAACAAATGCAGCCACCACATCTAATGACTGGTGAGCTGCAATATATTACATTATTGGTATTGGGTTTAATATTACTTTCATTTGTTAATCATTTATGAAAAGTCCATCTAAATCTCCTGGTGCTTCTAACCCAATTATCTCTACAGGTTGACAATGGAACTGTCCAAGGATAACTATACTGCTCCCCTATAGATACAGTGGAGGAGTGAGCGTTGTCACTCTCAGTCCCGGTTCACATATGTGCGATGACAGTCATCGCATGTGATTCGGAGCGCACTGCTCTGAAAAATCACATGTGAAATCTGTGCAATGCGAATTCAGCCATACAGATTGTATGGCTGAATTCGCATTACATTTGGACACAACATGCACAGGACCCCTTTTTTGGGTCCGCAGCAGAATCAGATTGCATGGGCGTTCACGCGTATGCGATCCAATTCATGTCTGAACTAACAGTCCGCACTGTGATATGTGAACTAATCTTGGGGTGTTGTTAACCTAGTATTGACACCCCCAGCGATTCGCATATGGCAGTGTGAACTGCCTGCGATTTGAATGCGATGCGGGAACCCGCAGTGGATTTGCAGGATTCCTGCATCGCATATATGTGAACCGGCACTAAGACAGGAAGTGTGTTGTTGGCAAGGTCACCAGGTGAATATAAAGGGAAAAAAGCCTAAATAGAAAACGAACGCAGCCACCACATCTAAGTATTGGTAAGCTGCAATATATGAATTTTTGGTTCCCGGGTTGACATACACTTCAGCTGAGAATAGGCTATGCAGAAAACTGCCAACATTTCACAGGGATCAGTGGTTTTTATAAATGCTTGAAAACAGGTTTTTCTGTTATTTTTCTTTTTCTTTGGATGAGAGTTGCTATTTAAAGTAGCTTTCTTTGTTTCATGACACGGGAGATATAATAACCATGTCTTTGTGCTGCTCTGACTGAGCATTTTTCCATTTTACAGTTTTGTTTGTATGGAAGAAGAATTTAGAGGTGAACTTTGTGTGTTTATAAGAACTACAAATCTATCTTTAGACCCGTCGGGTTTTACCGCCTCCTGTGTTTATTAATGTTTGATGACTAGAAGTTATTTCCAAAATGTTGTGTATTCCTCTTCTAATCTACGGCCTGACCTCTTGATGGGACTTTCCACATTCATCCAGGAAAGGATATACCCTATGATGACCATGTGGTGTCACCCTATGATGACCATGTGGTGTCACCCTATGATGAGCATGTGGTGTCACCCTATGATGAGCATGTGGTGTCCTCTTACGATGACCATGTGGTGTCACCCTATGATGACCATGTGGTGTCACCCTATGATGACCATGTGGTGTCACCCTATGATGACCATGTGGTGTCACCCTATGATGACCATTTGGTGTCACCCTATGGAGACCATGTGGTGTCACCCTATGATGACCATGTGGTGTCACCCTATGATGACCATGTGGTGTCACCCTATGATGACCATGTGGTGTCACCCTATGATGACCATGTGGTGTCACCCTATGATGATCCTGTGGTGTCACCCTATGATGACCATGTGGTGTCACCCTATGATGACCATGTGGTGTCACCCTATGATGATCCTGTGGTGTCACCCTATGATGATCCTGTGGTGTCACCCTATGGTGACCATGTAGTGTCACCCTATGATGACCATGTGGTGTCACCCTATGATGACCATGTGGTGTCACCCTATGATGATCCTGTCGTGTCACCCTATGGTGACCATGTGGTGTCACCCTATGATGACCATGTGGTGTCACCCTATGATGATCCTGTGGTGTCACCCTATGGTGACCATGTGGTGTCACCCTATGATGACCATGTGGTCACATGTGGTGGCCCCGTTCACACATGGGCATAGCGGAAACGTGGGCACAAACAAGCACAACATGCTTTTCGTGTTATTATTCCTAATGGCACCCCAGACACAGGTAGCAGTCGTGCATTTTTCAGTGCATTTTCTGTGTGACAAAGCATGCAATAACGCGATTGACTCATGCCCAAAATTTGGTACACAAGCTTCTTTGGCACGTTTTTGGAGCCGAAGGAGGCCCATTCAGGTGAATGGTACTGCTTCAAGAACACGCTAAAAATGCACAAAAAAAAAAAAAAGAAAAGCTCGTTAGCGTTGCTCAAGCTTGACTGTGGCCTTAAAAGATGCTGATCTGCTGTTCTGCCTGTGAGAGTATAACCTCAGCCAGAACATTTCTATTTGGAAAGCATGAGATGCGTTGGAACCTCAGACAAGTTCCTGTTGCTGCTAGTGGGACATGAAGTGAGATGGAGTCTTCCCAGTGCAGATGCAAGCAGTAATATAGAAAAAGTAAATATTACTATATACAGTATCTCACAAAAGTGAGTACACCCCTCACATTTTTGTAAATATTTTATTATATCTTTTCATGTGACAACACTGAAGAAATGACACTTTGCTACAATGTAAAGTAGTGAGTGTACAGCTTGTATAACAGTGTAAATTTGCTATCCCCTCAAAATAACTCAACACACAGCCATTAATGTCTAAACCGCTGGCAACAAAAGTGAGTACACCCCTAAGTTATAATGTCCAAATTGGGCCCAAAGTGTCAATATTTTGTGTGGCCACCATTATTTTCCAAAAAAAATTCAAAAAGAAGAACCAGCGCGAAAAGTCACTACTGGATGAACCAAATATGAAAGTAAATATCACAAAATTCCAATATAAAAGTTCAAATAAACTGGGTGATGGACAATAATAATAGTACAGGAAATAAATTCAAAGTGCTGTGAAGAATCAAAAATACGGTGCCCTCTGAAGAGTGAACTCCTAGGTCTACTCTTCAGTGTGAAAATAACGTGCCTTTTAACAGGTGTACCCCAAGGATAGGATGACACCGTGAAAATAATTTGACAAACGTAGAAATTAAAGATGAGGGACAGTGTCCTCTAAAGAGTGAACCCCTATCAATAGTGAATGAAGAAGACTGTGAACAATGCAAAACTGTCACGTAAAATAGTCGTGCAAAGCTATTTCCTAGTGGTAGCGCATAGATTTTCCCCTCTCTATCTCACCATTATTTTCCAGCACTGCCTTAACCCTCTTGGGCATGGAGTTCACTAGAGCTTCATAGATTGCCACTGGTGTCCTCTTCCACTCCTCCATGACGACATCACAGAGCTTGTGGATGTTAGAGACCTTGCGCTCCTCCACCTCCTGTTCGAGGATGCCCCACAAATGCTCAATAGGGTTTAGGTCTGGAGACATGCTTTGCAGTCCATCACCTTTACCCTCAGCTTCTTTAGCAAGGCCGCGGTCGTCTTGGAGGTGTGTTTGGGGTCGTTATCATGTTGGAATACTGCCCTGCGGCCCAGTCTCTGAAGCGAGGGGATCATGCTCTGCTTCAGTATGTCACAGTACATGTTGGCATTCATGGTTCCCTCAATAAACTGTAGCTCCCCAGTGCCGGCAACACTCATGCAGCCCCAGACCATGACACTCCACCTCCATGCTTGCCTGTAGGCAAGACACACTTGTCTTTGTACTCCTCACCTGGTTGCTGCCACATACTCTGAACCAAATAAGTTTATCTTGGTCTCATCAGACCACAGGACATGGTTCCAGCAATCCATGTCCTTAGTCTGCTTGTCTTCAGCAAACTGTTTGTTTGAAAGGCTTTTTTGTGCATCATCTTTAGAGGAGATTTCCTTCTGGGATGACAGTCATGCAGACCAATTTGATGCAGTGTGCGGCGCATGGTCTGAATACTGACAGGCTGACTCCCCACCCCTTCAACTTCTGCAGCAATGCTGGCAGCACTCATACGTCTATTTCCCAAAGACAACCTCTGGATATGATGCTGAGCATGTGCACTCAACTTCTTTGGTCGACCATGGCGAGATCTGTTCTGAGTGGAACCTGTCGTGTTAAACCGCCGTATGGTCTTGCCCACCGTGCTGCAGCTCAGTTTCAGGGTCTTGGCAATCTTCTTATAGCCTAGGCCATCTTTATGTAGAGCAACAATTGTTTTTTTCAGATCCTCAGAGAGTTCTTTGCCATGAGGTGCCATGTTGAACATCCAGTGACCAGTATGAGAGAGTGAGAGCGAGAGCGATAACACCAAATTTAACACATCCACTCCCCATTAACACCTGAGACCTTATACCACTAACAATTCACATGACACCGGGGAGGGAAAATGGCTAACTGGGCCCAATTTGAACATTTTCACTTAGGGGTGTACTCACTTTTGTTTCCAGCGGCTTTGCACAGAGCAGCCTGGATCCTCCAATTTTAGGGTCCCTCTTCTGTGCTCCTGGCCCCTCCCTCCTGTTGAGTGCCCCCACAGCAAGCAGCTTGCTAGGGGCGCAGCCTAGCCGCAGCTTTGTGTATCCATTCAGACACAGAGCTGTAGTTTGGCCCTGCCCCCTCTCACCGCTGATTGGCTAACTGAATTTGATTCACAGCAGCGGGAGCCGATGGTGTCATTGCTGTATCTCAGTCATTCAGGAGAGAGAGTCTTGGACCGCTGAGGTGCTCGTGGACATCGCTGGATAGAGATGGGGCTTAGGTAAGTATTAGGGAGGCTCCTGCACACAGAAGGCTTTTTATGCAGAGATACATTAGAATAAAAACAAAAACCTTCTGACTTTACAAATCCTTTAACACATCCACTGGCTCCTGCTCTCTCAGTGCTGTTTCCCTGAACCTCTAGTCTTCATGGAGAAGAATTAACAGCAGACAGTGCAGTCTCCAGTCAGTCTCCTATCTTGGAGAAGGTTGGGGGGGATGGGAGGGGCAGGGGAGTGTCTAGCCATCTTAGGCTAAGGGGCTGTGTGTTTCTATTGATGCCCACCGTGTAGAGAGACACAACTGTAGCCCTTGCATGCAAGTATGATTCCATAGGATACTGCAAGAGAAGATGAGGCCCCCAAAAACAGGAAACCTGGGGCAGCGGACATGGCACCAGCCTTATCTGGAACATAGCAAAGATTAAAAAGATAAAAAAGCTGAATACTCAGTGGGTGAATAAATCAGTGCCCCCAAGGCTCTGTACTATCAGGAGATGGGATTTGGGACTTAAGAAGAAGGGGAGGATCAGAGAAGACAGGATCAAACATCCTACTTACACAATGCAGAGGGTTAACCCCTTAGGTTCCACAGTGAGTATAACAAGCATGCTTTACTGCATATACAGACTGATTTTACTGTTGTGGGTTTAGTAACACTTTACTATCACTTTTTAAGCTTTTACTACTCTATAGGAAGCAAAAACAGTTTTGCCTTTAAAGTTCTACTGTTAGGGTACACTCCAAATCTGAAAATGATGAAAAATGTCCTACCCGCCGATTACTTCATACTTTCATCCAGATATTGCTGTACTATACCGGTCCACTCCTATTGCCAGTAATCTGATGATCCTATGTTAGAGCACCCACTGTAGGCTGGGGTCACTTCCCTAGCATAGCCCCCCCCCCCTTGTATGTTATAGCCCTCTGCTTTTCTTGGAGTATCTAATTACTGTCTGTGCTGGCCCAGCTCCTCCAGCTTTTTCCACCTCAATCTGACTGTCCATGGCCTGCCCCTTCTATTCATTGGATTTCAGTTCTTTGAATCATGGAGGCTCTGTAGTAAATGTGGGTGTTACCTAGGATGGTTACCTAGGATGCAGATGAAACCTGACAAGGAATGCCCAGTCCTCCAGACTGACATCCACTCATAACTCCTTCCAAGAGCCAGCCGACTTGCATCAGGACTGAGGAGTACTGAGACCGGGGGCTGTCATGTTTTCAAGAAGCTATGTACAGCACCTTGCTTGCCCCTCCCACCAGCCATGATCTGTTCTCATTTCATAGAGAAGCACAGAGACTCATGACATCTCCGGGTATGTAATTAAAACTGAAAGGTTTTATTTAACAATCTCATTACTAAGTTGAAGGGGGGGGGGGGACCAGCCAAGGCAAAATATAAGCAGATTAAACTTCACCCTTATCCAGGGCTTTTTCTTTAGCTGGAACTTGGTGGATCTCAGTCCCACCACCTCTGGCTCAGGCCCTCAGCAACCTGCTTGCCATTATCACTTGCAAACACAGAAGTCTGGCTTGTCTCCCAGTGGCTCTCACTGAGTGCAGGATGGGGGCAGGGGAGATGCAGGTCCCTAGGGTGGATTGCGAATGTTGACACCCCCACTAGATTAACTCCCTTCAAGTGAGAGAGGCGGAGCCACCTACAGCGGGGAGGTACTAGAGCCGGTTGGGTGCTTCAGCTTAATACACCAACAAAAGTATAACATGTGGAAGATGGTGGAGCTTTTAAGGAGGGTTTGTATGCAGAGGTCAGAGCTAAAGAGGGGTGAAAGTGAGATGTGGATGGGGGATGCAGAGGTAAGCAGCTATGGATGAAGACTGAACTCTGCACTCTGTGTGTAGTGCACCCCCAAACCCTACACTGTATGTAATGCACTCCTGGTATTTAATGCCCTTTAAGACCCTCGCACTGTTTGTGAAATTTGAACACACCCGTCACCCACTATCTGATTGGTTTGCAGGGTGTGTGGGGAGGAGGGGGGAGATGGGTTTGGGGGGGGGGGGGGGGGTCGTGGTTCAGTTCCTGCACCGATTTTCTGGGGAAAAAAAGCCCTGCCCTTATCTCAGTGGGAGCGATCTTCCTTTTTGCTCTTCTGTCTGTCCTCAGTATCTGTGGATAGGAAGGAGCTCCTAATGTTCCGTGCCAGCAGTTTTGTCGGTCATTGAGAAATGTTAAGGTCATTGTCAGAGGCTGGATGTGAGTGGTGAAGATGTCATCTTGACTCACTCAGCAGACACATGCTGCTGTCAGAATGGTAGACGGGACCAGACAGGGGAACCTGCTCTCCTTTCATAATGAAATCACATACTCCGATGAATACGGGGGAGGGAGATGGAGACCTAAAGGGGATCTCCAGGCACAACACATAATTCAGCAATGGATATACAAAGTGAACAGTTCCTTATCTTCCCACACCAAAATAAAGGAGACCGTGTTCAAAAGTGTGGTGCCTAAACCCACCAATGTCCTCCACACTAAACGCTGCTGATCATGGTGGTGTAGGAATCAGGGGATGCCTAGTATGGCATGGGTAGGCCAGCCATTGATAACATTTCTAATTGAAAACTTCCTCACATGCCAAGTTTTTGTGCAGATTAGGAGGAAAAGTTGCAGCAATTGCCAGATGTGATAATTTCTATAAAAATCAAGGTGACCTCCATAAGTGACCTTATTAAAAGAAATTCTAGCTACTTGCCTGTATTGCATACCGGTCTAAATACTTTGTAGTCCCTTATGACAAACAAGTGTCAAAAGTCAAAAGACTGTCCTTCCATATTTGTTCCAGGTTTTGAAGCCAGAGGTTCAGAATGAAGAAACTAGCTTTTCCAGAAGGAGGGGTCAGCAATGGTATCCTCCTATGATGATAACTGCCTAAATTTTTTTTTTTCATTTTGGATAGCGCAAGGGAGGGGTATAAGCCCTGTCGGTTTTTTTTTTTTTTCCATCTGTAGCCCATTGGGGAGATTTCCCTTCACTGTCTCATAGTCAAAACTCCAAAGTGAGGGAATCCCTGATGGTCTTTAGAACTAGCGTTCCCATTGGAAGATTTCCCCTGTATTCCTGTTCTGATATCAACCACCCAAAATGTGGGATTTTCTCTCACTTTGAATTTCAATGAAAATGGAAAACAGGACAAATAGAGAGGGAGAATCTCCTTGTTTTCTAACACACTCTGACCAGAGCAATATAATGTTACTATAATAACATAGTACTACTCTGGGGAAGTGATCAGGATTTTTATTTATTATTTTACACATTATGTTTGCGTATAGCAGTGAATTACATTGCTATAAGCAAGCATTTTATAGAATGAAACTGATTCATTCAGTTTGTTTTGTTGTTATAAGCTGTGATTGGTCATAGATAATTACATGGTACAGATGGGATGTGATTGGCCCTGTCTGTACCATGTGATAAAATTGGCCAGTCACAGCTAGCAACACAGTTGTACACAATGGATGGCATGAAAGGAAGCGATCCACTGTGTACAATTGTCATGTGACCTGCTGTTATTGCTCACGGTGGTCACATGGTACCATCAGCAAGCCGGTACACTGATCAGTCACCGGCTGTGTCCAGTGGACAGATCATGCCACTGTGCGAGGGGCGCTTTCTGAGAGGACGTCATATGACGGATGGGAAAGCCACCGCCTGACCAACATTCTGCTATAGACCCAACAGGGAGGTGTTAAAGAGTAACTAAACCTCGGAAGCTGTGCATAAAAAAGAAAAAAAAAAGGCAAACAAAGGACTAGTCACCAGTATTGCCTGTTTACCCTGCAGCTGATCTTTCTCTATTACTAACTTACCTATTTCTTTGTTCTGTACTATGTCTCTGGAGGCAGCCATCTTGGGAGTGGCTTGCTTTTCTGCAAGAACAGTGAACAGAGTGACCACACAAAGTCTCACTACAAATCTCCTGATACTAGTCAGAGGCAGCAGTGCCTTAGATCTCACAGTGCAGATATACAGCTATGAGGCTGTAGGTTGCAGGAGTGCCTAGGCACACTCACATACCAGGAAGTCCACTGATTTTATTCAAGGAAACAAGATAAAAGGTACATTTCTCAGGGTATTGTTTAAAGAAGATCTTCAGCCTGTTCGTAAAAAAAAAAATATCAAATTTGGCAACTACAAATGCTGTAGCTGCTGACTTTTACTAAAAGGACACTTATCTGTCCAAGGATCCAGCATGGTCCTCACCCAGGCCTGTTCTTCACTGGTTTTTGGGTCCCCAGTGCCAGCATGTTTAGTGTGGGAAACTGGCTGTAACTCCCTGTGGCTTCATAGCCGACTTTCTAATGCACATGTGCGAGCCACGCTGCGTTCTTTGAATGGTTCCGCAGCTTCATGGGACCTGTGTCCTAGAAGGTTGTGGGCAGGGAGTGGAGGGGGAAAACTTCTGGTGGAATTATCTAGGTGATCCAACTGGAAAGCTAGGGACCCGCTACAGCCCCACGAAAAAAGTCCAATGTCCCGTCCAAATGTTGGGGGACGGGACAAAAAGAGTGACTTCCCCTTTAGGGTTCCGCTTTAAGCACAATTCACATTTCTAAATGCTCCCCATACTGTAGCAGATATCCACTTCTGAGTTTAGGTCTGCTTTATTGAAGAGGTAGTAAACTCTTAAAAAAAAAAAGAAAAGAACAAATAGCCTGCAGGTTAATTCCATAATGCACTAGAACACAGCACATACTAGCACATTATGACAGACTTCCCTTTCCAATGGAGCCCTCCAGTGGTGTACTTTCACCGCTGCCAGGGCTTCCATCTTCACCTGCTCCTCCTTCTGGGTTTGCGATCTCTGTTCTTTTGAATGGCCGAGCTGTAAAAATGTCACTCCTGCGCATCTGCATGGGAGTCACGATCACGGCTCAGTGCTCTCTGCATTGATGGTACACTCAGTGTGGCTTGAATGCAAAGCTACTGTTCATGTAACGGTGACGTCACCGGTTGCTCCGGTTGGTGAATATCTTCTAAATGGTGCATGTTTAGAAGATATTCACTGTACCTACGGGTCGGGTAAGCCTTATTAAAAGGTTATCTGTATGTACAAGCCCATAAGAAGACTTTACTACCACTTTAAGCAGACGTTAGCTCAAGTTTATCGACTGCCAAAACTAAGATGATGTCGTCATTCTGCTGCAGGCCAGTAGATGCATTTCATAATGGGTAATCGGACTGCAGTATTGTAACAGCCATTGCCAATTCTCATCAGTGGGCAGAGTAAGGTGTGACCACCTAAGCTCATCATATGGTATGAAAATCTCTGTGCCTATTCCTTTAGATTTACCAAAACTAAGTTACAATATATGAGGACAAACCTAAATCCATTCAGGCCAGGCCCTTGCACTACATACTTGTTGGTAGATTGTAGAGTCAGATCATGGTGAGCTTTAGGGGTAACACTAATATTTATACCGAGCCTTCACTCCCCTCACAGCACTACTAAATATAAAATATCTGAGTGGAGAATCTTTTGAAGCAATTTTGTGTTTTCCTGAAGCCCTCTGTGCTCCTCTACCACAATGCACCGCGATGACCCATTTTTTTCCCTTCTCCACCGTGACCTTTAGAAAAATTCACATTAGGTTAAATCACAAATGTATTTATTTGAATTCCACTCAGTGATCATGACATATCTTGTCGGGTTCAGGGTTATTAAAATGCCGGCTATTCTCCCTCCATGTGTGCAGGCATATCTCCGCACACCGCAGTCTGCTTGGAGGAAAGTTACACAGCAGACAGTCAGCGGCTTCCAGGGCAGGAGACGGGCAACGATGGCTGCTGTGCTCATGCTTGGAAGCTGGCTAGGAAAAACATCATGTTGGGAGGGGAATGTGGTTTGTGTCGAGTGTCTTAAACCAGGAAAATGAAATGTTTCTGCTCTGGCATGCCTTTTCCTTGTCAATGAGAGGTTACAACAACACTAGAAGTGTTGTATTTTTAAACATCACGTGTTTCCACACTGTGTGGATCATGGGTTTAGATGGCCCTGTATCACTGCCACTTATGTATGGATTTTGGCACAGAATTTGGTATTCCTGTATGACCACTGGTGCGACATGGAGTATTTCTTTTTGTGTTACATGCAGTTTTGTATACTTGTAACCCTACTGGTCTAAAGTGGATTTTGGTATCCCTGTACCCCACTGGTAAACTATGGAAGTTGGCATTTTTGTATCCTCACATTTTACATGTAGTTCAGTATTCCTGCATCTTACCTGGAAGTTGCCATCTCAGTATCCCTAATCTTAAATATAGTTCAGCATTCCAACATCTTACATGGAAGTTGGCATCCCTGTATCTTACATGAAGTTCAGAATTCATACATCTTACATGGAAGTTGGCATCCCCATATTCCTAGATCCTACATGTAGTTCAGAATTCATGCATCATACATGGAAGTTGGCATCCCTGTATCCCTATGTCTTACATGAAGTTCAGAATTCATACATCGTACATGGAAGTTGGCATACCCGTATCCCTACGTCTTACATGTAGTTCAGAATTCATGCATCTTACATGGAAGTTGGCATACCCGTATCCCTACGTCTTACACGTAGTTCAGAATTCATGCAGCTTAAATGGAAGTTGGCATCCCTGTATCTTACATGAAGTTCAGAATTCATACATCTTACATGGAAGTTGGCATCCCCATATCCCTAGGTCCTAGATGTAGTTCAGAATTCATACCTCTTACATGAAAGTTGGCATCCCTGTGTCTTACATGAAGTTCAGAATTCATGCATCTTACATGGAAGTTGACATCCCCATATCCCTACGTCTTACATGTAGTTCAGAATTCATGCATCTTACATGGAAGTTGGCATCCCTGTATATTACATGAAGTTCAGAATTCATACGTTGTACATGGAAGTTGGCATCCCCATATACCTACGTCTTACATGTAGTTCAGAATTCATGCTTCTTACATGGAAGTTGGCATCCCTGTATCCCTACATCTTACACGTAGTTCAGAATTCATGCATCTTAAATGGAAGTTGGCATCCCTGTATCCCTGCGTCCCACATTTAGTTCAGAATGAATGCATTTTACTTGGAAATTGCCATCCCTGTATCCCATCTTACATGTAGTTCAACATTCCTGCATCTTGCTGTACCCCACTGGTAAACCATGGAAGCTGACATCTCTGTATCCCTACATTTTACATAGTTACATATAGTTACATAGTAGGTGAGGTTGAATAAAGACAATAGTCCATCCAGTTCAACCTGTGTAGGTGTGTGTGGCTGTAATCATCTCACATACCCCTGAATGTTCTGATCCTTGAGATGTAAGTCTAAGAGTCTTTTGAAAGCCACCATACTACCCGCAGAAACCACCTCTTGTGGTAGAGAATTCCACAATCTTGTAGCCCTAACAGTAAAGAACCCCCCACGTTGCCTGAGGTTAAAACGCTTCTCCTCTAATCGCATTGTATGCCCTCGAGTCCTCATGCAATCCCTTCGAATGAACAGCTTTTTTTCTAAGCTGGGATCCCCATTAAGATATTTATAAATTGCTATCATGTCCCCCCTCAGACGTCTCTTCTCCAGGGAGAATAAATCGAGCGATTGTAGACGCTCTTCATAGTCAAGGTCCTCCAATCCCCTAATTAGTTTAGTTGCCCTTCTCTGGACTCTCTCCAGCTCCAACACATCCCTCCTGAGGACTGGCGACCAGAACTGGACAGAATACTCCAGATGCGGTCGGACCAGAGTTTTATAAAGTGGAAGGATTATAGTCTTATCTCTGGAATACATCCCTTTCTTTATGCATGCCAATATTCTGCTGGCTTTGGCAGCTGCCGCTTGACATTGCATGCTGTTGCCTAATCTATCATCAACCAAGACTCCCAGATCCTTCTCCATTTTTGATTCCCCCAAGGGTTCCCCTCCTAACGTGTATTGTGCTTTTATGTTTTTAGTCCCCAAGTGCAAAACCTTACACTTCTCCACGTTAAACCTCATTTGCTATGTCCGTGCCCACTCTGTAATTTTGTCCAGGTCATTCTGTAGGATATCTGCTTCATGCTGTGCAGTTATTGCTCTGGCCAATTTTGTGTCATCTGCAAAAACTGATATCGAACTACTGATGCCGTCCTCAATGTTGTTTATGAATAAATTGAACAAGGTTGGTCCCAGGACTGAGCCCTGGGGCACCCCGCTTACTACCTCAGACCAGTCTGAGTATGCGCTGTTTATTACCACCCTTTGGATACGCCCTTTAAGCCAATTCCGTATCCAAGAGCAAACCCTGCTGTCGATACCTGCAGATCTTATTTTATAAATTAAGCGCTTGTGGGGAACTGTATCAAACGCCTTAGCGAAATCCAAGTACACCACATCCACTGGTCTCCCCCTATCTAGCTCACAGCTCACCTCCTCGTAAAATGTTAATAGATTGGTTTGACAAGAACGCCCATTTGTAAACCCGTGCTGATTACTGCTGATGATGTTGTTGTCTTTAGCAAACTCTACGATATAGTCCCTTATCATCCCCTCCAGAAGTTTACATACTATGTATGTAGTTTAGTATTCCTGCATCCTACCTGAAAGTTGGCTTCCCTGTATCCCTAATCTTAAATCTAGTTTAGCATTCCAGCATCTTTGAAAGTTGAAAGTTGGCATCCCTGTATCCCTATGTCTTACATGTAGTTCAGAATTCATGCATCTTACATGAAAGTTGGCATCCCTGTGTGAAATAAATAGGGGGTGGGTTTTGGATTCCCCCTACTTAAATATGAATATGTATTGCAACACTGTGTCTTAAATATAGTTCTGTGTCCTTGCATTTTACATGGAAGCTGACATTGCTGTATCCTCACTATGTGGCGTTTGCTATTCCTGTATGTTATATGAAGTTAGGAATGCCTGTATCACTAAATCGTACATAGAATTTAGAACTTGTGTATTCACACTTACAGTACACTGTCTCTAAAATAATAATAATAGTTAAAGTTGTCAGCTTAGTTAGCACTTGGCTTAGCAGCTAAAATGTTAAAGCTGAACTCTAGGCAGATATAAAAGACGCAAATTAATATGGCTCTGCATTCATGAATACATCATTTTTTCTCTAATGTAGTGTAAGTAGCTATATTTGACTTGATATCAATCATTTGCAGTCCCTGTACAGCAGAGCTCAGGGTGGAAGATGGCATGTGTTGACAAGGAGCATTCTGATTGAAGGAGAAAGCAGAGTGACAGAGAATGATCTCATCCCTGTGCTGCTTCTCTTACTGTCCAGTCACAGTGGGGTGGGTCCATGACAGCATGGGCTTACAGGAAATGGGTTAGAATGATGCTGGCTGTCATTCAACTCAGATGATTGAGGACTGAAGTTCTGCTTTTATTCAAACTGCTTGCTGCTCCCCACACTAAACTTTCTATCGATGCTGGAGCTAGCTCCTTCAGAGTCCAGCTAATGGCTGCTTTTGTGATCCTTCTACTTGTCCACACCAACAGGTAGGCAGAGACACTGATTAAATGTGGGACAATGGTTTTCAAGGATAAATCTTTATTACTAGGGGCAGTCCCTGGAAATCAGGTGCAGCTGACAGCCATGAAGTTCATCTGCTTATGTTTGACCCTGAGGCAAAAGTTGTCTATACGTTGTAACGCCCTGCAAGATAGGATGCTAGTTAGGTTAGGTAAATTAAGTTCTTGTCATCAGTTGAGCGGTGTGTGATTTCTCTGGTCTGCTCTGAGTTTCACTATATTCGTGTCACTGGAGATGTCAATGTCAGTTAGGGCTCGTTTACACTTGCCTCAAATCATGGCTTCAGACAAGCTTTTTAAAAGCTCTCTGAACACCAGTCAAAGTCCTGTCATTATATAAAATGGTTAGCTTACAGTCCTGTTTACACCTAGTGTTTGCTTTGCTTTGCTTCAAAAACGATTCCCCTATGTCGCTTTAGTGCTGCTTCAAAGCGTCTTCAAAGCCTCCATAGAAGGCTCGCTTGAAGCACCTACAGCTTTTGAGTGGCTTTTGTTTAGCTTTAGTTTCACTTTATTTTGGAGAAATTGCAGGTATGAGATATCAACACACACACACAGCATCTGCCAAGCTTCATTAAAGCTTCAAAAAATCACCACGAAGCATCATCGGAGCACCACTGAAGCATCACAAAAGCTTTGCAGAAGTATAAAAAAAACATTAAAAAAGCATGGTAAAGCGGTAGGCGGCGGCGCTTTAATGTGTGTTGAAGTCGAAGCAAGTGTAATTGAACCCTTAGTCAGTTCCCACAGTGTCAGTTAGTGTCAGATTGTCCACTGCACTGTCACACTATACGTCACCATTACTAGTATAAAAAATAAATAAATCAAAATTCTAGTGTATATTCTAGTGTTTATATACCATATTGTATAGACGCTATAACTTTCTTGCAAACCAATTAATATACACATATTGTTTTTTTTTTTTTTTTTTTTTTTTTTACCAAAGACATGTAGCAGAATAGATTTTGTCCTGAATTTATGAAGAAATTTGATTTTTACATTTTTTTATTTTAAATGTTTTATAACAAAGTACAAAAAAAAATATATATATATATATATATATATATATATATATATATATATATTTTCTTTTTTTTTTTCAAAATTTGTGGTCTTTTTTTGTTTATATAATAAAGAATACAAAAAAAAACAGTGATGATCAAATACTACCAAAAGAAAGCTCTATTTGTGTGAAAAAGTTATACAAATTTCACTCGGGTACAGCGTTCCAATACCGGGCCATTACCAGTTAAAATAAGCGCAGTGCTAAATAACAAAAAATGGCCTGGTCACGAAGGGGGTAAAACCCTCCAGAGCTGAAGAGGATATTGTGATGTGCATACCCCTGGGTTTATAGGTCATGCACATTTGTTCGCTTCAGTGTGCCAAGTTCAAAGTTTGGAAGGTACTAATGAAAACATACCAAGCCATCCAACTCTGTCCCAAGTTATGTAACCAAACTTTTCCCTTTTCCTCTCCCAAGGCTTCCTGCTGTGTAGCCCCCTCGTCACTTCCTCCACTCCTCGCCTCCAGGACTTCTCCAGAGCCTCTCCCATCCTTTAAAACCTCCCTACCTCAATCACTATCTCCTACTATGCCTGAGCTTGTACTTTCTCCAACAACTCATCCCTCGCAGCTATTATCTCATATATCACTTGATCCTCCCTTTTAGATGGAAGCTCTCATGAGTAGGGTCCTTAACTCTCTTCTGCTGAATTATCGTATGTTGCAATTCTGTTCTCTCCCTTTATCTTGTAAAAGCACTGTGCAAACTGTTGGTGGTATATAAATCCTGTATAATAATAATAATAATAAGGTATACGGGAATGACATTCTGTGGAGTGCTAACTTCAGAATGATGCCTGCATCCAAGGATACAAGGGAGCCAAATTCCTTGTTACCCTGCAGGCTGCATGGGGTGAATGAGAAACAGTGCTGCCTGCAGCGATCGGAGTCCGCCTCTCTCGCTGAACTCTGTATATGTGTGTGTATATGTGTGTGTGTGAGCTGCAGAATCAGGAGAAGGCAGAGATCACATGTAGAGCAGAGATCACCGTCTGCTCACTTCATTCTAGCACTATGCTCAGTCAGTCTGCCTGTGCTCTTCCCAGCCTGACATCCAACTGATATGTAAGGTGAGTCTATACATTGCTTTGTATACCTTGCCCCGGCACTAGCACTCTCTTTCTTGTCTTTTTTTGCCTGCAGCTGTTATTATGTAGCTGGGAATTCCAGATATTTGTCTGGAGGTTCCTGCCTTTTATTTGTTAAAAAACAAAAATATGTTCACGATTAGATTCACAGCAACTCGGGAACACTGCGATAACCAGAACTGCATTCTCAGTGACTGTGAAGATATATATCGTTAGGGTTATATATCGTTATATATCGTTATTTTTGTTTCTTTGTGATTTTGTGTATAATCTATTGGTCTGTTAATTATTTTACTTTTTTTTTCTACTGGATTAATATTCAAGATCATCTATCAAGATGCTGCATTTCCATAGCTTCCAACAGACCTAGCTTGTAGGACAGTCCCTCTTTCAGACAAACATCCCTCCATCCATCTGTCCTTCGTAACTGCCCCTTGTTTTGATCTGATGTATAGACCAGTATAACCTGTAAATGTTGTGTGATATGTGTTGCTCAACACCAGCATAAAGGACAAGTAATGATGTTGGTGATGGCAACCCATCCAGAGTGTGTAGCTTACACTTCAAACATTGTTTTGACTAATATGTACACATACAGTATATATATATATATATATATATATATATATATATATATATATATATATATATATATATATATATATATATATATATCTCCATATAAGTCCCACCAATTACCCCTTACAATTTTGCATCCATGTTACCTTTCATATGGACTGTATATTTGTGCAGGTTAAATTTGTGCCTATCTTTGTACTTTAAAAAACAATATATGGTTAATATGTGTGTGTGTGTGTGTGTATATGTATATGTATATATATATATATATATTCTATCTATCTATCTATCTATCTATCTATCTATCTATCTATCTATCTATCTATCTATCTATCTATCTATCTATCTATAAAATATTATTTAGTTTAACCACTTTACCACTAGAGGATTTTGCTGTCTTACGTCTGAGCCACTTTTTGCGATTCGGCACTGTGCAACTTTAACTGACAATTGCGCGGTCGTGCGACGCCATACCCAAACGAAATTTACGTCCTTTTTTTCCCACAAACAGAGCTTTCTTTTGGTGATATTTGATCACCTGTGCAATTTTTACTTTTTGCGCTATGAACAAAAAAATAGCGTAAATTTTGAAAAAAAATAACAATATTTTTCACATTTTTTTTACATGAAATTCCCCCCCAAAAAAATGTAAAAATCAAAATTATTTAAAATTTTTTGCAAGTTTGTTTCCTGCTACCTATGTTTGGTAAAAAAAATCACAATAAGCGTATTTTGATTGGTTTGTGCAAAAGTTATTGCGTTTACTAACTAAGGGAAAGATTTCTGTCATTTTTGGTGTTTTTTTTGTAATGGCGGCGATCTGCGATTTTTTTTTTTTTTTTTTTTTTTTTTTGCGGGACTGCGACAGATCGGACACCTGACTGACATTTTTGACACCTTTCGGGGTACCAGTGACATTACTACAGTAATCAGTGCTATACATATGCACTGTTACTGTAAAAATGACACTGGCAGGGAAGGGGTTAATTTTATTGGAGAGGGAGGGGTTAATGTATGCCTGGTGCTTACTAACGTGTGTGGGGGAAGGTGACTGTGTGACACAGGGACAGATCCAGGGTTCAGCTATGCTGAACCCTGCAATCTGACCCTGCCTGTCACTTAGGAGATCCGCCCGCTCTGTTTACACAAGCAGGCGGATCTCCACACTCGATTCCCCGACGATCGGGGAAGAGCAGCGGCGATCGCCGCTGCTCCTCCCCTGGCCTGACTCCCGCTGTGACTGAACACAGCGGGAGCGAGCCTCTGGCGGCGCGCGCGGGCCGCTGAGAAAGGGGAGTGTCTGGCAACGTAGGTCTACGTCGCCAGACGATAACCAACCACTTTGCCGCAGTAGTGCTCGAGTGAGCAGACGGCAAGTGGTTAATACAGGTGCATCTCATAAATGAGAATATCATCAAAAGTTAATTTATTTTGGTAATTCAATTCAAAAAGTGAAACTCCTATATTTTATATAGATGCGTTACACACAGTGATATATTTCAAGCAATTCTTTCTTTTAATTTTAATTATGGCTTACAGCTAGTGAAAACCCAAAATTCAGCATCTCAGAAAATTTAAATATTTGAAGACCAATAAAAAAAAAAAAAAAAAAAAAAAGGATTTTTAATACAGAAATGTTGGCTTACTGAAAAGTATGTCAATGTGCAGTATAGCATGCACTCAATACTTGGTTGGGGTTCCTTTTGCATGAATTACTGCATCAATGCGGCGTGGCATGGGGGCGATCAGCCTGTGGCACTGCTGAGGTGTTATGGAAGCCCAGGTTGCTTTGATAGCGGCCTTCAGCTTATCTGCATTGTTGGGTCTGGTGTCTCTCATCTTCCTCTTGACAATACCCCACAGCTTCTCTATGGGTTTAGGTCAGGCGAGTTTGCTGGCCAATCAAGCACAGTGATATCATGATCATTAAACCAGCGATTGGTACTTTTGGCAGGAGCCAAGTTCTGCTGGAAAATGAAATCAGCATCTCCATAAAGCTGGTCAGCAGGGGGAAGCATGAAGTGCTCTAGAATTTCCTGGTAGAGGACTGCACTGACTTTGGACTTGATAAAACACAATGGACCAACATCATCAGATGACATGGCTCCCCAAATCATCACTGACTGTGGAAACTTCACACTGGACTTCATGCAACTTGGATTAAGTGCATATCCACTCTTCTTCCAGACTCTAGGACCTTGATTTCCAAATGAAATACAACCATTTTTACAGTCAGTGATGATTTGGGGAGCCATGTCATCTGGTGTTGGTCCACTGTTGTGGTTCACAGGGCAAATCATTTTGTTAACAAAAACCTATATAATTATGCCAGTTTTATTCTTGAAATGAATAAAAACTGCTGAAAATAAAGGTAGACAGTAAAAGTTGTGGTGTCCTCCACATGAGTGCTCAATGTAATAGTAAACCCTCTAAATCAGGGGTGTCAAACTCAATTTCATCACGGGCCGCATTATAGTTGCCCTCAAAGGGCCAGTTGTATCTGTAAAACTAGATGTCAAGAGTACCCTATTCCCCCTTACATCAGATGTCAACGGCTCCCCCCATTATCAGGAATCAAAAGTCTGTCACCCTCTCTTACATCAAACTGCACCCCCAGAGATGAGGGAGTTGCCACAGCTGCAGGAGAGGTGCGAGGGTCACATGAAATGTCATGGAGGGCCGCATTCTGCCCGTGGGCCTTGTGTTTGACACATGTGCCCTAGATGGTTGGTTTGTGGAAAATGTTCCCTTGTGTTGGCGGTCAGTGTTGACGTGTTACCCTTCAGAATCAAACTATGGACACAAAATTTTCTTGTGGTTTACACAGCTAAATGGAGCCATGTAAAGGGGCCCAGAGCATATTAAAATGCTGTATTCAGATCTGTTTATTAGCTTCAGACATGCCTGGGACAAACCTAGATCTATACTTAAATAAAAAAATTAAACAAAACATGCATAAAAAAAAAAAAAAAAAAACAGGCTAGATGGACTACTCTTATTTTCTGCAGTCACTTTTTATGTTTCCAAGTTGAAATTACAGATCTGAATTTGTTTTATTGTTCTTTTTTTTTTTTTATCAGATCATTTGTTATGATCTGCATTTGTTACTTCGGATCATACGTAACTTCGGATGCATTCATTCCGTTCCATTCATTTAGATGCAGCATTTGTTAGTTGGGATAATTCATCGCTTTGGATGCGTTTGTATTCTTTATGTTCTATTCATTTAGATGCGGCATTCGTTACTTCAGATAATTTGTAACTTCGGATGCATTCGTATTTGTTACGTTCCATTCATTTAGATACGGCATTCGTTAGTTCGGCTCTGACCCTTCATTCATTCGGACATTGGTGGTTGTATTCGTAATCAACAAATCCAACAAAACAGTGAGACTTTACAGGGAATTTAGTCTGACACAGAAAAACACACAAGGAAATAAGGGACAAGCTCATTGGCCAGAGATAACACACTAACACTGCCCATCCAAAAATTGAATGAATCGGAATATAATTGAATGAATCGGAATTAATCGGAATATATTCATTAGGTATTTCTTTATATTCAGCGATAACGAAGAGTTGGAAAGAACGGAAATATGAAAACTACATTTTCCCAATGTAATCGATTTGTTAAACTCGTAGGTTGAATTGTATTTCGTTCAGATTTTCGTTATTTCGTTTGGATTTTTGTTCTTTCTCACAATTCGTTCACACACATTCGTCAAAAGAGTCTTTCATTCATTCGGATACTCCTGAATGAACGAATATGCCGAACAAATAAAACAAATTTGTAACTAAACAAATTGCACATGTATAATCCTTTGCATTTTAAGAACGCAGGGCAGGATCCTGACAATATTGTCAGGATCCTTCCAGTGTCTGGAGCAGTTCTATGACGTCAGCCGACAGCGGGCTGATTCTAGGTCACAGTAGAGCACAAGTAAATTGTGACGGGAGTCACTTTGGGCAGGGAGCTTGTGGAACCCAGATTACCTTAGAGAGGTTGGGAAACTCCTTGTTCAGCTCCCCTGGCCCCCTCCTATGTGTACGTCACCCTGTTTCTATTAGGGCATAGGGTGACTGAGAACCACAGTCGTTGCTGCTCTAACCAGACTCACTGTACAACCACACCAGACTCAGAATTTAGTGTTACCCCAGGTTATCCTGGGTTCTACAGTATATGGGTGGTTTGTGTTAAAATAATGAAGGGGCTTTTTCACTTAGGACAGTAATATTTATGAACAATATCCCTCAGGAAATATATGAAGATAAATTGGTTTGACCTTTTCAGGCTGCTTGTAGGAGTTTATCTCATAGACAATTGCTAGATAGTTTAAAGTGGGGTGGGGTTTGTTATTGTTAAGTGCCTGTATCCCATTATTCTATTGTTTGTCTGCCTTGGGATCAACCTATTATGGGATGTATATGTGCATGTGGATTAGCTGCTAGATGGTAGAGGGGATTTCTCCATGCAGCCATTCTTAAAGACTGTCTACTGTTGGAAAGTTGAAGATACCTGTGTCATGTTATTGATTGTAGTTTACCCCACCCTGTGCAATAATGCAAAGAAGGGGGGATTGTACCCTGAGTGTATATCTCTTTGTGCCTGTGTTTGAATAAACAGTCTCATGCTTCTTACCACCCTACACTGATGTCTCGACAAATGACTGGGTGGGCTAAAGGATCTTGGATCGTGCTGGTATCGGGCAAGGGAAGCTTATGTGGCGGACATACTCTTCTTGAGTAAAGGGGGTCTGTAACATAAATGCACTCCTGTGACTCCAAAGAGAAGTAAAAAAACTTTGGCTATACCACAAAGCTCAGCTGTGGTGCATAGAATGGCACGGACAGAGAGGTCCGGTACTAAGCACATAATTGCAGCCGTGCACCTGCAGCACAATTTTAATGTGAACAGGACACAGAAGATTATTGTTTTTTAGGCCTCAGCACAAAGGTGAAGCAGTTATAGAACTACTGTTTTTAGAATCTACCAGGACGCGCTGAGACTGAGTATTTCAACATTCTCTATAAATGGCTTACATCTGTGCAGTGTATCATGACATATCACAATATACTTTGTTATTAATAATTTGCAGCTTGTTTTCTGAATGTTACAACACCGTAGGATATCATTTTGGCTGTAGTCAGTTCTTGACTGATGCTCAATGACACATTCAAGATCAGGAAGATGTCTAGTGCTGATTTAAAATAGCCGCAGACATGGATCATATTCTCCCCTTGCTTCCTGGACATGACGGCCTTCACGTTATAAGGCAAAGTGTCGAGTGTAGTTATCGCAGCTATCAGTGATGCCTTTTCTCAGTTGTGACTTCCCTGCATTGATGACAGGTGAAATTTACTTTCTGCTGCTTAGAGCTTATAGTGAATGTGGTATCTGTTCAGCAATAATATTGTTTTTACTCTTACTATGCTGTCCACCGTCTCCTTGCAGTCTAGCTCTGCAAGATACTTTAAAGCGTAACTCCACTTTTTTGGAGAAAAAAAAACATTCCCCTCTGGGTGATCTCTGTACATTGCAAGGATTATAACAGCCTTTGTTGCAGATTCCTACCTTTTGTAATGCTGAAGATATCATTGTTTGTTCCTCTGTGCCTCTGTGCTGAGTGGGTCTAATGAGAATGGTTTCATAATTAATTATCAGTCAGCTGTGCAGCTGCAGACCAAAAATTAAATTTTTGTTGCAGGGGATTCCGGAAATCTGACTTGTATCTAAAGCCCCGTACACACGCACCGATCGTCGGCCGAACGATCGGCCGTCTTTTTTCCGAGGGCTGTCGTGTCTGTTGAAAAGTGCAAAAGACTGCACACAAATTTTGTCGGCCAACAACAGCCGACTGCAGAAGTGATGTCATGTGATGGTTAACTTTCCTTGTCTTTTTTCTTTCTGAGCATGCCCAGTCTTGCAAATCTGCTGTCTGTCGGCCGAAATCTGTACTGACTGGCGAACAATCGGCCGTTCTGGTGTCGGCATACACAAATTTTAATGCTTGCACGACAGATTCTGTTCGGCCGAAAGTGCGCTGTTGGCTGTCGGAAGCATTATACTAACAAGCCGAAAATCGGCAGATCGTTCGGCGGCCGAACAGTTTCGGCCGACAATCTGCACGTGTGTAAGGGCCTTTAGGCTGGCCATACATGTTCAATTCTCTTGCACAATTTTCTGTTAGATTTACCAAAAACCATATAATATGAGGTCAAAACTAAGCTTCACTTTCAATTGTATCCAGGCCTTTGTACTACATAGTTGAATGTAAATTTAAAGAAAATTATACAGAAAATTGTAAGAAAATTGTATAATGTATGGCAAGCCTTAGGCAGACTTCTGGGAAAATCAGTGAGCCAATCACACAAGCAGGAAATTATGTTTCTGGGGTTACATAGTTAGTCAGGTTGAAAAAAGACACAGGTCCATCCAACTCAACCAATAAAAAGCAAAAAACAGTAAAGAAAACCCAACATTACAATCCCATATATACACAATCCTATACCCGCAGTTGATCCAGAGTGTGGTCAGTATACATTCTGTGTACAGAACAGCTCCAGGTAGCCATATTGCAATGCATTTTTAGAAAATGAAAGTGGAGTTCCTCTTTAAAGCTAAGGCTAAGTCCTCCTCCACACTGGGTGTTTATCCCCGATGCTTGAGACTCTGGCATTTCGGCACAGGTGTCGGACAGTATAGTGCAGTATGTGCCAAAGGATGAATGCAGACTGCTTGCATCCCAAGCATGAGTCCCTGGACGTATATTGCATAAACCTAAGTTATACGCTGTGCAGCCTCCAGGTACATCAGCTGTCAGACTCTCATAGTCTTTTACAGCCTGCCAGCAGCAGGGCTGGGCGGTTCACTTATAAACTTTCTAAACAAAGGGCCAGTTAATTGTTCTTCAAACTTTAGAGGGGCCACATTGTGGTCCATGGGAGTAGAAAATGTCCTGGCATCAGCACACCTCCCACCTTTCTGAGATGGGAACAAGGGACACCTATTAGCAAAAGTATATAGGCATAGGGCACACCCCCTGCTACGCCCCCTTAAAGGAGAATTAAACAAAAAAAGATTAGTTAAACCCACAAGTGCTTTTTTATTTTTTTATCACTACTATTCCTTTATACTGCTCCGTGAAATTTACAAATGCAGCAATGTAGAAATTGGATGAGAGGTTTGGGAAACACTTTTTCAAAGATAAATAGTGCATTTTATATACAACTGTATAGATCAGACCAATATGAAGGGCAATGAGGAGGAAAAAGGGACAGAGGGACATTGTTCCAAAATAGGGACAGTCTCTTGAATTTAGGGACAGTTGGGAGCTACGGAGTTAGTGGGAAAAAACAATGACTTATCTTTGGTATGGGGGTGGGGGTGGGATAGTGTCCCATCGTTGGTGTCAGTGGGAGGAATAGTACCCCATCATTGGTGTCAGTGTGAGGAATTGTGCCCCATCATTGGTGTCAGTGGGAGGAATAATGCCCCATCATTTTTGTCACTGGGAAGAATAGTGCCCCATCATTGGTGTCAGTGGGAAGAATAGTGCTCCATCATTGGTGTCAGTGGGAAGAATAGTGCTCCATCATTGGTGTCAGTAGAAGGAATAGTACCCATCATTGGTGTCAGTGGGAGGAATAATGCCCCATCATTGGTGTCAGTGGGAGGAATAATGCCCCATCATTGGTGTCAGTGGGAGGAATAGTGCCCCATCATTGGTGTCAGTGGGAGGAATAGTGCCCCATCATTGGTGTCAGTGGGAGGAATAGTGCCCCTTTATTGGTGTCAGTGGGAGGAATAGTGCCCCATCATTGGTGTCAGCGGGAGGAATAAAGCCCCATCGTTGGTGTCAGCGGGAGGAATAGTGCCCCATCATTAGTGTCAGTGGGAGGAATAGTGCCCCATCATTGGTGTCAGTGGGAGGAATAATGCCCCATCATTGGTGTCAGTGGGAGGAATAATGCCCCATCATTGGTGTCAGTGGGAAGAATAGTACACCATTGTTGGTGTTAGTGGGAGGAATAGTGTCCTTTATTGGTGTCAGTGGGAGGAATAGTACACCATCGTTGGTGTTAGTGGGAGGAATAGTGCCCCATTGTTGGTGGCACGTAGAAATTATCCCACATTATTGGTGTCTGCGAGAGAAATAGTACTCCAAGGGCTGGGTAAAGTCATGCAAAGGGCCGCAGTTTGGAGACCACTGACTTTTATTACCCTGCATTTAAACGCCAAAAACTAAACCCAGCGTGCATGAGGGCTTAGGTAAAGCGCTAAATTCAAAGATAAAATACATATGAGGGAACTGTTTTACCTGTCAAGGAATTTGTATTTGTCCATCCAGAGATTTACACAGTTCTGCCACACAGCACAGCCCTGCCTGACAGTTTGTATCTACTATGACACTTACAAAGCTTGTCCCATCTCCAGAGTGTGACTGGATAGTAAAAAGAGAAGCAGCAATCATTCGATCATCTCTCTGGCACTCTGTTCTCTCCTCCTGTCAGCATGTTCCCTGTTTGCACGTGAGCACTGCATCATAACTGGCTGTTTCTGGTGCTGCTTCAGGTCCTCACACTAATTACCATTAAAAATATTTATTCATGTATTAATGAATACAAAGCTGCGTTAATGTGTGTCTTTTATGTCTTCCTGGAGTTAAGCACTAGCAGGAGCTGTTTGAAAGGAGACTTGTTAACATGCGGCAATGCACAGCAGTGTATATAACGTCTTCTGGTTGCTGTATTTCATTAAATGTGTTTGCATTTTTAGAAAATCACAGCAGCTGCAGATTGAAATGGAAGGACCATTTTAATAACATTCAGGGCTCATACACATTTGTGTGTTGTGACAGTGTGCTCATTAATGCACATTATATGATAACCCACCTACTCCATGTGCAGTGCCATTGATCATGAATGACACCCCAATGTCCTGTACAGTAGAGTGCACCACAACGCACATGCTGTAAAGACCAGGCCTTTTTCTGACGTTTGTTTACAAGTAAAAATCAGTATTTTTTGCTAGAAAATTACTTAGAACCCCCAAACATAATTTTTTTTTCTTTTAGCAGAGATCCTAGAGAAATAAAATGGCGATTGTTGCAATATTTTATGTCACACTGTATTTGCACAGTAGTCTTTCAAACACATTAAAAAAAAATACACATTAATGAATTAAAATATGTTACGTTGTTAATGTTGATGTTAGGGCTCTTTCACACGGGCGGTCCGATCAGATCCGCCTGTCAGTTTTTTAGGCGGATCTGATCGGATGCCCCATTCAGCCCTATGGAGCAGCGGATGTCAGCGGTGGCATGTCCGCTGACACCCGCATCCGATCCTGTCCGTGAAATCCGGACGGATGGAAACCCTATTTTCCATCTGTCCTGGGGATCGGATCGGATGGGATCAGATGAGAGCGGACAGTTGGTCCGCTCTCATCTGATTCCCCATAGATAGCAGCGGGGGCTGTGACACCTCCCTCTCCGCACTGCAAGCGGAGACGGAGCTGTCATCCGCCAGCTCAGCGGGTATCGCGGATCGATCCCCGCTGAGCAGCATGGATCCGCCTACGGAGGCGGACCGTGTGAAAGAGCCCTTAGGCTAAGCCCACATCCTCCTCTTTTCGGGTCCCTCTTTGGCTCTTCTGGCCCCTCCCTCCTGTTGAGTGCCCCCACAGCAAGCAGCTTGCTATGTGGGCACCTGAGCTGACCTGCAGCTCCCTGTTTCCATACAGGCACGAAGCCGCTGCCCCAGGCCTGCACTCTCTGTCTCCTGACTGGCTCACTGAATTTGATTGACAGCAGCGGGAGCCAATAGAGCCACGCTGCCGTCTCAGCCAATGAGAAGGGAGAGTCTCGGGCAGCCGAGACTCTCCTGCAACATCGCTGGATAAGAGAGGGGGCTCAGTTAATAGGGAAGCTACTGCACACAGAAGGCTTTTTGTCCTAATGCATAGAATGATGCAAAGATGATGTTATGCTGAGTAAATAGGTACCTAACATGTCACGCTTTAAAATTGCGCACGCTCGTGGAATGACGACAAACTATGGTATATAAAAATCTCCATAGGCAACGCTTTAAAAAAAATTTGCAGGTTACCACACCTCTCCCGCCACCTATAAAAGTGATCTCATGGCGAATCTTCCACTGGTATCATTTTTATTTGAAATCCGGCTGCCTAAGGGAAAAAATTATACCGGGGTAATGGCAGCTAGCTGGTATTTAATGTCAAAATCATGATTTACGTTCCCAGTTTGGCGGTTGGCAAGTGGTTAATGGAGATCTGCCAGCACAGTACAGAGTTAATTATGGGAAATGTAACGCCCATTGTTAAAGGAGAAGTACAGCCAAAGCTTGTTTGGCTGTAGTTCTCCTGTGGATCACAGGAGTACAGTTAACTTTGCACTCCTATGGCCCATTTTCAGCAGAGAGTGGCCTGAAGTCCGCTCTCTGCTGACGTTACAGAGTTGGTCCAGACTCATTGCCAGGGAGTTGGGACTTGCCCAAATGAGTAGACCAACAACTGGCTCAGCCTCTCAGCGAGCTGCTGAGAGCCTGAGCCGGCCTCTCCCGCCCTTCCACAGCCCAGCACCCCAGTGGGCGAGGAGGGGGCAGAGCAGAGAGCCAGTGAGTGACAGTCAGCAGCTATCTTCTCGTGGAGCTGTGAGACCCTAGCGATTGGCGGTGTTTGATCGCTCAATTTTTAGTGTTAGAGGTGCCGGGGAATCGATGCTGCATCCACCTGAGTAGAGTAAGTATGATTCTTAAATAAAAAAAAAAACCCATACATCTCTTTTAACATTACATAGAAGGGAAAAGCTAATTAAAACAACACATAAAAAGGTAAGCATCAATTTTTAAACATTATTTCTAAGTGGTGCTATGTGAAGGACAAATATAAAGTTAGTGTTATTCCAATTTAGCTACAGAAGTGGAAATACCCTTTAATCCCTTCCAATCTCTGTATTGTGAGCTAGGCCTCCATCAACAAGGGGTTAATCCCATGCCTACAAGAGATTAAAAATGGCTCCCGTCGTCGTTAAGCCCCCGGAGTTAATTTGTGTTGATTTCTGATATTGGTGTGGAATGTAAAGGCGACCAATCTGCAGCATTCGGAGAGTTGACTCCAGTACAGCATACAGCTGACAAAATACCTCTGTGAGGTTGAACACGACATTCCAGCATCCCGCAGCACAAAGAGGCCTTTCATTCCGCCTGTTAAAATACTCCGACCTGAGGGTTATGTTTTTTCTAACAACTTGTGTTAATCACAAGGTACAGTTTACTGGTATAGGGAATATAGGAGGAAAAAAGCCACAGGAAGATAAAATAAAAGGATAAAATAGGTTTATGTTTAACCACTTGCCAACCATAGTTTTACAGCAGCAGGTCGGCTCTATTATGCGAAACGATGTACCTGTACGTCGCTTCGTGTAACAGACAGTGGGGGCGCGCACACGTGCCGATTGGCCTGAGGGGGAGCCAGTGAGCGGGTCTGGTGGACGCAATGTCTGCCGGCCACCCGCGATCACTCCCCGTGGAGGCAGAACGTAGTCTGCCGATGTAAACAAGGTAGACGCCATTCTGTCACAGATGAACACAGGGATCCTGTGTTTCTACTATTTAGGAACACAGATCTCTATGTTTATCTATTGAGTACATCCCCCACACAGTTAGAAAGCACTCCCTAGGAGCACACTTAAACCTTTGATTGCCCCTGGTATTAACCCCTTCACTGCCAGTGTCATTGGTACAGTACCAGTGCACATTTTTAAGAATTATTTATTGTAGTAATGTCACTGGTCCCCTCAAAAGTGTCAAGTGCCTGATCCGTCCTCCGGAATGTCTCAGTCCTGCTAAAAATCGCTGATCGCCACCATTACTAGTAAAATAATATAAAATAAATAAAAATTACATAAATCTATCCCCTAGTTTGTAGATGCGATAACTTTTGTGCAAACCAATAAATATACACTTATTGGGTTTTTGTTTACCAAAAATATGTACCAGAATACATATTGGCCTAAGTTGATAAAAATAATATTTTTTTTAATTTTTTATTGGGAATGTTTTAAAGCAGAAAGTAAAAAAAAAACATATTTTTTTTTGTCAGAGTTGTCGCTCTTTTTTGTTAATAGCACAAAAAAATAAACACAGCAGAGGTGATCAAATAGCACCAAAAGAAAGTTCTATTTGTGGGAAAAAAGGACAACAATTTTTTTGGGTTCAGTGTGTCATTAAATCGCAATTGTTAATTAAAGTAATGCAGTGCTGTATCGCAAAAAAATGGCCTGGTCATTAAGGTGGTAATACCTTCCGGTCCTGAAGTACTTAATGCAAAGCTTTCAGGATAACCATGCAGGGACTGCCATCATCTGAAAATGCTGATTGCTTGGCAAACATGCTGGTCCAATGGCTTTGATACATTGGGAGGTATTTACTTACACTGAAGCACACAGAAACTGGTGCAGCTCTGCATATTAACCAATCAGCTTTCAGGTTTTATGAGGCATCCCTCCCCTCTCTTCCAGGGGTCTCCAAACTTCCTAAACAAAGGGCCGGTTTACTGTCAGTGGGAGTACAAAAATGACATAGTGCCTGTAACCAGCAGAAGGAGAAATAATCACCCAATTAGCGGGAGGAATTGTATCTAATTGTTTATATCAGTGGGAGGATTTATTCCCCATTGAGGAATGTGTCCCATTATTGGTGTCAGTAGAAGAAAAAATGCTCCATTGTTGGTGTCGGTGAGAGGAATGGTTCTCCATTGTTGGTGTCGGTGAAAGGAATGGTTCCCCATTGTTGGTGTCGGTGAGAGGAATGGTTCCCCATTGTTGGTGTCGGTAAGAGGAATGGTTCCCCATTGTTGGTGTCGGTAAGATGAATGGTTCCCCATTGTTGGTGTTGGTGAGAGAATGGTTCCCCATTGTTGGTGTCGGTGAGAGGAATGGTTCCCCATTGTTGGTGTCGGTGAGAGGAATGGTTCCCCATTGTTGGTGTTGGTGAGAGAATGGTTCCCCATTGTTGGTGTCAGTGGAAGGAATGGTTCCCCATTGTTGGTGTTGGTGAGAGGAGTGGTTCTCCATTGTTGGTGTCGGTGAGAGGAATGGTTCCCCATTGTTGGTGTCGGTGAGAGGAATGGTTCCCTATTGTTGGTGTTGGTGAGAGGAATGGTTCCCCATTGTTGGTGTTGGTGAGAGGAATGGTTCTCCATTGTTGGTGTCGGTGAGAGGAATGGTTCCCCATTGTTGGTGTCGGTGAGAGGAATGGTTCCCCATTGTTGGTGTTGGTGAGAGAATGGTTCCCCATTGTTGGTGTCAGTGGAAGGAATGGTTCCCCATTGTTGGTGTTGGTGAGAGGAGTGGTTCTCCATTGTTGGTGTCGGTGAGAGGAATGGTTCCCCATTGTTGGTGTCAGTGAGAGGAATGGTTCCCCATTGTTGGTGTTGGTGAGAGGAATGGTTCCCCATTGTTGGTGTTGGTGAGAGGAATGGTTCTCCATTGTTGGTGTTAGTGATAGGAATGGTTCCCCATTGTTGGTGTTGGTGAGAGAATGGTTCCCCATTGTTGGTGTCGGTGAGAGGAATGGTTCCCCATTGTTGGTGTCGGTGAGAGGAATGGTTCCCCATTGTTGGTGTTGGTGAGAGGAATGGTTTCCCATTGTTGATGTCGGTGAGAGGAATGGTTCCCCATTGTTGGTGTCGGTGAGAGGAATGGTTTCCCATTGTTGGTGTCGGTAAGAGGAATGGTTCAAACGGTCAAGAGGGAAAAGAACCGCTCAAGTGAGGGGATAGTTACAAACACATCCAACCCAGGTGCAGGCACGGATCCGCAGTCCTGATAGCAGCAAATGGAAGAGCACAAAAAGCCGCACAACCAGTTGAAGATGCAAAAAGTTAAAATCCAAATTTATTTTGCATACTCGAAAGGGTATACCGGTAGGTCAATTCCTTCGTATCAGAAGGATATGCAGTGACTTGGACGTTTTCAATAAAGAGTCAGCACTTTTGTATAGACGCTTTTTGGCTAGGGGTTATCCAAAATGGACCCTTGACAGGGCATACTCTATTGCCCTTAATAGGGACAGGAAAAGCCTCCTTACACCAAAGAGACATTTCAATGAATCTAAGACTTCTGGCAATAATGGTTCCATTAATCTCACCATCCCATACAGTTTGGAATTTAACAGGATCAAACAAATTATCAATAAACATATTCCCATTCTGTATGGTGATAAGGACTGTGCCAGGATCTTAGAGGGAGGAGTGAATATTGTCGCCAAGAGGGCCAAAACACTGGGAAACCAGTTATCCCCAAGTCTGTTTAGCACTACAATTAAAAATACATCAGAAACATGGTTGCATCTGAAAGGTAATTTCCGATGTGGGGCTAAGGACTGCATTACATGTCCCCATATTCTAGGGGGTGTTAACTTTCAATCCTCTATTGAGAACAAAACATACAAAATCAACAGGTTTTTTAATTGTAACACTACATACCTTATTTATCTCATTACTTGCAGAGAATGTTTTGTACAATATGTGGGTCGCACCACACGAAAACTTAAAGACAGATTTAGGGAACACCTTAGTGATGTCAGATTGAGGAAATCCACGAATGTGGCCCGACATTTTAATTCAGAACATGACGGTGATTTGTCTTTGCTATTAGTCCAAGTGATCGAACGTGTGGTTGCTCCTGTAAGAGGGGGCGATGTGTTCCGCCTTCTGTGTGAGCGGGAGGTTTTCTGGATTCATAAACTCCAGACCCGCTTACCTGGCGGTTTAAACTTTGAATGGGATGTTACTCACTTTTATTCCCAGTAATGATTCATGTATCTATTCGTGGGTACATACATTTAACTATACATACAGAGAGGGCTACCTGTATCCCATACGCATACATGGTACATGTTTCTTTGATTGACCATTCTATGTCTTAGTGTTTCTTTGTTTCTTCTTTTCACTTTTTTTTTTTCTCATTTCTCCTTCTCTTTTGTCCCATTTCGGTCTCTGCATCCCTTTTTTTTTTTTTTTTGGAATGCATGTGTTCTTCGATATATATGCATGTTGTTCCGTTCGGCTTGCCTCCATGGCTATATATTTATGCAATGTGTGGCTGATTCCTTTATGGATATTGATTGTGCTATATGCACGGTGGTTCACACATGTGCATGCTATACTCTGTGTTCAGTATGATCTAAGTCGACATGTACACGTAAGCATATATATATATATATATTTTTTTTTTTTTTTTGTTAGATCGATGTGGGATATGCCTGAGACGTTACCAATGTCTTGGGTATATATCCATTTAAATGTCCCTATCTTTATATCTTTATAGGGGACAATAATACCATTATGCTGATAAAGACACACAGGACTTCTATGTTTATGCATTTATGTATTTATTATTATTTTTATGGTAATGTTTAGTGTTCTTACATATCTCATTGGTTATTTTTATATTCTTTCAATTGGGTGGATTGCCCTATGTATGTGAACACAGTTGCAGATATACCACTCAATGGATGGGGTTATACGTTTTTGGGGGTTGTGCTCATACCTATTTCATATGTGTACAATTTCCCCCCCCCCCCCCCCCATTTATCTATTTGTTTCATATGCTATATGGACGTGATGTATGTGTTTGTGGTTACACATTTATTATTTTTATGTGTACCACTTATATATTTACACATATATGCTCTTCATGGCTATATTATACACCATTTCTTTTTATACCATAGTTCCATCCGGGTATGAACACATCTATATGCTTCCGTTTTACTGTTTTCTTTTTCTTTGTCTTTCTTTTTTCTTTTTCTTGTTTTTTTCTTCCCCCCCCCCCCCCTTTTTTTTTTTTTCCCTTCGTTTTTTTTTCCCTTCGTTTTCTTTTTTCTTTTTTCCCTTTACTTTGTTTTTGTTCGTTTTTTTGGCTTCTACCAGCTGTCTTTTTATATTATCACTACTGTTTTTTCCTTATTTTTATTGAAAGCTTTTTCGCATATGCATTTATAGAACTTTTTTGCTATGCGTTTTTGGACAAAAGGTGAAGCAAAAACAAACATACAATTCCTGCTGGGCTGTTTGTGTGCCCTTAATTGGGATTTAGTATCTGCAGCTGTGTGGGCTCAATCAAGCACATTCTGGGAGGTACATGTTATTTGAAATGCCTTTTCCTCTATATATAGCAGTGTCTTGTATTGTACAGCATGGTTACAACTAAGCGGAAGACTCCGTGAAACGCGTCAACCGCCGTGCTCCCCTTTTCCCCCCCATGTCTCCGACTGTTTTGGTTTCATCTTGGATGATTTTATTTTTTTGCCTGCAAAATAAATTTGGATTTTAACTTTTTGCATCTTCAACTGGTTGTGCGGCTTTTTGTGCTCTTCCATTTGCTGCTATCAAGAGGAATGGTTCCCCATTGTTGGTGTCAGTGGAAGGAATGGTTCCCCATTGTTGGTGTCAGTGGAAGGAACGGTGCCCCCTTGTTGGTGTCAATGGGAGAAATAGTGCCTCGAAGGCCGGATAAAGGCATGCAAAGGGCTACAGTTTGGAGACCACTGCTATATGTGATGATGTTTATTGTACATGTTATTATGTAGGGCAGGACCTCTTTTTTTCTCTGGGGTTGCACCAGCTAATTATGATGTGCTCAATTTTCTGTATGTCTTTTTAGGGGATTATAACCCTATATTAATAATTTCAATGGATTTATAATAAAAATATATATTTTTTACATATGTGTTATGGTAAAATATTCTAAATGAAGGTCTCAGGCCCTTAAAGTCCCTTTCTGCTTTCCAAAAAGTTTTCTTCCAGGTTTTAGCCCTCATTCACATTGAACGCGGCTTTGAAATTGTGTGACTTCATCTGTATCTTCATCACCGAATGAACAACCCTGCTTTTGGAAATCGGTGCATCGCTGACTTTTGGGGCGGTGCCATTGCCGGCAATAGGCTGCGATTTGACATGCTATTTGACCTGTCAAATGCATTTCAAATCGGGCCGATGTGAATGAGGGCTCTTTGTCAAAGCTTAAATGGACAAGCTGAAGTTGGAAGCTGATTGGTTACAGAAGTTGCACCAGATTCTGTGTGCTTCATTTTAGTAAATTCCCCCCACTGAGTCACTGACCCCAGCAAGCAAGCTTTCTTAACTACTTTACGACCGCCCTATAGCAGTTTTACTGCTACAGGGCGGCCGCTGTGCGCAGGATCACACACATATATATATACGTGATCCCGCACTTCCAGGTATCGAGCGCGAATGTGCGCCGCCGTCGGCTCACTCACACTGTGATTATGCACAGCCGGAGCTGTTCACCGGGTCCTGCAGACTTTAGGTTCGCTGGCTCCCGCTGATCGTTCCTTACAGAGGCAGAATGGCAGAATATTGGAGGAGAGCAGTCTGAGTTCCCAGCACAGCTAGAGAACTGACCACGCTGTGCTCTTATATCTAGTGTAGTCAGTTTTTAATAGGAAAGCAGAGGGACTAGCAGGAACACCAGGGATTTCACATAAAGGAAGCAATACAAAGAGAAGAGGATACTTTCTCATACAAGTACATGGTACAGCAGGCACATATCAGGAATAGGAAATGTCGGGTCTACATATTCTTTAAATCAGCACAGATCCAAATGATAGTCTGTTTATGGATCGCAATAAAGGCGTGTTAAATCTCTAAAAATAATTGTATTGTTTTTTACTGATAATATATAAAAGAAGCCAGCCTCAGACATCCAACACCCTGAACTATTACTTCCAGTGCCGCCATGTCTGTGAGTTACCATAAGAGAAACTCGGTGTGCAAGCAGACCAGCATTTACCTATTGTTTGCATCTCCACCAGCATGCTTGACATAGCACCACCATTAATAACCAACAACATTGAACTTGCAGAAAGACAAGTATTCATTGCAGTGCACGTCAACTAAGTTCATGTCAGAAGGAGTGTATATTTTCGTGAAGGATTTACAACTGTTCTAGCCCAAGGCATGTTTATTGACAGGTACATAGTGGTGCTGCAGTAGAACAGAGGTCCCCCTGCACTGCTGGCGAGGTGGGGGTGGGAAGGGAGACAAGAAATTTACTACAAAGTCTAGTGCAGTCACACCCATAGAGCGCGGCTGTATGATTGTTGGCTCTTGACAATCTTTCAGGCCTGGTGGCTGCAGGCCAGTTGGCGCTTGTCAAAAATGCTCAGCAAATATACTTTTCAAATTTAGTAGGTGTGAGCCCTAAAGTAGCACTAAGAATGCTTTAATTCTGTAAAAACACCAGGTAAGACTTGCAAAGTTATCTACTATATACCTACAATGTATTAAATACAAAGTAACAGCAGTAAAGGTCTACTGACTGAATCCTTCACACCATGTGCAGAGATCTACCATCGGCTCCTGGCAGAGCCCTTTGGCACATCTGCGTATGCACAGAATATTGTGCGCAATGATGGGGAAGTTGTGCTACTTGTCTTTGCATATGCTTGGGGAAAGATATACGGGGAAACACGCACATGCGCAGCCATGCTGCAAGGCTGTTAGGACCTGAAGTGCTGTGGCACATCCTGCGCATGTGCAGAATCCAGGAGGGAGCAGACGTCATTCTTGCTGAAATGCAAAAGTGTTGATTTGCAGCCCAATAGATGTTGAAAAAAAAAATTATAATATATATTTATATATATATATATATCCAATTTAGAGAAGGGGAGGGGAGAGGATTTGGGGCATGAGGACTTTAGGTTTAAGCCAGCCATACATGCATCAGGTTCAGCAGGAACTGGCCGAATTTCATTCCATGTAAGGGCAAAGGTCGTTGTATGGAAGTTGATCTACCAATCGACTTCTGTACAACTGCACTGTTGGATTTTTGCCATCTCATATAGCCTGCAGCACTGATCAGTGTATTCTGATGGCAGGGAAGTCTCCCCACTGTCAGAATACAAAGGCACAGTGGGGAGGATTCCCCATTTACCTTAAAGCGTTTGTTATCCAACACTTCATATTCCTGATATGTGCCTGCTGTACTATGTACTTGTATGAGAAAGTATCCTGTTCTCTTTGTATTGTTTCCTTTATGTGAAATCCCTGGTGTTCCTGCTAGTCCCCGTGCTTTCCCATTAAAAACTGACCACACTAAGCAGCAGAGCACAATGTGGTCAGTTCTCTAGCTATGCTGTGAACTCAGCTTGCTCTCCTCCATTGATCAGACTCCCCCCCCCCTGCACAGCCATTACCTGGGAAGCTCTGTGTACTGTTGTTTCCCCTCCCTCAACTCTTATGCAGCTAAGAACAGAGGGAATGTGATCACTTAAAAAAAAGGGAAAAAAAGGTAGTTATATATTTTTTTTTATATCTATCTTTCATTTCTATTTTAAACTGAATAGATTGTTTTTACCAGGTGATCATTAACAATCACTTTAAATGTGTGGATGGGGGAATCAAGTATTTTTGTTTTTGTTTGATCCACTGGATCAACAGACTCATAAAAGACTCATTTATGGGCAATATGTAGCCTTGTCTATGAGATCCTAACTTCCATGAGCCATGGACACCTCCTGAATGTAATTTTGTTAGCAGTATGTCTGTGCCATGTTATGTGCCCGTTTTATATGCCAATCTCTAAGGACGGCCCTCCTACAACACGCAAAGCCAGAAATCTTGGACCTGCTGTATACTGTATAAGGCAGACTACGATGGAGTTCCCAAATGATCAGAACACCAGGAGATGGGGTGTGTTTGTGGCAGAATGGTATGGTAAATCACAGATAAAATAAAGATCCCTAGGCAGGTACCCAGGTGCCCGTGTGCATTTCATGGCTAGCATTGGGAGCACCTTTTTTTTAAGCAAATTCAGTTTGCTTAACCAGTTCAACACGTAGAAATTTGTGATGCAGACGCAGCACTTCTTTTCAGAGCTTCTGGCAATACATCATTCTACAGGAGCATATTGGATTTTTTAATGTGCCTTGGCAAATTTGTATTGCATGAAAGGAGTCAAACAGTGTAATGATTGTCAACTCAATCTGCTCATTAATCATTTGAACACCAGAGGCTGATGACTTGTGGTTATTTTTATTTGTTTCTGGAGAAGGCCAAGGGGACAGGAATTTGGATTGTTAAAACCGGAAAACAAAATTGACCTTAGGAAATTCAATACGAAGGGCGTACCGTACTGTCTTACTATCTGAAGGGAAAATTTGAAACTTTCGTAAGGATCCATCCATCCAAAAAGGGTTTTTTCCGAGGATGAGAATGGCTTGTTGCCAACTGGCTTCCTGTATCTTTGGGTGACCTCAGCCGTGTAATCTCCACACTGAGCTTCCCGCTTTTCCTCCACTATGACCCCAGACTCCCACATGTTCTATTGCTTCCTTTGCAATGTAGAAAAAGAAATGGAAGTCAAGCAAAGAGCCCCCCACAACTATAAAAAGACACATGGGGGAGGGTGAATAAATAAGTTATTTGCAACACATTTCTGTTGGGGTGTGTCTTCGGAAGCCTTGCTCCAACTTCATGAAAACCCTGCAACATTTTAATTGTTAGAACCGATGTATACAAAAAAATCAAGTACTGTATTTCTTATCTGGAACACTTTTAAGCCTCATACACACTCTAGTTTTTTTTTTTTTTATTGTTCAGCAAAAAAAACTGACAGCTCACATTGGACAGTACAATGTTAGCACTAACAGTTCAATGTTAGTACAGCTATTTCCACTGCTGAGCTTTTGTGTTCTGACCCCCTGCCAAAACACTCCATTCAGTGCTCTCAGCCATCAGCAGCTGATAGGGAGCTGGTCAGCAGACCTTTTTCAGTCATTAGCCTTCAACAGAAGCCGGCGGAACTGCTTTTTCCAGACTGGCTGTCATACACATGGGCCGGATGTCGGCCGGTTTCTAATGAATCACCCGATGCCAGCTGACATTCGGGCCATGTGTACTAGGCTTTTCTGTGCAGTGCTATTGTTACAGCAAATTCATGAAGAAATGCCACCATATTGGTGATGAGGAAAGTGGAGGAAAAATAAGACCTCTTCTATGTTGGTGTCAGTTGTTGGTTGTGTTGCATGTGTAATTATTGTGTCGCACCTTTGAGACAATTCTGTGACAATGTGTCTTCAAGTTCCTCTGGAACTGATATTTGATATGTTTCCATTAACTCTCCCAACTTCTCACAATAGCCTCTATGCTGGTAAAACTCCACCACGAGGCAGGAAAGATTCTTGCGACAGTTCAGGATTGTTTACACTTGTGGTGCTCACCAACACTCTGAAAAGCCATCTGCAGCGACTGTTTTTCAGGACAGGTGTCTGGGAGATGATATGCTTCACTGCCCGTTTTATCCCTTGAAAGACTATAGCACTGCAGTGCAATCACGTGTATTACATGTGGTTGCATGGCAGTTGCAGCTTGGCCCCATTCACTTGAATGGGTAGTGTTTGGCGATGGTACGGTAAATGACATAGTATAAAATTTTTGCTATGGCTGTGAAGCAACTCATCATGTGTACCATTGCATTCACCTGCCGTGTTAGGCTAAAGTAGACAGAGATGTATAGTAACTAAGTAGAACTACTTCACTACTGTACTTAAGTACCGAAAGTCGGTATCTGTACTTTCCTAGAGTAGAATTTTTTTCTCCTACTTCCACTTTTACTTCACTACATTTTTTTCAATGATTTTAATACTTCTACTCCGATATTTTTTTTTTTTGTGCTGCATAGTTACTCGTTACAATTCTAAAAATTACCACTGCCAGAACAGTAGATGGCAGGTTTCATGAAGCTCAAAACATGTGTATTATCAGCGCATACAAAAATAAATGCTACTGTATGCATAAATAAAAGCTGCATTTGAAATAATAAAAAACAATATGATGTTCAAACTTTTGACTTCTTTCTTTAATAACTAAATAACACAGTACTGGTACTTTTACTTTCAGTACTTGAGTAGCAAAATTTAAAAAAAAAAAACTACTTGCAATACTTAAGTACAAAAAATGTTGAATACTTTAGTACTTCTACTCAAGTCACTTTTTGATCGAGCACTTCCACTTCTACTCAAGTATGGGTTTCGAGTACTTTATACAACTCTGAAAGTAGAACTATACCCTCCTATTGTTTTCAGCCAAGGAAGCTGCCATCTTGGCCTCTGATCTTCAACTGCCATGATGCTTCCCATGTGATCAGTTATGACACCAGCCATTTGATGGTTTGACAGTTTGGTTGAAAGCACAAGCAAACCTGACAGTTACATTCCTGAAACGTGCTAGGAATGTAACTGTTTTTTTAATCCGTTAAATTTTTGGGTTTATTACCGCTTTTCCAGTTTGACGGTCCTCGCCAGCATTGGCATCTTCTACTCGGTCTATTCTGGGTGCTGGGCTGTGGCCGTCTTCATTGGCCGGTGCTTGATGATGTCATTCCTGCGCATCATGCACAAAGTATTCCATCTCACTGACACGTACATGAATCTGTCACAAGTCCCGCCATTTGTCGCACTACCAAACTTTTTCTGTATTCCAGGAAATGCGTTTTAAACCACCAGCATCCCTCCAAAACCAGAATGTGTGCTGCAGAGCTACCCGGGTAGCCATAACAGCTGACCAGCCTGATTTCCCTTATTGCCTGGACTTGCTTTTTGAACAGAACATCACTAGATAACCTCTCATTTGTTTCTATGGTTACTGCACTTTGCAAATTATTTTCTGGCATATTAAATAACTTCCTGGAAAGGATATGGTATACCGGTCCTAGAGATTGTACTATTAATGTGGAGGTGATAAAATATTTATCCGGCGTGCAGAGAACTAAGACAGACTTTGGAACATATGCCCAGTTCTGTGGACACGGGCCAGGATCCTTGTGTATATAAATTATTTTACCATTCGCCAGAGATTAAGCAGAATGGGGCTTGGCCTCCTCACCACGTCTTAATTCTCGTTCCTCATTAATAGTTTCGTATGAAAGGCTCCAGTGATGATTTCAGTAGATCGTTGAGGAATAATTGCTGTCTAGTCCATGAGAAAAGCATTAGCCGCAGAAGTTTTTTTGGCAGGCGAGTGTTAAACACATATGGTGTGGCTTGGAATAGAAACAGATGAATCGCCCAGCCACGGAGTCTCCAAGGTCCCAGCTATGGCTGCTGCTTAAATGTTTAAGTCTAAATATAGAATTGGCGTATCTTTGTCAGAATGCAGCGTTTTTTCGCACGTAAACAGTAAGAAGTTAGATCTTCCAATGCCATCAGTCAATGTCCGCAGCACGCTCTGCTCTGCTTTTGTCACTTCATTGAGTTTGCGAGTGGCTTGATGGTCGTCGGAGTCGTGAACTGGGATAATCTTTATACAAAGTAGTGTCTAAGATCATCCCGTAACCGAGTTCATTTCAGGACTGTCTTAGCGCGAAAGAATGTATTGATGAGGTGATTCTCAGAAAATCGAAAAACTCCATCAGCAGCGATGTGTAATATTATAATATAAACCTCAGATTTTCTATCCATTCAAAAAAGTTGTGGCTGCATAATTTGCTAATTATAGTCAGAAAATTGTCCCTGGTAGGCTTGGTTCACACCTACAGGTGCACCCAAAGCACAGGTGCGTTTCCGATGTGTTTTTTGTGCCCGTAGGGCAGCCCATCCACTTCACCAGGCTGCCCTACGTATGAGAAGCGCTGAAAAGACATCCCTGACTCTTTTCCAAAAATGCACCACACCGTGGCGCGCATGAAAACATGCACATTTGCAGATGCATGTGCGTGGCATTAACCACTTCAGCTCCGGAAGATTGGTGGTATTAAGACCCCGTTCAGACAGGGGCGACATGACTTGGTGGGGCGACCTGTAAAGTCTCGGCGCGACTTGCACGGACTTCATATCATTGGTCACCCCAAAGTAGTACAGGACCCTTTTTCTAAGTCGGAGCGACTTGTGTCGCTCCTATTAGAACGGGTCCTGTACTATTCAATGGCGAGCGACCCACCGCGACTTGTCAGGCGACCAAGTCACCTGACAAGTCACGCTAGTGTGAATGGACCCTTAATCACCTCTGTGTTTTTTTTTTTTTTTTGCGCTATAAACAAAAAAATACTGACAATTTTGAAAAAAGAAATAAATCTTTTTTTCTCTATCGCTCATTGACAGACGTAGTCTTCTTGATTCTCAAGAGCTGGGTTATGTTGTCTCCGCAGGAGTAGGACTAGGCAGAAAGACAAAACGTTCTGGCTCCACCTTAGGGGCAGTCCCTGAGGGTATATCCTCCCTCTCTCTGCTACAGGGAATCAGTTTTTTTCTGTCTAGTCAGGAGTAAGGACCTAAGCTCCTTGCTGGGATCTTTTTGGTCCTGGCAAGATTTTTTCTTTAGAAGAAATATTTTTTAGGTAGTTTTTTCTCCAGTGTTTTTCCTGTGAGATCTTCAAGCAAAAAACGCCGGACTGGGCGACACTAGTGGTCACCCCAGCCGGCCTACGAGCGCGCGCAGACCATTGCATTGCGCTTGGTCGGCCGCGACACATTCAAGTAAGTATGCGGGGCCGGGCGACGGGCTGGATGTTGAGATCCAGTGGTCACCCCGGTTTCTGCCTACGAGCGCGTGCAGACCAGAGCTCCACGCTGGGTCGGCCGCGACGGAGTCCCAGTGGAGGGACTGACCTTGCGAGTTAAAAGTCTCGCTTGGACGCCAGGAACCTGAGAGTCGAGGCGTCCGGAGTGGTCCACAAACCCCCACCCCGGTGGAGAGGGTATTGTGAAGAGAGGGTGCCTGTCGGTTCGGTATGGTGAGTAAACGTTCCCTTTTTTCTTTCCTCGTTATGAGGCAGTATGAATTATGGGCCCCTCCATACATGGTCAGTATCTATCTGACACTAAAAGTCCCCCTTGTAATACAGCATGTGTTTGTGGGAAGTGGACTTGGTTTGAGAGCTAACACTCTACCCAGCAGACTGTAGCATTACAGCAGACATAGGAGGTATAATCCTACCTTATTTGTAGTGTATCTCCTGTAGATCTATCAATCGCCACTCAGCAGAGATGCAGGTGGATGTGCTGGGAAAAACGTTTTCGGCGGTCCGCCGCCGTTTTGCCGTAGACCAGGTGCATGCATGTCCTCAGGTCACGCCGGCCGCCATGTTTTTGGAGTCTAATGTCTCCTATATGGGGGCGGCCATGTTTCATGAGCCCAGCTACCTCGTGGAGAGCTGGGAACGCCGGAAGGCGTACACAGGGGGCGGAGCCACGTCCTTCTACCCGGGAAAAAGCAACAGCTCCTTCCAGTCTGTAAAGACAGACGCTGACTGCAGTTGGTTGGAAACTTCACTGCATCGGTTGGTGAGCCTTGGGGGTCCCTCTCTCTCTCTGTGGGATCGAGAAGCAGGTACTCTGAGGGGCGCTATTGCGCTAGGGGGGAGACACATAAAAAAAAAAAAAAAAAATTTTTGAAAAAAAAAAAAAAAAGAGGTATTTTTTATTTAAAAAAAAAAAAAAAAGTTTTTTTGTGTTTTCTGGCAAAGGTGTCCTAAATTATCATGGACCCTGCCACTCATGTATCTCCTCCGGATCCCCTCGAGGGGTCTGCGGGATCCTCCAGCACCCCACTGACGATTAAATCATTGTCCGTTATTATGGAAGCTTGTGTCCCGGGTGGAAGTGGCTTGTCAGGGACAGGGCGCAAGTAAGCGACCCCCGCCTAACCCCTTATTATCTGAAACCTCGGATTCAGACTCTGAGCCTATTTCTGCAGTTGCAGGTACTTCATCTGGTATTGGTGTCTCGTGTACTGTCTTTTCAGACAGTGAGGAGGATGTTTCGGCATCAGCCATAGCCAGAGAGGAAGCGTTGGTAAACGCACTCATGGTATCTGTTCAAGAGACCTTAAGATTACAGGGTATTCCGTCAGAAATAGCTGAAACTGAAATCCCTTTTGGGACTAAAAACGCATCTAGTGGCGAAGGTTTTTTCCATTGCCCAAATGTTTTGGCAATCCAATCAAAGAAGAATGGAGTCTGCCAAAACGCATTTCTACTATTTCTAAACGCATTAACAGGCGTTATCCGTTTGAGGAAACCCTCATTAAGAAATGGACAGAACCACCTGTGGTGGATTCACCAATTGCTAGATTGAATAAAGCCACGGTCATTCCTCTAGAAGACGCTCCGTCTTTTAAAGATCCAGTGGATCGCAAGATAGAAGCTATGTCTCGCACCATGTTTACCTTGATTGGATCAGCTTTCAGACCAATAATTGCTATTGGTCTGGTTTCGCAGGCTGTAACTGTATGGACCAAGTGGTTACGCCGGGACCTAGAAGAGGTCCCTCAGGCGGTATCAGATTTGTTGGAACAGATGATACAGGGGTTACAGTTTGTGTGTGATGCGGCGTTAGACGCCACTTCATTATTGGCGCGAGCATCTGTCTCAGCGGTGGTTCTCAAGCGTACACTGTGGCTAAAAGGTTGGTTAGCCGACCAAGGTTCCAAAAAAGCATTGGCTAATTTCCCCTTTTTAGGAGAGCGTCTATTTGGAGCCAACTTAGATGAGATCATTAAGGATCTCACGGGTGGAAAGAGCACCTTTTTTACCGCAAAATTTTAAAGGTAAAGGAACTCGTCAAAGACGAGGGCCTTCTTTTTCTGCTCACAAGAGGTTTTTTTTTTCGTCCCGCGGGTGAAAAAATGAAGTCCTCCAAAGCTCCTGCAGGAGGCGTCAGGGGTCGTTGGTCGGGCAAGCAAAAGCCCGCCCCCTCTAGACCTGAAGATAAACCGTCCAAAGCCTGAAGGTGCGCCCCCCACCCATAACTGGGGTGGGGGGACGTCTTCGCCGGTTCCCGGATCCATGGCTTTCCAGAATCCCGGACAGATGGGTTTGCGAAGTCATAAGGTCAGGGTACAAGATCGAGCTTCGATCTCTCCCACCGGCGCGATTCTTCCCTTCCAATAGCCGACTATCCCCGGATCGTTTAGACGATCTGTGGAGAGCAGTCACAGATTTACTACAACAAGGAGTGGTAGTCCACGTTCCTTGGACAGAACGCTTTCAGGGGTTTTTATTCAAACCTATTTACAATACTCAGGAAAGAGGGCAAAGTGCGTCCAATTCTGGACTTAAGGGCACTCAATTCTTTTGTCTACATAAGAAGATTCAGAATGGAGTCCATTCGCACAGTAGCAGCCTTCCTGCATCCAGGGGATGTCCTAGCGTCCATAGACATCTAGGACGCCTATCTTCACATTCCCATTTTCGCAGGACATCAGCGGTTTCTACGTTTTTCCGTAGAAGAGAACCACTATCAGTTTGTGGCGTTACCTCTCGTTCTCGCCACGGCTCCGCGGGTCTTCACGAAGGTGTTGGCCCCAATGTTGGCACTTCTGCGCCAAAGAGGCATATCGATTCTAGGTTACCTAGACGATCTTCTGCTTCATGCAGAGTCTCCTCAGACCTTGCTACAAAACATAGAAATTACTATGATTTCTTTACAGGAATTCGGGTGGCTGGTGAACCAGCAAAAGTCATTTCTGGTTCCCACCCAGAGGCTCGAATATCTGGGTCTAATTCTAGACAGTCAGGACAAGAGTTTTTTCTTCCGGTAGGGAAACTCCGAAAGATTCAATCAGCAGTCCACCAACAGCTGGTCTTCCCTTCGGACTTGCATGAGGGGTCTGGGGTTGATGGTGGCTTCCTTCGAAGCAGTCCCATTTGCCCAGTCCCATACCCGAATTCTTCAGCAAGAGATTCCTCTCAGATGGAATCGGAATCCGGAATCCCTGGACAATCAGATCCGATTGAGCAAACAGACCAGAGAGTCTCTGGTCTGGTGGCTTCGGTCTCCGATGCTCAGCCAGGGAAAGTCGTTTCTGCCAATATATTGGACGACAGTGACCACGGATGCCAGTCTATCCGGATGGGGAGGAATTCTCGGTCAGTTATCTGTCCAGGGACTTTGGTCCCCGGAAGAATCCAGGTTACCGATAAATGTATTGGAACTGAGAGCGATCAGACTTTGTCTGATTCACTGGACCGAGCAGCTCCAGGGCAGCCCGGTTCGGATCCAGTCAGACAACGCCACGGCCGTGGCTTATGTCAATCACCAGGGGGGCACCAAGAGTGTCCGAGCGGCCAAAGAAGTGGCTTGCATTCTTCGCTGGGCGGAACGATTTGTTCCAGCAATCTCTGCGGTGTTCATTCCGGGGGTGGAGAATTGGCAGGCAGATTATCTCAGCCGTCAGACTCTGGATCAGGGGGAATGGTCCCTCCATCCAGACGTTTTCCACCAGTTGTGCCTACGATGGGGCACCCCGGATATGGATCTGTTGGCATCTCGATTCAACAGGAAAGTTCAGAGATTCGTGACTCGCTTCCGCGATCCTCTAGCAGAAACCGCAGACGCACTGATCGCCCAGTGGGGGCAATACCAGCTAATGTATGCCTTCCCTCCTCTTGGGTTACTACCAAGACTTCTTCGCAAGATAGAGGAGGAAGGAATTCCAGTAATCCTGGCAGCTCCGGACTGGCCTCGTCGAGCTTGTTACGCCGACTTGGTCAGACTGATGGCGGACGTCCCGTGGAGACTTCCTCTCAGGGAGGATCTACTGTCTCAGGGACCGATCTTCCATCCTGCTTTACGATCGCTGGTTTTAAACGGCCTGGTTATTGAGACCCAGGTGCTGAAGGACAAGGGATTGTCAGCTTCAGTTATTCCTACTCTAGTTAAAACAAGGAAAGCGACTTCCAGAAAGATTATCATCGTACATGGAAGTCTTATATTGTGTGATGTGAATCCCTTGGGTTCCATCTACATCTTTATTCGGTAGTCCGAATATTGGCTTTCTGCAACAGGGAGTTGAGCAGAAGCTGGCCTTGAGTGTTATCAAGGGTCTGGTTTCAGCATTTGCTATCTTCTTTCAGAAGCTTTTGTCTACTCATTCCTTGGTGCGGAATTTCATCCAGGGGGTGCGACACCTGGCTCTGCCAGTGCACGCGCCGTTACCATCCTGGGATCTTAATTTGGTGCTGTCGGTTCTTCAGACACCTCCCTTTGAAAATATCAGGGAGATTCCCTTGCCTACTTTATCCCAGAAGGTGGTCTTCTTGGTGGCTATCACTTCTGCACGCAGGGCGTCAGAACTGGCTGCATTATACTGTTGTTCCCCAGATCTGGTGGTTCATAGGGATAAGGTTGTTCTTCATCCGAATCCATCCTTCCTTCTAAGGTGGTTTCAAAGTTTCATTGAATAAGGACAGTGTATTGTCCTTCCTATGTCCTTAGCCCAATCATCCTCGAGAATTTGCATGGCATTCCTTGGATGTAGTTCGGGCGATCAGGATATACTTGAATACTACGGATTCACTGTTTGTGATCACGGATGGCCCTAAGAAGGGGTTGCCTGTTCTGCTGCGACCATCTTTAGATGGATCAGACAGACGGTGGTATAGGCTTATTTTATCTAAGGGTCGGGATCCCCCGTTCCCTGTTAAGGCGCATTCTACTCGGGCGCTTAGAGTTTCCTGGACCTTCCGCCATCAGGCGTCAGTGGTTCAGGTTTTCAAGGCGACTGTTTAGTAGTCGGTTCATACCTTTACAATATTGTATAAGGTTTATGTGATGGCATCGTCAGATGCCTCTTCTGGCTGCAAGGTTCCTGCAGGCCACTGTTTGAGGAGACTGTTGGTCTACCTCGAGGATTTGTGGGGTAGGTCTCATCTGTTTACTCGATGAGTCCTTTGATACTTCTGGTTGGCTCCGGTTGGGCCTTCTAGATTGGATTTTGATTCTGTCAATCCCACCCCTCATTTTGTGGCACTGCTTCTGGATGTCCCAGCTCTTGAGAATCAAGAAGACTACGTCTGTCAATGAGCGATAGAGAAAAATGGATTTTTGTAAGATCTTACCGTAAAATCCTTTTCTCTTAAGCTCATTGACAGACGTAGTACCCGCCCCTCTATCATTGAGTTGGGTTGGGTTAAATTCTCTGTACTGCTTTAAAACAGAACTGATTCCCTGTAGCAGAGAGAGGGAGGATATACCCTCAGGGACTGCCCCTAAGGTGGAGCCAGAACGTTTTGTCTTTCTGCCTAGTCCTACTCCTGCGGAGACAACATAACCCAGCTCTTGAGAATCAAGAAGACTACGTCTGTCAATGAGCTTAAGAGAAAAGGATTTTACGGTAAGATCTTACAAAAATCAATTTTTACTTTCTGCTATAAAACATATCCAATAAAAAAAAATGTAAAAAAATCGGATTTCATCATCAATTTAGGACAATATGTATTCTGCTACATATTTTTTGGTAAAAAAAATCATAAAGAGTGCATATTGATTGGTTTGCGCAAAAGGTATAGCGCCTATAAACTATGGGATATGTTTATGGAATTTTTATTTATTTATATATTTATTTTTACTAGTAATGGCAGCGATCAGCATCCTTATACCTGGGACTGCGATATTGAGGCGGACAGATCGGACACTAACTGATACTTTTGACACTTTTTTGGGAACCAGTAACACAGTGATATCAGGGCCAAAAATATGCACTGTCACTGTACTAATGACACTGGCTTGGAAGGGGTTAACTTCAAGAGCAATCAGAGGGTTATCTATTTGCCTAGCCAGTGTCTGTGCACTGTGTGGGAGTTGCTTTTACTAGGGGAAGGCATGGATTAATGTCCCTGCTTTGCAGGAACACAGGATCTAGGTCTACTCTACTGACAGAACAGCAATCTGCCTTGAATACACAGATAGACTGCAGTTCTGCCTGTGTAATAAATGATCGGCAGGTGCCGACGGACATCGAGTCCACGATACCCGTTGTTTGGCTCTTGCTGTGCGCAATCACAGCAGGAGCAAGCTGCTGGTGGCGCGCATTCGCGCCCGTTACCCGGAAGTCCAGGATCACATATATATATATATATATATATATATATATATATATATATATATATATATATATATGTGATCTTGTGCACAGCGGCCGCCCTGTAGCTCGTAACGTGGTTAAAAATTAATAGTACTGCCATGCGTCTGCTTATAGTGGAACTTTACTCTCTCAATCAACACTGACTATTTTATTTTTTATTTTTTTGTGACGGGGGAGGCGGCAGTAGTCGTACGCCCGCGCTCCCCTGCAGTGGAGACGGATGTCCGAGCCCCCCACGCCTGCCCGCGGAACACTGGCCAACGGACTATTTTTAATCCATATGCTGCTAGCATTAGTAAATAGCCGCTTGCAGGGGGGGGTACTCATGTGGGCTCACTCCTGAGCCCCCCTGCCTACATCCATAGACCCAGACAGCTTTGTCCTGCCCCCCACTCCTCATCAGAGGATTTGATTAATAGCAGCAGGAGCCAGACAGTCTACCCAGTGAGAAGGGAGAAAGCGGAGGGAGACATTGCTCTCATGTAAAGAGCTGGATCGAAATCAGGCCCAGGTAAGTATAAGGGTGGGCTGAGGATCCTGGACACAGAAGGTTTGTTTACCTTAATGGAGAGAATGCATTAGGGTAAAAAAAAAAACCTTGAGGCTTGGGGGCACCCAAGCCAAGCAGCAGCTCTGTGTGTCCATTCAGACACGGAGCTGCCATTCGGCCCCGCCCACTCTTTCATTAGCTAACTGACTTTGACAGCAGCTGGAGCCAATGGTGCCGCTGCTGTGTCTCAGCCAATCAGGAGAGAGAGTCCCGGATGGCCGAGACACTTCTGGACATCGCTGGATTGAGAGAGGGCTCAGGTAAGTATTGGGGGGGGGGGGGGCTGCTGCACACAGAAGGCTTTTTATCTTAATGTATATTATCTGAAAGGTAAGTATTCATCTTCTTTACAGGCTGCTTTCATTTTTATTTTGGAGAATTGAAAATCGGTTCACACTTTATTAAGAGGAAGGAAAGAAAAGAAAAAAGCAATAACCAAAAACAAAGTAACCCCTTCTGTTCGAAGCCAGACCCCCAGATAGCCACAGTTTCTTCTAACTCTAATAAGGATTGTTCACAAAGCTCTGAGTTATAAGTCTTATTACTTGGCAAGAAGCGGAGAAAGCTCAGGGATACATTTTGTGTGGTAATTTTATAGAAATATGTATGTATGTAATTATTTTTCTTCTTTATTGAGCTTTCTGGCTTTCTATAATGGCTATTTTAAGATACGTAATCCTTTTTGAGACTGACAAGGATGGTGAGTACTGAAATAGAAGATTTTACAAGAGAATAATGTAATTCAGGGATCCAGTTGGCCAAGCAGAAATTTCCAAAAGACCAATAAGCCTAAATTACACTTTTGATTTATATAAAAGAATGCTCACAAAGATGTGCATTTATAATCTTTCCAAAGTTTGAGCCATCGCTCCCAGTTTCCATGACCAAAGGGGAAGAACCCGCACATAGGAGAGATGGGATAGAGGCAGCCAAAGCAAAGGCTAACCTCCTTTATCCCACCACACCAGTTATAGGTGATGTCAGCCCTTTATAGCTGTGCTCAGACATTTTTCCTTTTGTGCGTCAGGCTTGGAGTGGCGCCAGGTTTAAGGTGGTTGGCTCTGAAAAAGTTTTTAGGCCTGATTGTAGAATTTTCAAAGTAAATGTGGTCCTCTGGAAAGGTAATATTTTTTTACAGCACCAGCAGTCCTTGAAATGTGAGTTAGCAAGGGCTATAGCATCTCATTAAATGGGCAGCTTGTCTTTTGTCAGAGGAAGGCTTAATGTGGAAAGTAAGGTGGTGGTAGATTTTATTGCCCTATTACCAGTGCCAGTAGGCTTTCGGTGCAACAGAATTCTTCTTAACTCAAATGCAGGGAGGTTTTCAGTTTAATAAAAGTAAAAGTTATCCCACCTAGTGTAAGCCATAGGCTCATACTCCATTCTTCTAGACCTGTTTTGATGTTTTCTCATCTAGTGGTTGAGGTACTACTGAGAGATATGGGGCTACTTTTAATTCACCACAACACTTTCAATTTGCAATAAATTAAATTAGAGCTCCAACCAAACTTTTGTTTTTTTAGTTTGGATAGAGTAGGTAAGGGTTAGACCTCTGTTATGGATTTGATTGATATCTTAGACTCCATTGGAGAAATTCATCTTAACTTTCTGTCCCAGATACACAACAGGAAGTGAGAGGAACATACCCCCCAAACTGAAAAGAAATCCCACCTTTTAACCACTTGCCGACTGCGCACAGTATATTTACTGCGGCAGTCAGCCCCGGCCAGGTAGAGTGGCGTAGGTCTATGTCGCTCGCCTGTCACTGGGTTTTGAGCCAATAGCGGGCGCCCGCCTCGGCTCGTTCACGGAGGAGTGCGGGCATGTGACCAGCGGACCCGATGTCCGCCGGTCACACTACGATCGTCGGTAGAGCGGGAGAAAGGCGGAGCGGCTTATGTAAACAAGCCGCCTGTCATTCTCCCCTGTGTAAAAATTGAGATCAGACGGTTCTACTATGTAGAACCGTTGATCTCTGTTTTTACACTAGTAGCCATGTCCCACTACAGTTAGAATCACGCCCCTAGGACACACTTAACCCCTCCCTGTCCAATACAGTTAACCCCTTCCCTGCCAGTGTCATTTTTACAGTAACAGTGCATATGTATAGCACTGATTACTGCAGTAATGTCACTGGTACCCCCAAAAGTGTCAAAAATGTCAGTCAAGGGTCCGATCTGTCCGCCGCAATTTCGCAGTACCGCAAAAAAAATCGCAGATTGCCGCCATTACTCATTAAAAAAAAAACACCAAAAATGACAAAAATCTTTCCCTTTGTTAGTAAACGCGATAACTTTTGCGCAAACCAATCAAAATACGCTTTTTGCGATTTTTTTTTTTTACCAAACATATGTAGCATAAAACAAATTGGCCGAAAATGTTAAAAAATTTAGATTTTTACATTTTTTGGGGGGGGAATTTCATATAAAAAAAAGTGAAAAATATTGTTATTTTTGCAAAATTTACGCTCTTTTTTCATTTATAGCGCATGATCAAAAAATTGCACAGGTGATCAAATACCACCAAAAGAAAGCTCTGTTTGTGGGAAAAAAAGGACGTGAAATTCGTTTAGGTACAGCGTTGCACGACCGCGTAATTGTCCGTTAAAGTCACGCAGTAAAAAATCGCAAAAAAAAACCCTGGTCAGGAAGGGGGTAAAATCTTCCGGGGCTTAAGTGGTTAATAGTCATTGTCAAAACAGGTGTCTCCTTTGGGAAACTTTTCATCGACTATTTTAGAGTTGAAAATTATCAAAATATCACAAGCTACACTATTAATTATACATTCCAATTAATTTCCAAAAACATATATAATTCCTATGTTTTAATGTGCAGAACAAAAATTAAAAAAGCAAAAAAAAACTGAATCACAGTAGTCAAGTCTTATAGAAGCATTGGTAGCCACCTCAACAATTCAGATCAGAGAATTATGAAGAATCCCAGTCAGCTTTGACTGGTTTCCAACATATTGATAGAAATAAAGATTATAGCTAGCAGTGTTATATTGTCAGAAGAGCCTATATGAATGCTCATCATGGATAGTGGAAGAACAAAGGTAAGTGAATATAGGATAGGATAGGATGGGCAGGTAGAAGAGTCATAGAGAGGTAGAAGGGTCAAGATGGTAGGAGGAATGGAAAGAAGCTGGGGTTCCAATGGGGGCTTACATCAGGACATTTCATTACTATTTGCCATGCTGACACTGACAGTATATTCTTACCGCTCAGTGACCAGGTGGACCATCCGACCAGCCTTTGTCCGGCCAGGTGGGGATGTATTTGGGAAGACACTTTGCGTCCAAGTGAGAACGCAATATTTAGCTTGATCGTTCAAACAATATACTAATGTGCATGCGACAATAAATATCTCCTTCTCATGACATCTTGCTTTCTTATATGCAGTGTTCCAACATGTTTCCAAATGATGTGCAATGATAAACCTTCACCAGCCACTCCACATGGACAAAACCTAGCCTTCTGTAGGTACCTCTCTATTATGGAAAAGTAAACCATGCTTGTAGACTCTTCACACCTAATCCATTTTCGTTTTGTAAGACTGGCGAATCATAGATCGTCTTTTTTACGTTCCCACAGATCTATCCACACAAGGGAGGTGTTATAAAGAAATCCTCCCTGCTGAGACATTGTATACTGACAGTGGGACTCTCTACTGTGCGATCAACATTCTACAGATATTAATTGCTAGATCAACGTCAGCCAAGCGTGTAGGTTGGGTGCAGTGTGGTTCGGCGGCAATAATTCACACAGTCAGATGCAATTAAAAACTTGTTTTGAAGTAATGCTGCAATAGTTCCCAACAACATTGTGGGGCAGTACCCAGCTGGGCACACTCAGTTTTCAGTAACGTGAAAAAGCCGGTTCCAGCCGAACCGACAGCATCGGTTGAAAGGGGACAGAATGCTGCCTGGCCGTTTGGTGCCCAGTCACGAAGGTATCCAGAGAGACTGGACCCTACACTTTCCTTCCTTGTCAGGAACCATTCCCTATTGCTAATAATGTTCCTAACAAACGGGGTACCTTTCCCTACATTACTTACTTGCATAAAGCGTACCAAACCCAGGGGCCAGGGTTTAAAATAGACTCTGCCACACCTAAGATGGCTGCCAGAGTCAAATGGGCATCCAGCATCCAATCAGATCGCTCCCCCAGTGACTCAGAAATATAGAGGAACCATGTTCCCCATGACTTCCTCTCCCTCTGCATTGCCACTGCGGTTGAGCGCTACCTGCAATGGAGACGGCAGACTGCACCTGCCCATAAGCAGAAGCAGCCACACGTGGCTCAAAACTCGGCAGGTCCCTGCTGAACTGTCTGAATTTTGATCCATTTATGGCCAGCTTAACTAGCACCTAAAAGTGCCAACACCGTCTATTAAGCATTGAATATCTTCTTCCTATGACTTTTTCAGTGTTCAAAATGCAAAAAGTGTTCCAACACCCACGGTCTAGATAATACTATTAGCAGAACTCAGCAAGATTTTCTTACACTACGCAATAAGATCATTTGATAAGATTTAAATGGCCGGGGCTTGTCTCAAATATCTGCGCTATCAACATGAAATGCAAACATTCCTGCTAAGAAAAACCCTATAGCAAGATAAGCAGGCTTTGTATGAATAGTCAACCCGCTGCTGCTTTGTCTGTTGCTGCTGCTTTTGTTGTATATGCCGCTTCTCTGTTAGGATTCCTATACGCGCTCACAGGAGGTGCTGTGCCAGGACAAAGGAGTCGAAGTACTGCGGATAATGACACCAAAAAACGATTTAATTTGATAGCTTTATTTTACCTTAAAGGCACTGTCTATTTTTCTGTAGAAACATATATTATCCGACTTCAACATTTTGGTTACTGTTAAAACAAACAAGCATTGCTTAGCCTTTAGTCAAATATTGAGAAATAAATAAAATATAGATTCTGTTATGGGGCTTATAAACTGTTTTCATTTCCTTTCACATAAACGGACCAATCAGGTCCTGTCCATTTTTCAGGTAGACCCGATTGGGCATCCCTCTGACTTCAATGGGGGGGCGGATGTCAGCGGACATGGGGAGGCGGATGTCAGCGGACATGGGGAGGCGGATGTCAGCGGACATGGGGAGGTGGATGTCAGCAGACATGTGTCTGCTGATATCCGCCTGGCATCTGATCCAACAAGATCCGCTGAAAACAGACAGATGACCATACGTTCACCATCCGTCCAGTGGGTCAGATAGGATGCTGTCCGTTTCCATCTGATCTCCTCAAAGAGGAGAGCGGAACTTTGACAGGTCCGTCACTGCACAGTGAGCGGAGATGGACCTGTCATGTTGCCTGCTCAGCGGGGATCAACGGAGCTGTCCCTGCTGAGCAAGCGGAGTCCATCCAAACGGATCAGCTCCATGGGAAAGCGGCCTTATGGTAGTTATGAACAACAAAACAATAGAGTAGAACTTTCAGAAACTTTAGAAGCCTACATGAATACGTTCCTGACATGTCACTATATAGGTGAATTTGCTTAGTCTGAGATGATGTCATTAGTCTGCTGCAGGCAGGCAGAAGTACTTCCTTAGGGTTAATTCAGAGAGGTGCTGAGACCCATCCTTCACGCTGAGACACTTTTTACTGCATGTGCATCCGCCTGGGAGCCCATAAAAGTGGACACAGATGCAAAGGTTGCACGGACACAGTTTCATGTCGAAATGTTATATGTAATATGGGAAAACCTGCCTGCCACTTCACGAGGAAGGATGCATTTGTAGAGAGTTGGGGGTGGATTTACTAAAGGCAAATAGATTGTGCACTTTGCAAAGTGCAGTTGCATTCTGCAGGGGCAGTTGCTCCACAACTTAGTAAATGAGGTAAAGCTTTACTTTGCAAAAAGTACCCAAAAATATGCAAGGAAAATTAAATAATTGCATTTTTGCTTGCACATAATTGTATGATGGAAGTCAGTAGAGCTTCTGTTCATTTACTAATCTCTGGATCAACTGCTCTTCCAGAGTGCAACTGCACTTTGCAAAGTGCACAGTCTATTTGTCTTTAGTAAATCAACCCCTTTTTGTCTGACATCTCATACTATCTATGTGATGTAGTTTCCATACTAGCACAGACAGTGAAAATGCTTTTTGTGCTTATTGCAGACATTTTCAATGTCAAGCCAAAACAGTGGCTGAAGGGGTAGTGGTGCAAAGCTGCTGCCTTGCCCAGGGACCAGGGCCGGTCCCAGCATATTGTTCAAGAGAGGAGACAGAGTAGACCAGCATCCGACAACAGGAGCCTTTTCAACAAATTTCACTGGGCTTTATAAGTCTCCCCTCGATTCCTCGTACTCAGTCAGTAATCCCGCCGAAAAAAGAATGAACAAGCGGGTATCTCACTAAACATAGCATACAGGTAGGACAAGGGATTCATTTTCTATACGATTCTATCCATGAGGCTGAATCCTTGGGAAAGGTAAAGAACTGCACTCGATCGCCATCTTGGACTCTCAACTTGGCGGGAAACAACATGCTGTATTTAAGACCTTTCTCCCTCACTTTAGAATGGACATAATCAAATGACTTTTTCTGCCTCTGGGTCTCAACTAAGTAATCTGGAAATATCAGCAGCTTTGTGTTTTCATAGCACAATTTGCCTTGGTTACGGGCTTCCCAGAGGATAGTATCTCGGTTGCGGTAGTGGAGGAACTTGAAAATAAGGTTCGGGGTGGAGCTCCTTGAGGGTCTCTAACCGCCAGCATGTGATGAGCCCGTTCAACAAAGAAAGGTATACATTTTGCCCGGTAAGTAAGGTATTAAGCAGCCGTTCTGCAAATGCAATAGGATCTGTGCCTTCCGCCCAATCAGGTAGGCCAATGATGCACAGATTGTTACGGCGGTTGCGGTTTTCCGCATCCTCCACCTGGGATTCTAGGTGTTTAACCCTGATCTTCAACGTCTGAAGGTCAGAGTGATGTTCTCTCTGAATATCCTCTATGTCCGAGACCCTTTTTTCCACCCGCGACACCAGTTCATGGAAGTGGTCTAAGTCCCGGCGAATTAAACCAATATCTGTCTGGACATGGTCTTTTTTGGAGGTGAGAGCTGTCAGGCAGGCCAATGTGGCTTGCATTAAAGTTAGCAGGAACCAGATGACAAAACCCCCTTGGTAGCGTGGGTCCTACGCCAGGATAGGAGACAGGATCAGAGCCAGAATAGGGAGCTCTCCTAAGATACGTCTGCTCCCAGTACTTAAGCAATATCTGGATTTTAATCCATCTCTGCCTAGAGGATATAAACTTTAATTGTATGTATAACAGGCACAATAAATTGGGATTTTCTTCTGGAGGAACAATTGATGTGAATGGTGCTACATACTAAATCGATTATTCATTTATTACAGGCATCTATAATGCCATCTATTTATACAGCACTTTACATACTTCTCATTTACTTCAGTCTCTTACCTCAAGGAGTTTACAGTCTGAAACCTAGTACACATGGGCCGAATGTCGGTCGGCATCGGCCAGTTCAATAGAAACTTGTTAGTGCAGCGCCTTTAACCTGAGCTGTCAGGTTTTTTTTGTTCAACCCGCTGTACTAGGCTTAAGGTTTCTATTTCAAATGCATACATTCTCATACTAGGGCCAATTTACACAGGGACCAGCTAACCTACCAGCATGTCTTTGAAGTGTGGGAGGAAGCAAAAATATGTAAAGGAAACCAACGCAATCACAGGTAGAGCATGCAAATTCCATGCAGATAGTGTCCTGGCCAGGAATAAAACCAAGTACCGTAAGTGCTGCCCCATGAGTAATAGGTCAGCATTATACCAACATGGGAAATAATCACAAAATTTGTAAAGAGCCAGGAGTTCACATGGTGTTGTTTAATTCCTGGAGGTGTTTATAGCTGTTCTAAAGAGAGACTGCTTTGCTGCATTTATAATTTGAAGACCGTACAAGTAGACACTTGTTACACAGACACTCCAAGGCTGATTTTGGGTGGAAGCCAGTTAACTTACCAATATGTATTTGAAATGTGACAGAAAATCAGAGTATCTAGAAGAAAGTATATGGCCTGGAGCTGAGTGAAACTAGGAAGAGGGCCAGCATGACTGGGGCCTGCAGAAGAGGGGGAGTATCAGTGGTTTGATTTAGAATGATGCATTCTGTTTACCAGATTGAAGAGTTTAAGGCAGAGGGTGTGTCCTGTAGTGGGTAGAGAGGGGGGCATCATGTCAGAGCTCAGTCGGAGCTCATCACAGCATCAGACAGTTTTTTCTGCGTTCCTGGACTTCACCTGTAGGAAGAAAAAAAGATGGCTGACTTGGACAACATGCTGTCCCACCTTAGAGCTGCGGCTGTGGCCAGAAGCCCTGGGTGGCTACAAGGCAAACTGTCACACTTATTGCAGGAGCCCAGGCATGTCTCTCCTGGGCTCACCTCTAGTCACCCACATGCTAGGAGGTCTAGGCCTTCTGAGTATTTCAGTCTTGTGGCAACATATCAGGTTCGGTGCTGTTCTGGGAGCTCCTCAATGGACCCTCCCACCCAACCAGCCAAGCGCATATCTATTGCCCTGGTGTGTGAGTCAGGAGGAATCTCTGTATATGGCGAACCCAGGGTGGGAGTTTTTTCACCTGCCACCCACTCCCCTGCCCTCTCACCTCGCAGTGTGGATGGTGCGGCTGGCTATACAGGCTTCCTGTCTGTGTTTAGTGAGGCCCAGGGCAGGAGTGGCTGGACGGTGGGTGCGGGCCAGGTTCTGGGAGCGGCCGGGGCCCCCAGTGATATAAGATGCAGGAGGCAGCTTTCCCCTGTGTCCTGGCATAGCAGAGTGGGCACTGTGGATGGAAGAAGCTGGGCATGGGAGTAGGAGAGGGAGCACCAAAGGGTTCTGGTGTGGTGGCGCCTGCTGACGTCATAAGCTGGCGTCTGCCATGCTCTGGAGCCAGCAACTGCACCATGCTGAGGGGAGAGCGACGGTGTAGCTTGGTGAACAGAGCCAGTCGGAAGGGGTGCTCAGCAACTCTGAAGATGGTGAACTCCTGCATGCTACGCAGGGATCCGGAACTGCAGCTGGATGTCCTGAGGGACAGAGGCAGCCAGATGAGCCTTCTGTTTCATGTCCTCTTTCTTGTTCTCATTCTCTCTCTGTTCAAGAGGGCTCCGGGGGCTTAGTTGACAGCCCAGCAGGGATTGGAGCAATGGGAGGGTGGCTGAGGTTTTGGGGGGCAGTGCTGGGTCCTCAGTCCCTTCTTTGGTGGGGGCCCCTGGCATGGATGAAGTTGTATACACACGGTTAGCAGGTCTTAGGGAGAGACCTCCAGTGTCAGTGGTCAGGCAGTGAGGGTTCCATCAGCTCGCCATTTTCGGATTCCTCTGGTCAACGGCTGGTGGCGTATGTGGTAACTACAGGCAGTAAGGCTTCGGACGACAAATCGGCTGGCAAAGGAGTTGCCGGGGTTTATGGCAAATGCTTCAAAAATGTGAACGGTATGTGTGTTTTTAAAAGGGCCTTTGGGTGCGCATCTAAAAATGGAAGTGAAGGGACAAATATCGAAGGGTGGGTTTTTGGAAATATTTCCTTGTTGCCATTGTAGAAATGTACCTTTAAAGTTAAACCAGATGAAAGTAAGAAGAAGGAAGAGGAAAAACGGCAGTACCGGTTGATTTCCCATATGTTCCCAAACTGGTTGTAAGCGTATGCAGTTTTAGCTAGTGTCATTGGGGGAAGACCCCTGAGAATTCCCCCCCCCCCTCTTTTTTTTCATTATCTGGACCCTATCAGTGAAGCCCAGCAAGTCTATGGTGGGGTTGCTTGGTTTTCCTATGACAAGCAATTTCGTCAACGCAAGGCAGTCCAGCCTTCCTTACGGTGGGACCACAAGAACATTAGTCTCTGGATGAAACTGATGTAGTCTCCCCGAAGTTTGGTTTCTTCCTTTCAGGGTGGGGCCAGGGGTGCAGCAGCCTCTTCACAACCTGCCAAAAATCACAGGGGGCAATTCAGTTTAAATTTGGCACTGCGTGCTGTTTCTGTCATGTCTGTTCATAGTGTGGAGGGTCTCATTCGCTGTCCCAATGCTCCAAGCAAGGAAAAGTAAAAGGAGGCGACGCTGAAAAAAGGGAGGGCACCAGTGAGGGTAGAAAAGATGGCACCTTTCCCAAAGCATAATCCTACCAGGGAGGCAGCTTGTGTGTTGCAGCTGGGTTTCTTGTAGGGTTTTTCTGATACCCTGCCAGTTGCTGGTTGTTCCTCCTATGGCAGATAACTTGAAGTCCTCTCATTTACATCCAGCGGCCGTTTTCAGGAAAACTTTTCAAAGAAGTTGGTTTGGTTCGCATGGCTGTTCCTTTTGATTCACTGTCACTATTTCCCCTTTTGGTATTATCCCCAAAAAAAACACAATAAGTTAAACCTCATTCGTCACTTGTCACATCCGAAAGGGGGTACAGTGAATGATGCCATCTATCTGGAGCTTTGCATGGTGTCCTATACTTTTATTTGATATGGCAGTGTCGTGGGTTCATAGGTATGGTAAAGGTTCATTGTTGGTCAAGACTGATCCTAGTTGTTGCCTTCTGCTGGGGTGCAAATGGCAAGGGCAGATTTTTTGGTGATAGATGTTTACCAATAGGTTGTACCATTTCTTGTTCGTTGTTTGAAATGTTTAGTTCATTTTTGGAATGGGTAGTTTAGGATGTTTTCCGGGCTTAATTCAGTCATCCATTATTTAGATGATTTCTTCTGCATAGGGTCTGATGGAAGTACTATTGAAGTTGTGGTTTCTAGGTATTGTCATAGACGCCATGGCGATAGAATGCCGTTTGCCTTTGGACAAACTTGAAGATCTGAAGGGGACGGTTTCTGCCACCAGGCAATGCAAACAAAAAAAAACTACATGCTTTGCAATCTCTCTTGGGCAAGTTGAATTTTGCTTGTTGCAGTATGCCCATGGGCCACATTTTTTGTAGATGACTGGCGGCTGCTACAGTTGGCATTAAGGCTGGCACAGGATCAGCGAGAGGACATGTGAGTGTGGGATTCATTTCTGGTTTCTTATAATGGTTGCTCTCTTTGGCAGGAGAAGGTGATTTCCAATTTTGATATAAAACTGTTCACTGATGTGGTGGGCTCTGCTGCTTATGGAACCTACTATCAGGGTCGTTGAAGTGCTGAGAGTTGGCCAGTGGCATGGAGGGAGGCTGGTTTAGTGTGTAATTTGGCTGTTCTGGAACAGTTTCCCAATGTACTGTCCATGATATTGTGCATGTTCCAGGAGTTGATAACTCAGTGGCTGATGCTTTGTCTTGTTTCTAGTGGGACAGATTCTGTCGGTTGGCACTGGAAGCGGAGCAGCGCGGAATTCCATGCCCCGAGCATCTGTGGAGCATGGCATTGCCACTTCCATGTTCTCAATTCGTCATTCGGTATGGGTGTCAGTTTGGACCTCATACTACAGAGTGTGGGAGGAATGAAGCGATCTGGTGAATGAAGTTGTGGGGGTGTTCTTGTGAGGATGATGATGTACACGTGTTGCTTTATTTTATTGGCAGGAATTTTGAACAAGGTGTGTTTGTCTCTGCTATGTCTTAGAAGTTGGCTGGTCTGGTTTTCATGTTTAGGTTGTCGGGTCACAGAGATGTTACAAAGGTTTTTTTTTTTTTGACCAGGCAGGCTATGCGGGAATTTGGGAAGGGTCAATCTGTGGCATACTCGACGCCCAGTTTAATTTGAAGTTCTTGGTGCTGTAATGAGTCACTTAGATAGGGTTGGTTCTTCCACCCATGAGGTTGCTTTGTTCTGGGCCTTCTTTGTGATGGTCTTTTTTGAGGCTTTTCAAGTGGGGGAATTGGTGAGCCCGAACAAACTTGGTGAGGGTGGTTTAAGTGTACAGGATGTATTGTTACAGGACACTACATTGGGTATTCTGCTAAAAAAATCTAACACAGATCAATAGGAAGGGTTCTTGGATTGAGCTGTGTGTGGTTCCCTTTTCTCCAGTTTACCCTGTCTGGGCTGTGGGGTATTTTTCACGGCTTCAGACCAATCTTTCTGGAGTTTCCTTTATGCACGCAGATGGGTCAGCAATGTACCGATTCCAGTTTAGGGCGTGCTTGGTTTGAGTGCAGACAACTATACTTCTCATTACTTTCAGGTTGGGGCAGCAATGGAAGCAGTCCGATGGGGACTTAATGACCACTTTGGTCAGCACATTGGGCGGTGGGAATCAGTCAGATTTTGGTCATTTTTGCGCCCTCATTTATTATAACTTCTAAGGTTTGCTATCTGTTGGGTCGGGCTAAGTTATGCCGTCTTATAGGGTACAATCTGTTTTCAATATTTAATTTGTTTCCTATCCTCTTGTTGGTTGTTGATATGGTTAGGATTCTTGGAGGGGTTGTATCCCCCCCCCCCCCCATTTTCTTTTCTCTTCCTGAGTCTGATGTGTGCTTGGTGTGGATCCTGGGTCACTCGTATTTTTGGGGTGCCATGCGGACATAGGTTAGGACAGAAGGTAAGTAATTATGCTTGTCCAGGAGTGAGGCCAGAGTTCGCTGGCTAGGTGTTCCAGGAATCCTGTGGTCTAGGATCTTGCCTGACATGCATCTTTATTCTAGATTGGACAGGCCCCCTGATGAAGTACTCTAGCATAGGGGCAATGACCTTGGCTTGCGGTCAATGCGTGAGCTAATACAGGATATTAAGTTAAAATTTTTTTATTTTTTTTTTTGCGATTTCACTCATTTTTTCTCGGATACCGTATTTGTGTGGTCCGATATAGTTGCCAGGTCTGAGTGGCATACGCTGTTGAAAAGATCAACAAAGCTAGGATAAAAGTTAACAAATGGATAGCAAGGTTTTTTTGCCTGAAATGGGGACCTGGCAATAAGTCATTGAGAGCTGGAGGATGAGTCCTGACAATATCTGAAAAGAGATGGTGTGCATCTGAATGCCATCGACGTTGATTTGTGGCATCTGGGATTGCAGGAGGGTATTCAGCGGGCCTTCCGGGGTTTGGGGGGGGGGAACATGCATAAGGTGTCACGCTTCTGTGCTGTGGCAGGGGGTCTATTGGGTCTTTGAAAGCGGTGCTGGTTAAATAATTGTGGGTTGGGCCCATCTGAGGTATGGGTGTCCCTTCCTAACAATACAGTGGTAACATCAGGGTATTAACTAGGTTGTATCTGGTAGCACATAAGTAGTCATTGTCCCTGAGCCGGTGTAGTTGCTGCTGGGGGGCTTTGTTTAGGTGGAAGATACTACCTGTTAATCGTGAGTATATAGTCCTTCAAAGATCTTAAACCGGGTTTAAGCTGAGGTTGGTTTATATGGTATGCATTGACGGAATTATATACATTAAACTTGGTTTTTTGTGAATGTTGTATTTAATGGTTTGTAGTAAAAAGGCTGCAATGGCCATTCGACTCCTAATAAAATGTGTCGTCTGGTCATTTTGGAAGGGGGGGATAGATCAATTGTTTAATGTTTTATAGATAACCAGAGCTTTTCCATTCTGCAGGTCCCTCAGTCAAGGCATGCAGACACAGAAGCTACAACTAGCTGCATGTAGATAAGGGTCCCCTGTGGGATTTGCATCCAGAACCGCAGAGCTTTACAGCAAATGTGTTACTTAATGCATCAATAGTACATTCTATAGTTCACCATGGTCTCCTGCATCCACAGGCAGCTTCTCAATTAGTAAAAAAAAAAAGTCTATGCAGGCATTATGTAAAAAAACAGTTTTTGATGACAGTGTACAAAATGGATTATTTCACTGCCTGGCTATTTATAGCACAACGTTGGCTTTTTATATACAACTCAGATTATATTGAGGAACCATTTGGGCGTAATCCCAGTAAAGATCTCTGTATACCGGGTATTTCCTGATGATGTTCATTGTGTTATAACAAGGACAAGGTTGCTTTTGCCAGCTCCTTTGATGTTAAAATAGCCTTTTAAAACCATGGATAATTTTATTAATGGTTTGGCATTTATTTATTCTAATGGAAGGACCATTGTTCTCAATCCCATGCAATTGCTGTAAACATAAGCAGGACATTTAACAGCGCACAGGCTAATGAGTGAGGTCATATACAAGCCTTGGACATGCCTGGAATTTACCTCTGTTTTTTAATCATTCCCCTGAGTTTTGTACATATGACCTAGGTGGGTCTGACCAGGCAGCTCTCAATTCTCATAACAGGTTGATAGTGTTCCCAAGTTCAATGTAAAGAATGGCAACCATGAAACCTATCCTACCCTTTACAAGTACATGCTAAAATTGGCACACGCTCTGGGGCTCACATAGTGCTGCTGAAATGCTTAACAGCCTTATAGACCTCCTCCAGCGGTGCCGTAGCTAAGCAGATCAATGCAGGGGAGAATGGACAGACTCACCTCTATTTATGTAAGTGCAATACTGGGGGGAACTGCATGTATTTTTTATTAGTAAATTTGTATTTAACGTTAGGTATGTAGGCTTTCCCTACTACTTGTTTTATACCTATGATTATTTCAGATGGTGCTAAATGACTAGAGCATGTGTGATAGGGTGAGAGCATTGCCCAATGTTTTCTACACTAAGTTAATAACAGACATTTTCAGGAATCTTCACAAAGTGATTTTGAATGTAAATGTCAATTCTCAAATGGCCCAATTAAATTGCAATCTGTGATGCTAAATCAGATTATGTAATCCACTGTCAATTTAGCATACCCAATCCTTGAATAGAGGGATTCACTCACAATATTTCATAGTTTTCACCAGAATAGAAGGTGAGGGCAGATCTTCCTTTGGGGACCTGTGCTGGTGACAACTGGATTTCCCTTCATTTAGAGTCGATCCACACTAGCGCGACTTGTCAGCCTGACAAGTCGCGCTCCCTCGCGGTCCATTGACCGCTACAGGACCCGTTCTAATAGGAGCGACACAAGTCGCTCTGACTTAGAAAAAGGGTCCTGTACTACTTCGGGGCGACCTCGGAGTGACTTGCATAAACTTCCATTATGTGAAGTCCATGCAAGTCGCTCCGAAGTCGTGGTGCATGGCAATGCACAAGTCGCCCCCGAAGTAGTACAGAGTCGTGTTGCCTTAGTGTGAACCGAAACAGGAAGTGAAAGGAAATCCAGGGGCTTTTACCATTCCATGCTCTATGACTCTATACAACAGTTAAAAAATGGCTTTAGATACACTAAAACCACTTGAAGATCAGGGATTTTCTGGCAGTTTTTGTTTACATGTTAAAATCCATTTTTTTTTGTTAGAAAATTAGTTAGAACCCCCAAACCTAATTTTATTTTTTATTTTTTTAAGCAGAGGCTCTAGAGAATAAATTGGTGGGTTTTGTAATTTTTTATGTCACACGGTATTTGCACAATTTTTCAAATGCAGTTTTTGGAAAAACATTATTTTTAAATTTTAATGCAAAAGAACACAATACATAACCTAATTTTGTTTGTAAAATATAAAAAGATGTCACGCAGAGTAAATAAATACCAAATGTCACGCTTTAAAATTTTGCACGCCCGCACAATGGCAACAAACTGCGTAAATTTTGCTATCCATAGGCAACACGTTTTTTTTTTTTTTTTTTTTTTTCATTTTAATTATTATTTATTTATTTTTTTACACTGTTGTTTTAATTTTTTATTTTGTATCACTTTTATTGCTGTCACAAGGAATATATACTTTTTAGTGACAGCAATAGACATGTGGCAAGTACTCTGTATGGAGGGATCTGGGATCAATAAGATCTCAAATCTCTCCTTTGCACTTGAAAGCATTTCAAAATGACAAGATTGGCTTTTTTGAATACTTTCAATTTTCAAAAAATGGCGCTGTTAAGATGCTGGTAAAACAGAAGTGATGTCATGTCATGGCTTCCGGGTTACCATAGCAGCGATCCGATCAAAACTGATCCCGGGTTTATTTGGGTCTCGGTCTAGCCAGTGGACATGCCAGCTAGTAGCTCAAGTCTCCCAGTGGAACAGGAAAGCCTGAGCGAGCCGCAGAAGGGGATGGGGGGCCCTCCCGCTGCTTATAACAACAACCGAGCAGCTGATTAGCCACTCCGGTTATTACAAGAGAGCCGACTGTCCGCTTTAATAAATAGTACAGTATACCCCGGTACAACCACTTGAAGTCAAATGACATACCAGGTACATGATTTGGCAGCAAAATATTTAAGTGCTTGAAAACCCTATACCCAATAAATTGACCAGTCTCAGGTAATACGCAAAGATGAAACCAATCCTCCAACATAAGTTGTATCTTTTTATGTGCAGTCTTCTCTTCTCTACATCTCTTCAAAGTCCAGAATTTTTTAAGTTTGTTTGAGCTTTCAGCAAAAAGAGAGCAGATTCCTGAAATCGCACACTGCAGAGCTCAGTGAGGTGAGTTCTGAGAGCTGATTGGATGGAAGAGACACCCCTCCTACACACAGCACACAGGAACAGAGCTGAGGCTGTCAATCCCAAGCTGTGTGCTGGAGATCACTCCCCTGTCACCTTCTTTCTCTTGGTGTCAGGGAAACTTGTCAAAAATAATTCATGCTAATAGCAGAGGAAGGAAGCAGCAGACAGAAATGGCACTTAGTGCTCTGGATTGAGACAAGTACACACTATAAAGAGATATGCTTTGTTCATATTTCATATCTGAGGTTTACATGCACTTTAACTTATTAGATCCTTCCCTAAGGCATCACTACATACAGTGTCATGGCAGTGTATTTCTAAACTCATATACTTATATATATATATATATATATATATATATATATATATATATATATATATATATATATATATTACTAAAGTTTTAGCTAGAGTGGAGAGGAATTAGAACACCTGTCAGGTTTTTGTTGCTCCACCACCATGGATTCTCTCACTTTGGAGGGATTTCCCCTCACTTCCTGTTTTGGCTATGAGACAGGAAGTGAGGGAAAAATCCTCTCAACGGGGCATGGATGGCAAAAGAAAAACAAAAAACTGGCAGAGATTATAACCCATTATATTATATATTATATACAATTGATTGCCATTGACAAGGGCTTTGCACTTGTGTGGATGGCATCAATTGTATATAATTTTGGAAATTATTCAGAATTTACCGATAGGTGCATCTGACCTGCAGTTGACGTTCTGATTTGCATATAATCTGCTTCAAACAGGTTTTGCATTGCCAAAAACTTGTATGGGAATGCCAAACCCTTCCAAGGCAAACGCAAGTCCATCAACTCAGGCCCTTATTCAGCTGGTCCCAAGAGCTGTTATATTTTTATATTCAGATGCAGCTCTGAAAAGTCATGTCTCACTTTAGCTATAAGGTAGCATGAGAACATTTTTTTTTTAAATTCCAGCCTGAAGTGAACACTGCATGATCATACTGTGAACATGTATAGGAAAGTATTGGTACTGTACAACATACAATGGGTTTTGAAAGAAGGTTGCTAGACCTCAGTTACCAGAAGCTCTAGTGTGACACTATTTCAGGTTGGCCCCAGATTGGCAGATGTCTCCCTAGAAACAGTAGACAGAGAAACATCCGTCTTTCCTCTATAGCACTGAAAAACCCTGCTGTATCCTGTGTATCTTGCCAGATGGTGTGAAGCCATGCATGTGGGAGTTGCACCTTCCTTTGCAATTCTCACTAGGAAGAGATAAATCTCACAGCTTACACTCAAGACTCTCTACAACTAGAGTAAACGTACAATATATGGTGAGCTTCAACCACCTGATGTCAACAAGGGGCCATACATAATATTAGCGTCATTACTGTCAATTTATGCAGCACTTTACATATATATTGTACATTCATATCAGTCCCTGTCCTCAAGGAGCTTACAATCTAAGGTACTTAACTCACATTTATACCTACACTTACTAGCGCCAATTTAGACAGGAGCCAACTAACCTACCAGCATGTCTTTGGAGTGTGGGAGGAAACCCTGCAGGTAGTGCCGTGGTTGGGAATCAAACCCACTACAGACATATTACAGGACATGGTCACAGAATGTGGTCAAGCTAAAGGGATAGATGGAAGTTAAAGGAGAAGTACAGCCAAAGCTAATTTTACTGTACTTCCCCTGTGGATCACAGGAGTGCAGTTCGTTTTGCCCTCTTGTGGCTGAAATCCACTATCTGCTGATGTCACAGAGCTGGTCCAGGCTCGGGCAAAATTGCGACCATGGAGTCGAGATCCGCCCACATGCCTGGACCGGCACCCATCTCCTCCTCTTAGCGAGCCACCCCTTCCATAGCCCAGTGATCCAGTGAGCGAGGAGGGGGCAGAGCAGGGAGCTGCTGAGGTGGCGAGGGACAGATGCTGCATGGGACCGATGCTGCATCCACCTAGGTAAGTATAAATGTGCAATAACCCTGATTCCCATACTTCTCCTTTACATCGCATGCTACTGACTTCTGGAGTCCAAGGGCCACTGTTTTGGCGCCAGGGTAGGGTCTGACAACACTGCCTGTATGACTTGTATAGTGCTGATCCTAACAGTTACTATAAGATGTGGTTCTTTGTGATAAATGTAGAATACATTATTACGATTACAGGGCTGAAAAATCTTTGTGAATAGTGACAGCTGGAAGAAGTTTTCATTGTCCTCTAGGGTAATCATCTAGGATGAGATTGAACTGTTTATGGCCACTTTTACTGTAATATTGAGCCATCATTTCCAGCATCCACTGGGATTGGCAAGATATAGAACGTGCATACATTGGTGCAAGCTGGACAGATGTAACTCGGAAGAAATGTTGTCTACACATTTTGTGTTATAATGTTTCCCTCTTTGATAGGTATGTATAGGTTGGTGGGATTATCAATATCTACGATAAAATGCTTTTTTTTCTTTCTGTCAGTAAAAAAAGAAAACAGAGTAAAGGTGCCTTCAGTATCCAGAATATAGCACATCCATTCCTGCTCTGTGATTTGTGTGCTTTGTGGTTTTTCTTTAATCTAAGCCAAAGAGAACCACACTGAAAACCAGTTATTTTCTGATTCCCGGAGTTGCAGCCTGCGGTAAATGTCATACTAACAATGTTAGTGGTTAAATGAGTAGAGGAAAAGACAATGATTTGCCATCTGGAGGTGGACTTGGTGTTGCAGCAAGCAATATTACCCCAGATGAACAGAAACAGACACTAAATTCTTCTTTTCTGCACCAAAGCTCTTGAACAAAAAAAAAAAACAAAAATGTACACATGAGCACCAAAGGTGAGCCATGTCAGTGTGTTTCTGCTTTGAAACCCCCTCCCCCCTCCAACACCGATATGGACGGTTTGGAAAGGATCACTCAAAACTGGAACCTTTGGCCAAGTGTTTGCATATTGACATATTATAATGCATGTGATGACTGCAGTTATTTGTAAGCTTATCTAGCGCCCCACTCCCTCGAATATGCTCTCAGCCTAACTTTTTCAGTACTATAATTGTATCCATCCCCCTTTGCAATTTAACTTGAGTCAGGGTCCTTTGTGAATATTGTAGAGCGGTTTGGGGCTAATAGTTCCTTTTAAAAACTAAAATGTTTCTTAATTTTAAATCCATTCCAATGGCCTCCTTCAATATACAACATAATGAACAAAGTAAATTAACCATAGCAACCAATCAAAATTCTCCATGTTGAAGTCAAATCAGGAGAATATGGTTTCCGGTTGGTTGCAGTTGGCATTTGCACAATTTGTCTTTACTAAGTCAGGGTGACCATACATTATACAATTCTCGTGTACAATTTTCCTTTAGATTTACCAAAAACATATAATATGAGGTCAAACCTAAACACTTTCAATTTGTATGCAATCAGCCAGGCATTTGCACCACATAGTTGAAGGTAAATCAAAAGGAAATTAAATAAGAAAATTGTATCATGTACGGTCAGCTAAAGTCTGTGAATTGCCACTATATGACAACACCAGAAGGACTTGTCTGCCAGTGGTCCTCATAGTAACAAAAAGACCTGGATCTTTCTGATTGATATAGAATGAATAATATTCATACCACTATTAAGCAAAGAATAAAACTTCTTACAAAGATACTATAGAGCTTACAGTGTTTCTAAACAAAACCTTTTTTCTTTAGTTTCTGCTAGTGTAGTGAAGGGTTAGAACCTCTGCCAGGCTTTCATTGTTGCCTGTATTCTCTAAGGGAGAGTGAAGCTCTTTGTTTGTCCTGATAACCAGTTCCAACAGTTGGTCAGGGGAAATCTTCCATTGGGGACATCTATTCAAGGAGCAACTGTTTAGGATTCTCCTTTAGTTGAAGAGATATTATCTCATTTTTTGTTATGGTGTCATTGGGAAAGGAGAAGAAGGGAAATCTCCTCTAACTCTCCTGCGAAGAGAGTGTAAACTGGTTGGAGGGTCTCAGGGGTTGAGGTGACCAATGGATGTGATATTCTGTTACATTATTTCTTGTTATTCTTCTTTTAAAGTTCTGTATATCTATTTTTTTTCTTTATAAAACTTTATTAAAATTATTGAAAGTAAAAGATGGGGTGGAGGACTCTGATGTAAAGGAGGGTACTGAGGACTCTTATGTGATGGGGGGAAGTGGAAGAGAACTCTGATGTAAGAGGGGACACTGAGTACTCTGATGCTCCTTAAAAGCTGGGCATCGGGGGGATCTGATGTGAAAAGAAGGGTGGGGGGAACTAAAATTGTAGCAGGGACCAGCTGAGATTCGAACCATGGATGAGCAGGATGATCGTACTCAAGTTGATTGATCGATCAACTTGGGTTCAACTTGGTATCAACTTGGGTACAACCAGCATGTTGGATTTTGTTTGCGATTATATAGCCGCTAGCAATAATCACTGTGTGCTCTCCAAACCGGGACAGCTCCTCTGCTCCCCACTGGGAGAACACAATAGCCCAACAGGCAGGATTCCCCCATCAACACTCTATATATGGCCAGCTTAAGGACTCTGATGTGAAAGAGGGGACTGAGGACTATTTTGTGTAAGGGGGGGGGAACCTGAAGAATCCTAATATGAAAGGAGGTGGGAGAACTGAAGACACTGATGTGAAAGAGGGGATTCTAATATGACGGGGAACTCCATTTTAGACTGGGGTGCCTCAAGATTTTGCATGCTTTCAAAGGATGACTGAAAAAAGGGTGGGAAATACTGCTCTAAACCAGTGGCAGCTGGTGTTCCACGGGCCGGGGGGGGGGGGCCTCAGACAGACTGCAGCTACTAACCCCCAGACCACACCGGGCCGCACACCATACCACCCCCCCCCTTGCCGGCTTACTCACCTAGCCTGGATATTCATTCGCTATTGTCACACAACTGGGTGGGCTCGGGACTTAGTGCTCTGCGCCCCGATCCCACCCCTTTTTTTAGCCTATTAGAGCCTCTGGCTCTAATCAAATGCTAAAAAAAAAAAAGCCCCATTGAACTCCATGCGTCGGTCGCCCCACATGTAGATTAGGGGGCCTGACGCATGGATATATGCACCAATGCATCAGCCTCCACTGCTACACCATACATAAATATTGGCTTTAGATACACTTTACCAAACAATAATAAAAACAGTGTGTTGCACCTTAAAGAAAATCTATCATAAAAGGAATGTGAAAACTGTCCTGGATGACCTTTCTTCCTGAAAAGTCTGGACTGCTTCTTGATATGTTGTCCTATTTGAGCTGCTTACCTGGAGCAAATACACAGGCAAGAACATCTAACTTTCCTCTGACTTTTCTGATCTGCATAGATGTTCTGGGTCAGTGACTCAGAAAGTACTGAAGCCAATGAGACAGCATAACAACCAGGCGGTTTGATTTTCAGAATGAGGTCAGCAGTGACTGCCCTTGTATTTCTCTCTTGACAGGTTTACTTTAACTATGCATGTCTGATGAAAGGGTCATTTTAAAACTGTTCCTTAACTGGCATGGGACCTTCAATATTAATGTCCATGTGCAGGATGTAGCTTGTGTAACTTGAGCCAGAGGTCTTGAAAAAGAAACAAATAAAATTCCTGGCCTAATTTTACCATCTCGCTTTCCCTGAGCGTCACTTGCAGTAAATATTCCTTGCGGTAAGTTCCACATGATCTGAATCTTTTTCAACAGCATGTGATATCTTGCTGCAGTCATATTGTACTAAAAATAAACAACTTCGACCGCTGTCAGTTTGGATGTACCTACTGCTCAAACAGAGCTGTGGTCACAAGTCATTCAGCTAACATTGGAAATAAAGTTGATTGTAATGTTTCAATGTTTGAATGTTTAAAGAAGATCTAAACCCATCACTGTTTTGCTACAATACTTTGCGTCATATATTTTCATAATTTCTTACATCTTGGTGCTGCTAATCTACTTTTTTTTGGCCTTTTCAGCCATGTCCGGATGACATGTGCTCACTCCAGCATTGGCATCGCAATATTGCTCTGGACTGACTTTCTGATGTCTTTGCACAGATGCTTGTATTCTCTATCTGGATGCATGTGGCAGGGTAAAAAAACTGGGGCACAAGTGGGAAATTATGTCACCCCGTAAAAGAAAGTGCCTTAACAAGGGCCTTCCTTTCAGGATCACTGGTATTATTTTACTGGACGTTACAGATTTAAAGAGGTTGAAAACAAATTTAACATGTTAAAGTTAAACTATTAATTATAATTACGTATGTGTGTATATATATTTATATATATATATATATATATATATATATATATATATATATATATATATTCCATTAATGTTACTAAATGTTTAATGTGATCAGCTGAGAATGTGTAAAAAGGTAAAATTCCTTAAAAATGTGAGATTTGATGGTCCTCATTACTGACATCCTGCTTAAAATGCTAATTGTACCACTGTAATGCTGAGTGTTTGACTTCAGAGCTTTCTGTATCATAGAATTAGGAGCCAACGTAAATGGTTTAATGTTTTCTGTAAAGTAACACAAAAAGTTCCAGTACTGTATGATTTACTAACTTAAAGTATATCTAAATCCCATTTCTTTTGGTTTTGGATACTGTAGGGAGAGTTTAGAACTGCTGACTATTTTTTTGGCTTTTGTTTTTAGTTTTCTGTCTTTTTGGGGACATGTCCCTTCACTTCCAGGCTTGAGACATATCAGGAAGTGAAAGGAGATCTCCCCAACTGAAGGAAATCCTCTCCTGGAAAGTTATCACCAAATCCAGTGTCCCTATTGTGAGGTTTCTACTTTTTCCTGCTCCAGTGATAGCACAAAATGTTCGATTTTCTCTAATTTTCAGTACCTATGACAAAAGTTACCAGAATAAATATAATGAATCTATCTAGTGAGGACATAGATGGCAATAAAAATCCTAAAGAATGTAAAAAAATGAACTTGATATAAATCATTAGCTAAAATCATTATTTCTTCTTCCTCGTAGATGCAAAGAGATATTGCATACTCCGTTCGAGAGGGCCCAGCAGTCCACCGACCTGGGTCAGCAACATATCCCTCTCATGGAGGCCCGCTATCTCCACCTCCCACTCCTGTGCCACATTCAATGCCACCATCTCCGTCAAGGATTCCCTATGGAGGAGGGCGACCTCTGGTTGGGCAGAGCAACACCACAATACAAAGGGAAAGGATATCCAGCTTACCAGTTTCGCGATCCATATCACCGAGTCCTAGTGCCATCTTGGAAAGAAGGGATGTGAAACCAGATGAGGATCTGGGTGGCAAAAATGTCCAGTTAATGCGCAGTGATGGCATGTATGTGGAACCTTACATGTACCATGAAGGTCGCATGAGTATTGCATCTTCCCATGGAGGGCACCCAGTGGACATGCCAGACCACCTTCTTGCTTTCCACAGGGGAGCAATGAGATCTTCTAGCACTTACTCAAACTCTTCTATGCAAATGGAGATGATGGAACAGTCGGTTTATAGACAAAAGTCTCGAAAACACTCAGAAAGTCATTTGCCAACGTTTGGCTCAAAAACTCCTCCGGCCTCTCCTCACAGGGTGGCAGATATAAGGATGATGGAAATGCATGGTCACAACCCCCACATGCCTCCGCATGGTATACAAAGTGAGAGGTCTTCTCCAATCCGGCAGTCATTTAAAAAAGAACAAGGACCTGGAGTTTTTGTGGAGGCCAAGGTCCGGAACACGGGTGGAATAATAGGCATGGCTGATATTGTACCATCTCCTACTGAAAAACAAGTATTCGGCGGATATGGAGTTCCTTCCGTGGCACAAAAAGATATTTATAATCGGTAAGTAGACTATGTAATGGTTTTGCATTCTCTTTGCCTCCTTTGCGGTCAATTGAGAAACTCTTAGTTATTAGGTCCAGTTGAGTTTCTGTTGTGACAGTAATAAAGCTTAAGGGATTTTAGAGGGCCTCATTTCCAAAAGTGTACCAGCTTAATCAATGGATTCAGAAACTTGGAGCCTGAATGTTAGCTATGGGCAGTTAAACACTGTAAGGGCCACCAAGGCCTGAAAACTAGAGGCTCTAAAACACAAGAGCCATACCCAATAAAATCAAATCTGCATATAAAACTGCACTGCTAGGACATAATACAAACATTTGTATTTCAAGTAAGAAGAAAATACATTTTTTAACTTATCTAAAAGCCCTATATCTAGCCATAATTAATTTTATGAGTTAGGGGTTTTTGTTATGTAAAAAAGGTTTGTACTATAGCATATCCGTGTGGCTATTTATGTAGATTTTGTTCATGTGGGTATGGCTTTGGACGGTTAAAACCTAAAACTTTTATAAACGAGGCAGACTGTATTATGACATATGCCTGAATATGCACCTCCCAACTTTTGATTAATTTTAGGACTGTTCAAATGATTGGTTGGGGCTTACTTGAGAAAAGGTGTGGTTTCACTTTGTAGGAAAGAGGCTAGACATAGCCGGGGGGGGGGGGGCTAGTTATTTGGGAGTATTTCTGATTTCACATCAAACTGCATTGGGAGGTGTGTATGCAAGCACAACGAAATGTTTCCATTGTACGTACTCTTGCCATGCACTTGTTGTTTTGCATAAAAAGTAAAAATGCAGCCCATAAGCTGTGGGCCATAAGGCACACATTTCCTTATTCCTTGTATTTCTTATCCTGTTGAATTAAAATGCTGCAATCACTTATTTACTTGTTCAGCAACAAAATATAACCCAACAATCTTTGTTTAGATGCTTACAGTTTATTTTTTTTAGCTAATCTGGAAGGAGATGCATGTATTTCACATTTTCTAATGGACAACTAACTCAACTGCATGTGTGTTGGAACATTTTAGACTGCTATTCATGGCTGTGCTGCCAATGGGGAGATAACTTATGATGGTTGAAAAAAAATATTGCTGTGGTTTTGCAGAATGCCAATGCTGGTTTGCTTCAGCTTTTTCCGCTTCCATTCCTGACTTTCCCTTAAAATGTAATGATACTTTCCTAAACCTTTAGATGTACACTCTGATACAAACGTATATATAATATTAGGTAATATAACAAATTAGCACTTTTACCGGTTTTCCTCTTAATGGACAAACAGTTGATTTGTAATCCAGGGTCTAAATATTTTATATCTGCTCCTGGCCCTAGTTGTAACTCATGCTATCATCGCACCTTACATGGGGAGGAATAGTGGTTGCTCCTATTGCATCATGCAACTGGAATAGTTTTTCTTTCATTTTGGTTCAGAACTAAAGCTTTGATATGTAAAGTAGAAGAGGTGACCACACATAGGTCCTAAAGTTCTGAAGTCTGCTGCCTGTGATTTTGTCTCTACTAAGAGTACAAACCTTCAAAGGGAGATAAATACTTTCATCCTGTTAACCTCCTTAGCGGTGATCCCGAGCGTGACTCGGGGTTGGTTTTTCATATCAGGAGCGGTAACCCCGAGTCACGCTCGGGGTGGATTGCAGAGAGAGCAGCGGTGTTCTCTTACCTTCTCCTGGCGATCCAGCGATGATCTCTCATTGCTGTGACCGCCAGCCGAGAGTCCCGCCGCTCCTCCGTCCTCCGTCGCTCTGATCACTTCCTAGTTCCGTTCCCTGCAGCAGCAATGCTGCATGGGAGCGGAACTAGGGAGGGAGATTAAAAAAAAAAAAAAAAAAACGTTGCACAAAACACATTTTATAATATATATATATATATATATATATATATATATATATATATATATATATATATATATATATATATATATATATGCATATATATATATATATATATATATATATATATATATATATATATATATATATATGCATATATATATATATATATGTATGTATATATATATATATATATATATATATATATATATATATATATATAATATATATACACCGGTATATATATATATATATGCATATATATATATATATATATATATATATATATATATATATATATATATATATATATATGCACACACACATATATCTATATATAATATATAATACATGAATTATAATCTAATCAATAATATAATTTTATTATATATATTATATATTAAATAATAAAATAATATTATTGATTCGATTATAATTCACGTGTTTGTGTTTCAAATTTATCACATCTGGGATGTCTACTAGACTCTTGTTTTGGTCAGGTTTAAGTCAGTAATTACTAAGAATTGTAGCCCTATAATACATAACACCAAATTTCCATGAAAAGAATTGTACCGCTTTTGGTATGTAATTCCTGACATAATCATACCGCCAGGGAGGTTAAAGAGGACCTGCCATCTGGGAAAAAGGCAAGCAGAAGGCGAAAGGTTATCCCAGCAGCTTATCCTGACCCCGTTACTGATTTTCCCTGTTCTGCATTGTGTCTCCACAAGATATTTGCCTTCTACCGGTCATCAGGAAGGCATCTCCAACAAGAAGAAGCAAACATCTGCATCTACTAAGACGTCTACCTCCACAAAGGCACACTCCACCTGTGTGGAGATAGACATTTTGGTAGATTCAGAGTTTGGCTTCCTCTTGTCGGAGCTGCCCACCTGATGACTAGCAGGGTTGCCTCCAGCTGGTAAAAGAGGCTTAGTGTCAATGGTGCTAAAAGGAAATAAATCATGAGTTAGGTATGTTTTCTTTAGAAAAGTTGGCAACAATTGTAATAGCTTTTGACCTGATCATCATTAGGGAAATATTTAAGAAGAAGCAGGAGAAGTGGAGGCAGCATAGACCACAAAATATCAATGAAGCACAAGCAGGGAAATTCGGGCCCTGCGTTTCCTCATGTACAGCTTCCTCGTCAGCATAAAAATACAGTAAGACAGTAGTAACATCACCAAAACTGACTCAAAATCTCTCTAGACTTAACCGGCCCATACACTAGTAGAACTTTGTTCTCAAAATTTTTGTTTTCATTTCTAATGGTTAGTTTGTTCAATGGATAATTGTTTTTGACTGTAGTTATATAAAAAATTGACATGGCAGGTTTTTGTTTGGGAAAAATCAAACAATTTGTAAATCACATGTTCTAGGCATGAGACAAACCTGTCCGAGATTTCATTTAGGTAGCTGGTATGAATGAAATTTTAAGGGCTCCCAAAATTAGTTGACTCAATGATGGCAAGATTGAATTCCCTGATGAACAATTTTTCAGAATTTTATTCAAATGTTTGAGCAAACTTCTGATTTAAAGATGGTTTTAAATTTGTCCTGTTCAGCAGGGACCAGACAAATTTCGATCCATGTGTGGCCATGCCAGTTCAATAGAAATCAATGGTTAAATGAATTTCTGTCAAAGGGGCTTGTTGGAAAATTTTCTTGCAGCCATTGCTCAGTGTATCCTGACATTGTAGAGTCCCGCTGTCAGAATACAACGTCCCAGCGGGAAGGATTCTTCTGTCCACTCTGCTTGTGGATGGAGGAATCATTTTCTTTATTTTTTGTTCAGCCTGCTGGTCAATCACAAAAACAAAATGAGTCGTGTATGACCAGCTTTAGTAAGAGCCGGTTCACAAAGGCGCGACCCGACTTTGCCGGGCGACCTTGGAGAGACATTCACGGACTTCATATCATTGAAGTCAATGCAGGTCGCTCCAGGTCGCCCCAAAGTAGCTCAGGACCCTTTTTCTAAGTCGGAGCGACTTGTGTTGCTCCTATTAGAACGGGTCCTGTGCTAATCTATGGCAGGTGACCCACGGCGACTTGTCAGGCGACCAGGTCGCCTGACAAGTCGCCCCAGTGTGAACCGGCTCTAAGAGGCAACAGTTCCTGAGATTATCTCATAGTGAGGCTCAACACACACTACTAAGATGTTTCCCTATAAGATATAAAATCTTCACTTAAGCTCAGGTCCACTTTACAGAAAAGATCATCACTAGGAACTTTGCTATGCTATGTGCCATCTGCAGCAGCACTTAAAATGCCTTTACACCATCCCTAAATTTGAGGCTGTCCACTGTCCTAGGCCTCTAGTTCTGTACCTCCTCTAGCCACTTAAGCCCCGTAAGATTTTACCCCCTTCCTGACCAGGCCCTATTTTGTGATTCGGCACTGCGTGACTTTAACGGACAATTGCACGGTCGTGCAACGCTGTACCTAAACGAATTTGACGTCCCTTTTTTCCCACAAACAGAGCTTTCTTTTGGTGGTATTTGATCACCTGTACGATTTTTTGATCATGCGCTATAAACAAAAAAAGAGCGACAATTTTGCAAAAATAACAATATTTTCCGCATTTTTTTATATGAAATCCCCCCCCAAAAAATGTAAAAATCTAAATTTTTTAACATTTTTAGCCAATTTGTTTTCTGCTACATATGTTTGTTAAAAAAATATCACAATAGGCGTATTTTGATTGGTTTGCGCAAAAGTTATTGCGTTTACTAACTAAGGGAAAGATTTTTGTCATTTTTGTTGTTTTTTTTTTTTTTTAACGAGTAATGGCGGCGATCTGCGATTTTTTGCGGGACTGCGACATTGCGGTGGACAGATCAAACCCTTGACTGACATTTTTGACACTTTTGGGGGTACCAGTGACATTACTACAGTAATCAGTGCTATACATATGCACTGTTACTGTAAAAATGACACTGGCAGGGAAGGGGTTAACTTTATTGGAGAAGGAGGGGTTAAGTGTGTCCCTAGGGGCGTGTTTCTAACTGTGCAGGGATGTGGCTTTACATGTAACAGCAGAGATCTACGGTCCTACATAGCAGGACCGTATGATCTCTGCTGTTACACAGGGAAGAATGACAGGCAGCTTTGTTTACATTAGCTGCCTGCCTTTCTCCCTTCACAGTGGACGATCGCGAGTGACCGGCGGACATCGGGTCCGCCGTTCACTCGCGCGGAGGTGTCCGTGAACAAGTGGGGGCGGGAGCGCGCCTCCGGCGGCGCACGCTCGCCCCCTATTGGCTCACAGACTAGTGACGTACCGGTACATCACTTTGCCTGGCCGCGGCTGACCGCCGCAGTATATGTACTTGTGGCGGTCGGCTACCGGCTAGAGGGTTAGAAGACTCTTAATCACCTACAAAGAGTGACGCTGCTCATGGCTTTCTCACTTGCCCTAGAAGAGCATGGATCCCCCAGAGCAATATACAATGAACTCAATAATGACAGTGACTATAAAGTGCAGACCTTTGTTTTGCAGCTGCATACTTGTCATTCGCCAAATCTTCTATACACAGATGTTTTCTCTCAGCTTAACATATATGACTATAGCAATTATTCTGTTCAGTCCAATGAAAGTGTCCTGTGGCTTCCCTAATGGCATTGTGCCTGAAGTATGTGGAGAGGAAGGCTGTTACAAGATTGGTATGCACAATATTGCTAAGCTATGCAAGTGTAAATAAATAAATCATAAATGATGTGTTAAGGCAGCAGTGCTCTCATCATTTGGCTGCCTGTTGAGTCAGGAGATCTCAAGCTGGCCAAACACCTGTAGATTGGGCCACCTGAGACTTTCCCTCGCCAACAGAACGTCCGATCAGGGTGACTGCCAAATCTGACAAACATGGGTGAACCAGGTGGGAGCGAGCTGTATATATCGTGAGGGGAATGCTAGAAACAGCTAGTTAGTAGCTGCATAAATGCACAGATGCGGCTCCTAAATTATTGCACTTTTTGTAAAGTACAGTCTACCCCCATTTAGTTTGCCAGGACATTGTGTATCTTGAACAGTTGCAATTTTTCACCCTAAGCAAACATTTTTTTTTTTTTAATTTTTTAATTCCTTTTTCTATCTTGGTGCTGTTTATATCCTCTGGCCTCTTTTTGTAAAATAATTAATTTTTATTGCTTTTAATACAAAATAATACAACACCAAAAACAGCCTCGCCCCAAATAAGTACACTTACAACAAAGAAATCAAATAGTGACACGCCCATGAAATGACCAGGTGGCCCAGATTTGGACCACAGGCCTTATGTTGGACATGTGCTCTATTACATCATTACATTTGAATTGTATCGGCATGCGCCTCCATTCTCGGCATCTTACTGATTGCTTTTGAGACAACCAATACTGAAATTTTACATTCCCACTTTAATGTTATGTAAGTTTGAGAAACAAATATATTACTGCATCTACAGTATATAGTGGGAATAATTGCATACAAATTATGACCCTTCATCATAGTTTGTAAACTTAATGCCCCCCTTATGAAGATTTGAAATTTGTCCTGTTATAGTATGTTAAATATCTTTATCTTTGATATTACTCATTTTCTGCCTAGCTGATTGTGTAGCTTAGAAAGACCTTATCTAAACTAGACAATCATCTTCTTTCTGTTCTTCAACGACAACACTATCTCCATTTATCTGAATTTGCTAAGTTGTCTTTCACTTCCTGAAAAGGTTGTCAGTCTTTCTTAGACAAACATGCCTAGACCTGCCCGGCCAGACACCATTCCCTCCTATCCTTCACCATGATCTCCTCCTGTCTTCATTGCCTCGTGTAGGCTAGCAGCTTCTCCTGAGAGAGAGAGGGAGAGCGGCACAATATATGAAAGAAATAAGGTACAAAGGAACATTTTTGAAAGTTTAGAAGGATACGGAGCCATTTCTATTGCTCATTATATGTGAGTAATGAGTTTTAGGCTCCGTTTCCACTAGTGTGACTTGTCATGAGACTTTGGACACCTAAAGTTGATTTCAATGGCACCCTTTGCCATCTATGCCACTTTAAAATCAGCGAGGTTGAAAAGGTGTGTAAAGTTGGATCAAAGCTGCACTCAAAGTCGCACTCTAAATCGCACAACTTAAGAGTTGTACTAATGGAAACGTAGCCACTAGGCTAGACTGCGACTTTGGAGTGTGACTTTGATCCAAATTTACGCTCTCTGGATCAAAGTCGCATCAAAAGTTGCATCAAAGTAGTGCAGGTATCTTTTCAAAGTCCCATAGATGGGAACAGGTGCCATTGAAACCAATGGGCTGTGACTTGTCATGTGACTTTGTGTGTCCAAAGTCACATGACAAGTCACATTAGTGGAAACAGAGCTTTAGTTTACGTTTCCACTATTGTGATTTAGAGTATGAATTTAATGCGACTTTGATCCAACTTTACACTCTCTGGATCAAAGCTGCATCAAAGTAGTGCAGGCACTTTTTCAAGGTCGCTGATTTTCAAAGTTGCAGAGATAGGAATGGGTGCTATTGAAATTAATGGGCTTTGACCTGTGTCCAAAGTCACATGACAAGTCGCACTAGTGGAAATGTGGACTTGGTGTGGTTCCTATGGTAGTCTTCATTCAAAATAGATGGAAAAATTGTAGCGCTAATCAGAAATATAAATGAATAAAGTCCATATAAAAAGTCCATGTAGGAAATTATTATCCACGTGATGATATAAAACCACACCGACACTCCAGGGAATATTAGAGGTGTAATAGAACCGCCACCAACAGAGGTATCAAAATACCCTTACCAGATCAAAAGATCAGAGAGGCTATATACGACAGATGACACAAATCTGTGAGGCATCGATCTAAAACCCAAATTGTTTCCACATCGTGTCTTCCTTCCCAAGTCACTGGACCACCTTAGCAGTCTCTCAGAAGAAAGCAAAATTTGCCTCTCATAGTGTAGTAAATCCAACAAATGTTTATTGTAAAAATAGAGAGAAACTCACATTTTTGCAGAGTGGCAGCAGCGTATATGTATGGTCAGTTCGTGGGCATGGTTTTGTTTCAAACCAAGAAAATGGCCGCCCTCTTCCTCAACTGCGCATGCGTCCGACATCCACCAATGAGGGTCCACCCTATGCATATTTCGGCACACACAATGACTTCTTCATTCAAAGCCCAGCACAGATATTCTGTATTTGTGCCCCTCCCCCCTGTGTCCTGTGTGAATTGTTTCTTCATTTTCTCATGAATTGGGATTACAGTGCATCCTTACTGATCATAGAACACTGGGCCGGGAACCTATGGTCCGCTCCTCCCATTCTTTATACGCCCACTGACTACCTCCCTGGAAGTGATGTCACTAGCTTTCAGTAACCACAACCACTTGCTGCTCTTGAAGTCATGTGACAGCACTGAAAACTGCAAAATAAAGGGAGAAAAACTGGCATTTTTTTAGTTTTGACACATAAGGCTGAACTCCGCTCAGATTAATTATTGCTGGGGAGAATTTTAGGTATTAGACTGTACTTCTACTTTAATTGAGATTTTGGTTTATGAATAATTTATATTTGAATATCAATTCTCACTTTGCACTTGTCTTCCTTCTCAACCTGTCATTTTACCAATAATCTGCCTATAAAATGTTTTATCCTTGAAGTGTGTAATTCATACCCCTGCTACGAGGCAGAGCTGCTTAGCTAGTTTGTTGTTGGTTTGGAGATAAAATGTAATCAGTATACAGAATGATGCCTGATAACATTCATGAGAAATAAACCGTACACGGTATTTACTCAGAAGCTAGATAGAACATTTTCTGCTCTCATAAAATCAAAACATTTTTAATAAAGCAAAGGTACAGGGTAACTCCTACAATACAAATAAATCCTTTACTGATCTGACTCTGATATTCTGAAATCTGATTGGTTCATGCAAGTGACTGCATCATTGATTTACTTTATGCTATGGTGAGGATGCAGCTAACCACTTGATGCTGAGGGCAATTATTTCAGTTTTGCACACACGTTAAAATCAGCATTATTTGCTAGAAGATTATTTTCTAAAAGCAAAGTCCCTGGAGAATAAAATAGTGGCTGTTGCAATTTTGTTTGTCACGATATTTGGACATCCATTTATCCCTGGAGAATAAAATAGTGGCTGTTGCAATTTTGTTTGTCACGATATTTGGACATCCATTTATCCCTGGAGAATAAAATAGTGGCTGTTGCAATTTTGTTTGTCACGATATTTCGACATCCATTTATCGAAATGCTAATTTTTAGGAAAAAATACACTAAAATGAATTTTAGTGTGCACAAAGAAAATAAAATTTTTAATTTTTTGGTAAAATGTAAAAGATGATGTTGCGTGAAGTAAATAGATGCCAAACATGTCAAGACTCAAAATTGCATGCAACCGTGAAATGGTGACATACCATGGTACCTAAAACATTTTCATAGGTGATGATTTAAAAGCCTTTTATTGCTTATAATTCTAGAGTTAATCCTAAATGATGACCCTAGCATTATTGCTCTCACTCTGATGTTCGCATACTTCACAATTTGTGGTTTAATTGCTGTTTACATACACATGCGGGACTTACATGTTTGCATTTGCGGCAATGTGCGGGGACGCTTTTCCATTATTTTTTCAATGATTTTAAATTATTCTAATTTTAAAAAATGTTTACACCTTTTTTTTATCTTTTTTTGAATTACTTTATTGCTATTACAATACATGTTTACAATTGTACAATGTACATGTGATCGCTTTGGGCAAGTAACAGGCACCTGAGGACATCAGGGGTTTATTAGACCCCCAGTGTCTCCCCTGCCCTACAAAGCAGCTATTGTTTGTTTGTGCTTGTTTTGTTTTTGTTTTTAACTGAGCGATTTCTTAAAGTAGAACTATAGTCATTTCTTTTTTTTTTTTTTTTGATAGAGTAAGGAACCTAAAACCGGTAGTGAAAGGACATCCCCCCCCCCCTTCCCCCGAGGTCACCAGAACTAGTGTCCCCACTGAAAGATTCCCCTCTGTTGCTTTTCTGGGGACAAACCAAGATTTTGAATTTTCTTTTACTTTCACTGATAACAGTAAACAGTACAAATAGAGAGGGTGAATCTCCATAATTAGGCAACAGACCTGAATAAAAATAGGTGTTCTTTTCCCTCTGCACTATATCCAAACCCCCCCCCCCCCCCCCCAAAAAAAAAAAAAGGTTTTACCTTAAGGCCCCTTTCACACTTGAGCGACTTGTCCTGCGACTTGGGACTGCAAAGTCTAATGACAAGTCATACTCTATGATTTCTAATTACCGTTCAAATTTGTGCGACTTCAATGCAGTCCCTGTACTACTTTGGTCCGACTTTGATGCATTTTAAAGCGGAGTTCCGGGCACAAAATCGACCTAATCGATTTTGTGCCCATCCGCTTGCTTTGCTTCACCTGAAAAGGAATTGGATAGTTAGGATTATTTTTTTTTTTTTTACTTACCTTGTAATTGTAGAAAGAAATACTCACCTTCTTTCACTTCCTCCCTCTGCGCCGCGGCCCGCGCCGTCACTTCCGGTTTGCAATGATTCCTGGGAGCTGAACGTCATCGCTCCCAGGAATCAATGCGCCTTCACCGGCCCCTCTCGTCACTTCCAGTGCGACGCCGCAATTTACCTGCTAAACAGCTTCTGGGCATGCCCAGAAGCTGTGTATGAATGCTGCGCCGCGCCGGAAGTGACGAGAGGGGCCGGTGAAGGCGCATTCTGGGAGAAGACGATGCGGAAGAGGATCGCGCTGGCTTCAGCTGCCCACAACAGAGATGGCAACGCTGTGGAAGAAGTTTTATAAGTGAGTATTTCTTCTTGCAGGTAAGTGCGAACCCGGGACAGATCAGAGGCTATCCGTTGTGGAATGTACTAGCCCTGACTGTCCCGGGGGTATGTTCATTGAAAAAATGTTTCTGTGCCCGGAACTCCGCTTTAAGGTCCATAGACCTCAAGATTGCACAGACATTGCTTCAAGTCCAGTCAAAATGCGGCAAAATCACACGACTTTTAGGTCGCACAAGTGTGAAAGGGGCCTTAGTTATACTTTACCAGTAATAAACTAGAATACATTTATTGTGATCTTTAAACAAGTCAAAGTCATTTTGAACACAGAAGCTGGGTTCAGAAGTAACATTTCTAGATATTTAAGCTGTTTTTCATATTTGGTCTCTTCCGTGACGTGATGTGCTAAGAAGAACAGTGTAGAAGTACTTATTAGCATGAAAACAATCCTGAATTTGTGCCTTGGCTGAAATCAGAGCTCAGACATTACCCTGTGATTATGTGCTGTGTTAGTAACTGATTTTGGTATTGGAAATAAACTAAACATTCCTGCATAGTTTTTGCTTGCGCCTTTTTTTTTTTTTTAAACTAAAAGCAAAATACTTGTGTATACCCCGTTGTTCACCGCCAGCACACAGATTTGCATCTAAGTACTCGGTGTCACATATGTGCGCACCACCACTTCACCAACGTGCTCTTCTGTATTTAGCCCGTTCAACGAACAAGCAATCATTTCCTAGTATATGCCCAGGCATGCCCACAACAATTTAAAAAAAACTATTAAGCCCTTTGGCATTAAAGGTGAACTTCAACAACCTAAAAACCCTCCCTTTGCAGTGAGGCTGCCTCAGGCTATCTTTTTTTAATTGCCTTGCCTCTAGATCCTGCTGGGCTAGACACTACAGGGAGAGTGCCTGGAAATTACCTTCTGGAACCCACTGGGTATGGGTAACAAGGTAGCCAGGTTCAAAGCTGCCAGTATTGCCTCAGCTCTTGCTCTATCTCTGAAGATTCACTCCGTGAGTAGGCTGGTTGTGCCTAGCAACAGTGAGCTGCCTCATTTATATCGGTCACTGGGCACCTGTCAAATCCTTAGAGAAGGTTTCTTCTCCATAAATGTGCACCTCGGCTTGCCAGAATGGTACATGGGATGCTAACCTTTGCAGATGCTTAGGTGCAGGAGTTGGTATCCCAGGGACTACAATTTGGAGATTTACTCCCTGCCCATTCCTTAGTTTCTCACCTCCAAACTTTCTAGGTCTCTGCACAGAACACAAGATCTCCTTTAAGCCCTCTCAAAACCCAAAGTCCACTTCCAGTCCATCTTGAATTTCAAAACTTTGAATATGTTCATTTAAATTCAGAAAGTTTGCATGGACTTCACCGGGTCTGTCGTTGCCTTCCTTCAAAACAACAGCAAGAGAGGGGCGCACCAACCTCATGCATTACCACTAAATTAGTTTATTTAAAATGAAAAAAAAAAAAAAAAGCAGCATACATTATACTCACAAACGCATGATAATTGTACTCCTGTAAAAGAAGTGGAACCAATTGCCTCAAAGACTGCCGGGATACACCAATGGTGCTGACAGACGTGATGGCGTCCGTATATGCCTGGCTGATGCGTTTCGAGGGAGGACCCTCTTCTTCAGAGCCAAAAGTCCTACTGGCCCATCATAAATTCACAAGGGAATATATAGCCAATCTGTACTACCCTCGATAGTTAGCCCCACCCACAGGAAGCAAAGGTAAGGGGTATGAGTTGCTAGGGTGGGGTTTGTTTACTGAAAGTCAGCAACACCCATAGAGATAAGTGGCAATGGAACGCAGATCCGCCCGCACTTCGGGGTGCACAAGCTAGGTGTGCGGTTCAAGCAAATGTGATGCAGCTTGTGGCACAGACAATGGCACGAACCCCGGCTTACGGATGATGTGCACACATTGGGGGGGGGTAAGTAGAGCATGATCCCTAATATCCACTGATCCCATCAAGGTTGAAGTAAATATATACACATGTATTGCTGTTTTCATTTGGACCTATGCTCGCTGTTCGCTGATTTATGGTGGGCCAGTAGGCCTTTTGGCTCTGAAGAAACAAAACATGTCAGCCAGGCATATACAGACACCATCACGTCACTCTGCACCATTGGTGTATCCCAGCAGTCCTTGAGGTGATTGGTTCCACTTCTTTTACATGCGTGCAAGACCTTAAGTTGTGATAATAAAGATCACATAAGACCACTCACCTTCCCGCATACCACTTGAGCGCAGGCGAGATATTGTCTTGGACTATTTGCCTTCCTTCACCAGGGAGACTTTTTGTCTTCTGTGCACATCAAGGATGCATACCTGCATCTTCCTAACGCATCAGTATATCCTACATTTTGCTGTGGGGATTCTACATTACCAGTTTATGATCCTGTCCTTAGTCCTATTCGATGTTCACCAAGTGCTCACCCGAGTACTAGCCCAGCTGTGCTCCTGTGGCACCCCCCGTGTGGCATACCCACACAACTTTCTGTTGAGGAAACAGTCCCTGTGGGCTTTGTTGAACAATGTGGTTCTGACTATCCAGATTATGCAGAAGTTCAGATGGATCCTGAACCATCGGAAATTAGTGCTGGAACAAACTCATTTGGAGTATTTGGTCTAGTCCTAGACACTCAGAAGCTCAGGGTCCTTCTCTTTTGTAGAAAGCTTCTCCAATATAAGATTCAAGCCTACTTCACCCCTTGAAGAACCATAAGTTCCAGGAGATTCTCACAAGGCTTGCCATGACTTGTAGATTTGTGTAAGCTATAAATGAAGCAGCTTGGAGCTTATGCAGGGCACCAGGTGGCTGAATGTTCTGTCAAGGAGTAAAGAAAAGGTGACTATGTGTTGGGGATGAACCTGTTGCTTTGCTCTGCATGGACAAAGCGCGCCTTACCCATAAAACTTTCAGAGAAGATTTAAGAAACAAGGGTATTGCCCACCTTCACTGCCGTCTTGCTTTTCAGCTTAGCGCTCGGTTCAAACCTACAGTTCTACTTTACAGAAAGACCATTGTCTCCTCAGCTGTGTTCTGTCACCGACTTATAATAACATCCTGAACTTTTCCATACCTGATAGAATAAAACATGAGGCTATTTAGCTTGCTCTCCTTTCATCTTCTCTCAGCGCATCTCACATAATAGAAATCACTGGGGGGAAAAAATAGTTTTTGTACATCCTCACCAGTTCCAGGCTCTTTCCTTTGTGTATGATATATGCTGCGGTTTACCAGACTAAGCCAAGATCATCCTTGAAAAGTCATAATTTACTTAAAATTCACAATTGTTTCCAGACTACCCAGCCTAGAAATAGCTGGAGATCTCTGCTCTGCAGTTTAGAAAACACACATTTTACTCTCCATCTGCATTTTATGACATGTTCAAGATGTTTTAACGAGAATGTGATCTCTTTATTATTGAGTTTATAATCAAAATTAAATTAAGACTTATTTTGGATAAACTTAGTCTGAAAAATACATTACATGGTCAGCATAGAATGAAAAGCAGCTGTAAATGATATGGTATGTTTAAAGTTACTGTTTATTGGTAGTCTGAATTTGGGAGCTGCAGAATGGCCCAAAGAGACCCTGTCACTGGAAGCCTAGCACATCATCACCTTCTAATAGCATCAGTGAACTCACCTGATGTCAATCTTGCTCATGAAGAAGTGTAGTATTCTGTTCTTAATATCAGAATGGGAACTGTAGTGTCCCGGCAGAATGTTGAGAGTGGGAGAAGCACTCTACTTTCTTTCAGAAATACAAAAAGCCAAACTCCGGTCTCAAAAATAGGACAGGAAGGGAGGGGGTAAGTGGTATCTCACCACTATAATGTAGCATGGAGTGTTTGACTTTCCTATTTACTACGTGACTTTTCTTGGGTTTTCTTTTTGCTAAATTCAACCTTTGATCTTATAAGCTCCGTCCTGATGTAACTGATCATTGGGTCAAACGATGTGAACTGTTTTAAACCCGGACAGGATATTAGGAAGGTTGGGTTGTACAGCCAGGTAAGAGAGTTCTAACACTGCAGTGAAGGTCCTTGGGAAATACAGTGGTGTTGGGCAACAACTTATTTCATGCTCTCGGGTATTTAGGGGCAGAAGTACAATAGTCCTTTGGAGAGTAAACCTCCTTTTAGGTAAACCATTCCTAAGAGACACATAATGACTGCCATTGCCAACCCGCTTCTAAAGATGCTAGTTTTGTGGCTAGACCAACTTGTTAAAGTACGGTTTGAGTCACTGACTTGGAACAAGAATGTTAATATACCTTGCAAATGAAGGTAATACAAACACCTTGTGAAGATAGTTCATAGACAAGGTTTTTTTTTGTTTCTTTTAAAAGTTTTGTTTAGTTGAAAAGCTCACTTTAAAAATAAATTACATAGCCCTGCCCATTTCACAATAATAATCTAAGATTTTGCTGCAGTACGTACTTTTAGTTGGGTACTGTCCCCTACCAAAACTTTTCCACCGCTTGATGTCACTATCATTCAATCCACTTCCTCTGAGTCCAGGCTGTTATGGAGCTGCCCTTGGCTGGTCCTTTATGATGCCAGCCTGCTGCACAGAAAGGAGCTCATACATCATTATGTGTGCGCCATTCAGGGCAGAAGTAAGGAGTGCCCACTACTGCCACTAAAGGCCCATACACACTTGACGGAAATCGGACGAAATATCCTCCGATTTTTCTCTCTCTCTTGCTCAGCGTCCATTACCGTTTTTAGTTGTTACAGTACATAAATGTTCACAAAATTTCTCATCCAATTATTATTATTATTATTATTATTATTATTTTTTGGGACATTTGTTGCTAGACTTCCTGGTCGTCAGCAACTTCAAATCATGCGCGGTCTTTCGTATCCGATTTTTCGCGGACGTACTGCATACACATTAAACGAAAATTAGTCGTCTGGGGACGGACGATAAAAATGTTGGTGTTTGTCCCTCCGTTTTTTTTTCTTTGAAAATGTCGGCATCGGCTGCTGAAAGTTGTGTACACACTAGCCGAAAATCGTACGATTTTACCTCGGACGGGAATTTTCGGCAGATTTTCTACTAGTGTGTACCCCACTTAAAGAAGTGGAAGGCCAGAAGACCTTTTGTATAACAAAGGGTGGGGGTAATTAGCTTTAATCATCCTCCACAGATAAGACAGATTTACCTGCAGATATGGGAAATCAAAACGTGCTAAATTGGTGATTCTTCTGGTTCGATTATCAATATAAATCATTCTTGCTCTATCTCTTTTTCCCAATTCAGCAGCTGGAGTCCCTCTATAAATATATGGTATGTTTTGCAGAGGATGAGTAGCAATAAATACAAATAAGTATTGCAGGAAATATATAGATTAGTTTACATGTTGAAGGATGCTGGCCTTGCAATATAGGGTGCCTGGGTAAGATTTCCACCCGCAAAGTTTGTCCATTATCTCTGTGGTGTATGGGTTTTTCTACCCTTCGTTTTCTTCAACAACCCAGCAATGGAGAGTGATTGATGTGTGATCAAACTGGCCCCAAAATATGTGTGTGTGTGGTGAGATCATTAGATTGTACACTCCTCTAGGGAGCAGAGATTGATGTCTGTGGTCCCTTCTACTTTGTACAGTGCTACGTAATATGGCAGCACCATGTAAATGAGCTAAAGTTTTATATTTGCCTGGAATCATTTAAAGGGGGGCCGTCACAAAGCAAACTACCTGTGTGAAAAGCTCTGATGGAAGTTTTTGTTTTTTCTGGCTAATGTGATGTATGGTGGCAGAGAAGGTAAGCCTTTTGGGGTTACCAGCACATGATTTTCTTGTTCCGAAGCTAGTCTGCAGCCCGAAAGTCTTAGGATGGCAGCTTCCACCCAGTGCTTTAGTCAAGGTATTTTGGCTTGTGACCAATTCCCCTTTAGCTCAGTTTCGCTGTATGCTCACAAGCACATAGACTAGTAATTGGCTGTTCCCTTGTTTTACAGAGACAGAATGCATGCCATGGAGAAACAGATAGCCAGTCTAACTGGCCTGGTTCAGACCGCACTTTTCAAAGGGCCCAGCCCAAGCAGCAGTAAGGATGCACCTGGGTAAATATCTAAAACCTTTTCATGTCGTGCACTACTAGCTAAAACCCAGGCCTGGCGTCACTAGACAGACAGGCTTAAGTGTGGGGGGGAATCTATTGCCTGAATGTGCATTGTCACATGCTAAGAAAAGTGAGCCGAGGGCCAATGGCTCTCTAGTAAAACACGCTGACCGAAAAATAAAGAATATTGTGCAGTTGCATTGTAAGTGCAATACCTTTTTTTTTTTCTCAAGTGCCATCATGCTGGGGGAATACAGCTAGAGCATATAAATAAGAGGATTGAGTGTCTACTTTGCATAAAATCCCTTAAAACTAAAATGCATAGGAGAATTCCTAAAGGTCACCAATAGTCTGTGTTGTCAACAGAAGAAGTTGTTCACTCTAATTGAACTTCGGCAAAAAGTGAAATGCCTAGATGAAATACATATATGTACCTGGCAAAGACTTTTTAAATCTGTTCTGCCTGCCTTGTGGTTTACACAACTCTTCCACAATTCACAGCCAAGCAAGTGACAACAATATGTCCTGGTTCAGCTTTGTGGATTGCTGCGTGACCCCATCTACCTGCTTGTTTGCACATCCATATATATCTGTACTGATGATTTATTCTCAAGCTGTAAAGGAAATAGTAGAGTGATCTTCTTGGTGGAGCATTGTGGGAGAGGTGTGCAATTCTCAAGAAAGGTGTGCAGTTATTAAGAAAATGGAATTACAAGTCTGGTAGACGGTATACCTGTTCACATTATAAGTATTTCAGCTTGCGCTGAGCCTTTTCCCTGTCTATTCACAAGGAGGACATTTTTTTTTTTTTTTTTTTTTTAAAGGACCGGATGATGATTTTGTTTAAAAAATGAATATTTATTCTCTTTTAAGTATGCACCTCATCTTTAAGGCTGGCTTTAGATCTATGTGTTGTGGTTGCAACGTTTTACCACATTACCACAATGCATGGTAGGGCATGGCACTCTGTACAACTGACAGACCAGCACTGAAGCCTCCTATAAAGTACATGCAGTGCAATAAATCAAAATAATAAAAAGAAGGGGCAGGTCCAGTTTTTTTCATCCAGCGCTGTGTTTTGGCAGTCCCTTCTAAATGAATGGGCTTCATTAACGCAACACATGTTAATGCATAAAATAATAAATGTTCATGTGAAAACATGCTGCGAAGTCCCCTCACTTTGCATTGTATGTCAGTGTGCATACAAATGTACGCCAACACAAGTCTATGTGTTCCATTGACTGGCCTTCATTTGATGCATTTTTGTTTAGATGACATGATGAAGCCTTCAGAAAATCAAACCATGCGCCCCAAATTCATGTCATATAATATTTCACTTTTACCATCAAACGTGTCAATTTTAAACTTTTTAATTCAAAACCCTGATATGTCCCTCTCCCTCATACTAGGAATCTGCTGCTGTTTAAGGCTGTTATTCTTTAAAAGAAGTTTTATTTGGCAGTTAACCAGCTTTTATTTACTGCATTTATTTGTTCCTTCTTTTTCATGTAATTCCTGCTTTGCTTAATAAAACTTGTTTTCTTCCTTGCAGTTGCTCTGCATGCATAGATAAATACAATATGAAAACGTCCATTTGCTATAAAAAGAACTAAAATGCATGTGTTCTTTTAACTTGTCTAACAAGCCCCTAGCATGCTAATGTACTGACTTTAAATTTTATTGTGGGTATTTTGTGTTCACATTTATTGCATTTATTTACAGCAGTAATGAGGTTATCCAGAAAAGCTTCCATACATTTATTCCTAGAGGAGGACTTCTTAAAAATGTACTGCTCTCAGCTCAATAGTGATTCACCAAAGACACGAGGGCTGTGTGTTGTCACAGCCCTTAACAGAAATCAACTGTTCTGATAAGAAATGCTTATTAGGTGAAGTGCTGTGGTAGATACCTATTCAGCAGAATAATTACGATAGAACCGTCCCTAAGGTATTTTCAGATTTTACATCACTAAACTACTATACAGTGTAAAAACTGGAAAGAGTTTAAAGGCGATCTCCAGTCAATATATCTAGATATGACTAGATCGCTGTGAAGATAAGAACTTTTGGATATAAGTGGCCAGGGCAACCTGAGCCTTGACACGCTATACAACCTCTTGGTTGGGGACTAGGTTGTTACGGGTTACACTTGGAAGCAATAATAATCACACTCTCAGATTTTTTCCTCTGTTTCTTGGTCAATCTAAAGCAAGCCATGGATAATGCAAATTTCTTTCCTTCCACCACGGGTGGAAGGAAAGCGAATCGCTTGATTCCCCCATCAACACAGTGTTGATGGAATACCTCCTGCAGTGCTATAGGCATCAGCAGAGATCACATGTAAAAATATCTGACAGGTTAGTTGTACTAAAGTCGATTGTTGGATTGACTTCTGTACAACCAACCTGCCCATAAATGGATCGAATTTTGGCAGGTACCTGCTTGTCAGGTTGCCAGGAAACCAAACCACACAGAGATGCAGGTAAAATAAAGAATTTTATTGGAGCAAACAACAATAAATGCACAGCAAGAGTGAGAAGCAAGATCAGGAACAAGCCGGGGTCAAGTCCAAAGCAGGTAGTCATCCAAGCCGGTGTCGAGTCCTGAAGTGGGTAGTCATCCAAGCTGGGGTCGAGTACAGAAATGGGTAGTCTGTCGATGCCGGGCCGTCTGCCGATGCAGGGTCGAGAGCCAGGGGTGTCCTCAGCCAAGCCTCGTCAGACACGGAGGAACACAGAGAACAGAAGACTGCTAGCAGTGGAGCACAAACTCAAGGGCAAAGACTGCAACCCATTAGGTGATTGATATAACCAGGTGTGCAGCATCATCACTGTGCGACACCCAAGCAGCAGCCAAGTGATGATGTAATCAGAGTTTAAAGGAGGCAGCAGTCTGCACATACTCCAAGATGGCTGCCAACAGGAAGGCAAGGCAAGACCTTGACACTGCTGAACTGGACAAGATTCGATCCATCTATGGCCATCTTTAGGAAAACAGGAACAGAGGTGTTTGTGTTAGCATTAGCTAGAGTAGAGAATGGTTAAAATCTATCAGTTGTGCTTTTTTGCTGACAATATGCCCTTGGGCAGATTTCAGCGTACTTGTTGTCCTGGAGAGACAACAGGAAGTGAAAGGAGGTCTCTCCAAAGTGAAGCAAAGTACCATCTCAGACAGCTGTCACCAAAACAATGGTCTCCGCTCTGGTAGGAACTGTGACATTTTGAATGTTCCTTTACCTCATGTTGGGGTGACAATGGTCACTGGGACAAACAGAGATTAGAAATTTTCCAATAAGGCACACAGACTGCGAGTCTTGACGGAAGTTCTAGCCTTTCCCTACTCTTTCCAAAAAAAATAAATAAAAAGTTATGGATGTAGATCCACTGCATTTAGATGCATGCATTGCTGTAGTTCATTCGGCAAGTAACATGATATTGTCTCGGTGGTGCAGACACTTACCGCCCCGTTGTTGTCAGAGATTCACCTACCTGTTAATGTGCAGCTGTATTCACTTACCTTCCCCAGGACCTCTGTTGACTTGATAATACTACATTAAGTACCTTAACCCGCTACACATGCTGCCATTTCTGAATGTCAGGATAATTCCTGATTGCTGAGTGGATCTACTATTAAGTTTATCCACAGTCTCCCCTTTTCTCAAACATTTTGTAGGGTTCATCAGGACCAACAAAATCTGAGTTAATGAAGTGTTCTGGAATGAGGGTCCTCAATAGTACAAAAATGGTATCCTGCCTGAAAATAGGGAAGGTGCCATGTTTGACACATCTCCAGTTGGTGGATCATCACAGCATTTAGCTTATCAACAGCTGGTGTGCCAAGTGTTGTCTGAGCTCTGGTGTGAACATGGACACAACAGACAGGTGCCATTGTTCCTCTGTTCCCGACTAATTGTTATATGGTTGTGCTACTTACTGGTGTTCCAAAATAAACAATTCACTACTCGCTTCTGAAGACATTAGGTAAGCCTATTTAAGATGTTGTATTTAACTTGTTTCTTGTATGTACCTGGCATAGAAAGCTAATGGGTACAGCACAGACAATTTGTTTTTTGTATTTTTTTATTTGTGCTACGATTCTTCTTACAAATATAACATGTATGCCATCATTATGTGAATAGTATTATTAGTATTATAGAATAAGTATCTGATTCAGATACCAGCCCCCTCTGTCATCTCAGGCACTGCGGCAATTAGACTGGTAAAGGGTGGGGCTGCACTAGCATCCAATCCGGCTTTGTTGCATACACATGTGGAAATAGACTAATGCTAGCCATACACTATATGAAAAAGTGGCCAAAATTCGGTCATGTAGACAGTTTTTCAGTTTTTCGGCTAGTTAATGGGCACGAATCAGTAGAATCAGTAGAATCAGTAGAATCAGTAGAACAAGAATTTCAAAGCTTTTGGCAGATACGTCAGTACACTCCTCCAAAAAATTAAAGGAACGCTTTTTAATCAGAGTATAGCATCAAGTCAATTAAACTCCTGGGATATTGATCTGAAGTTAAGTAGCAGAGGGGATTGTTTTTCAGTTTCAGCTGCTTTGGTGTTAATAAAATTAACAGGTGCACAAGATGGGAAACAATGAGACGACCTCCAAAATAGGGATGGTTTTACAGATATAGGCCACTGACATATTTTTTTCCCTACTCATCTTCTCTGTTTTTCACTGGTTTTGCATTTGGCTAGGGTCAGTGTCACTACTGGCAAAACCTGGACCGTATAGAGGTTGCAAAGGCAGTCCAACTCCTCCAGGATGGCACATCAATACGTGCCATCGCCAGAAGGCTTGCTGTTTCTCCCTGCACAGTATCATGAGTATGGAGGATATTCCAGGAGACAGGCAGTTACTCTAGGAGAGCTGGACAGGAACCTAGAAGGTCCTTAACCCATCAGCAGGACCAGTATCTGCTTCTTTGTGCAAGGAGGAACAGGATGAGCACTGCAAGAGCCCTACAAAATTACCTCCAGCAGGCCACTGGTGTGAACGTCTCTGACCAAACAATTAGAAACAGACTTCATGAGGGTGGCCTGAGGGCCCGACATCCTCTAGTGGGCCCCCGTGCTCACTGCCCGGCATCGTGAAACTCCATTGGCATTTGCCATTGAACATCAGAATTGGCAGGTCTGCCACTGGGGCCTGGTGCTTTTCACAAATGAGAGCAGGTTCACCCTGAGCACATGTGACAGATGTAAAAGGGTCTAGAGAAGCCGAGGAGAACGTTATGCTGCCTGTAACATCGTTCAGCATGATTGGTGGTGGGTCAGTGATGGTCTGGGGAAGCATATCCATGGAGGGACTCACAGACCTCTACAGGCTGAACAATGGTACCCTGACTGCCATTAGGTATTGGGATGAAATCCTTGGACCTGTTGTCAGACCCTACGCTGGTGCAGTGGGTCCCGGGTTCCTCCTGTGCATGACAATGCCCGGCCTAAGGTGCCGAGAGTATGCAGGCAGTTCCTGGAGAATATAGGAATTGATAATATTGAATGCCCCCCACGCTTGCCTGACTAAATTGAATAGAACACCTTTGGGACAATATATTTCGGTTTATCCGATGCCACCAGGTTGCAACTCAGTCTGTTCAGGAGCTCAATGATGCCCTGGTCCAGATCTGGGAGAGAATACCCCAGGACACCATCCATCATCTCACTAGGAGCGTGGCCCGATGTTGTCAGGCATGCATACAAGCACATGGGGCTACACAAACTACTGAATTGCTGCAATGAAATTTCAGCAAAATGGACTAGCCTGCTGCATCATTTTTTCACTTTGATTTTTGGGGTGTCTTTGAATTTAGTAGGTTGATCATTTTTATTTCGATCAAACAATGTGGAATCCTTTTGTTCCTAACACATTACCCAGTTCATATCAGTATAGATATCCAGCATGATATTTTTCTCCATTGAGATCTGATGTGTTTTCAAAGTGTTCCTTTAAATTTTTTAATAATGTATTTAAAGCACAACTCCAGGATTTACTTACTCAGCTTCCACCACATCTGCAGTGCTTTTTTTAAATTATGTTGCCTCTATCACTATAAAAGGATGTTTAATATCCCTGTGACATCATCACTTCGCTCCCAAGCCTCTTGTAAGCCTAAGGTGCCAGGAGAAAACTCTGGAGAGCAGTTGATGCCATTTCCTTAAACTAACTTCCTGTCCCATGAGTCTTTGGGACACCTGCAATTTCTGGGTGACTATGAGTTGTTCTATGGATGGTAAAATGGGATACTGTTAATCGTGATCACTGCCTAAAGCGAAAATTGAACATTCTGTCTATCGAAAAACGAAAATGGCACATACAATTGTGCCATCATATTTTTAGTATGTATGTTGGATCAGGCACTTTTGATTGCAGCATGAAAATCACAGCTGGCACACTAATGATGCAAAAACCGAATGACCTGACGATCGACAAGAATTTTCATTCATTTTTCAACTCATTTACGGCCTGCTTAACACACGTGTTACTGGGTGGGTCCCTATTGTAATTGTTATACATTCAGTCCTGCCCAGCAGTAACGTGGGCAATGTTTGATGTCACCTCTATAGTCTCAAGGACTTGGTGGGGGGGAAACCAGTCGATTTGGCTCAAGCTAATAGGTGGCTGTGCAACGTTTACTGTCATACAGCCGGATGCAATGAAATCGGAGGCAAGAAGTGAGGTTTTATTAGTGATTACATACAAGATGCCAAATGAGAGAAGAATGAATACCTGGAAAGACTTCAAAACGTATATGCAAAAAAAATATATTTTAATTTACAAAATTGGAGTTCCTCTTTAACGGTTTGAGATGGTTCAAATGCTATGAAACCATAAATTCCAGGCAGTCAGTTTGTATTGATACACAGCAGCCAATCAAAAATTTCACTGTCCAGTTATCGTTTTTTAGCATAGATTTGAATCTGGTTGGTTACTATGAAGACAGAGGAAACACAGACTGTCTGACACCACAGACATTTTAATAGGAGCATATTATATGGAAATGTTTGACGTCCATGAGCAGACAACACTGAGCACTCCAGCCTGTAGATACCTTGTTATTTACATAACTAGGTTGGGAAGGAACCATAAATTCAACCCTAAAAGTTTGCTAAGTTGATGATTAACTATGTTTTCCATGTTTTTCCGTGACACCTTATATTATTTATCTTGTTGTCATCCATTTGACTACTCTTTTATATGTCTACTTCCTCCAATAATAATTTACTTTTCTTTCTTCGCATTACAGTGAGAAAGTCATTAGGTCTGCAAGCAGCACTCCTCCCATCACAGACAGTCCAGGTACGGTATAGAGCTCGGTGGCAATTTATTTGCTTCGGACAGTTTGTTCCTCTTTAGGTATATTTCACAGAATAAACAGAGCAGGCTGTTAAGTCTGTTCTCTGACTTTAGTGTCCTGCTCACTTAGCCATCACTCAACAACAGAAGGATCCAACCAGCTGTTCATCTTGCAGATCGGACATGCTAGCTTTAATCCAGCCTCAATTCAGCTTTTCTATGCTGTTTCATCCAGATTGTAGTACAGACCCACATTTAAGCCAGGAAGAAAGGGGGTCCTTTTCCCCCGAAACGTTTTAGCTGTATTTGTTGTTTTTAACAAATAATTTAAACCATTTTTGAACAAAATGGAAAATTGTGCTAGGCGCTCCTAATCACATACTCACAACGTGTCCATCCGTTAGGCGGTTTCACTGTTGAGACCAAAGAGGCAACAGCCTCTAGGCTTAAAACCCAGATACCTACATTGACCACAAACTGAACTTTGGTTCGGAAAACACATTTAATTCTCTATTGATTGAGTTAGTCTGTACTTGCATTGGTCCAGTGCTATTACACACCTATCAGACTCCGCAGTAGAAGACATAGGGAGGCATCTAATGGAATTACAGGGATGGCGTAAGGAGCTGTTTTTCCAAGTGTTTTCACTCATAGTTGGAGCTTGGTGTGTTGTATCACCCTTTTGCTTCTAATATCATTTTGGAAATCTAGCAACAATATCTCTATTCTATATTTTCTAGCTCTGTTCCAGCCCGTCTTAACATCTCACTTTTCCTGCTACTACAGTAGTGTCCCCACTTTGCCTAACCCTTTCTAACAGTGATAACTTGCACTGAAAGTGTCCTGCTCCGTTTCCTGAAGGCACTGCCCTTAACAGTGCTAAGATCCTGGCGCGGAAACAAAATGATTTAGCATTTGGTGCAGTAAGCATCAAATTAAATTTGCTGCTCAGTTGATATTATCTCTTGGATCAACATGTTGTTGTTCCCTGACTCATTAACTACTGTATCGTCCCAGAACATCTAAATCACAGTTTTTCATTAAAAAAAAAGCTTGTTGATGTTTTTATTACAAAAGTATACTTGGCAAGCTTTCCAAGCGATGACCAAGGATAAGAGTAAGCTCCACAGGAATATACCCATATTTCACAATGTTTGTCCTAAAAAGGACCATTTGAAGCCATTATAAATGAGGCCCATTTTGCAATCCTGTTTACTGCCACAGAAGAGGACCCAGGAGGCTTCTTGGTATTGTGTTTGAGGCCACTTGAAGCCTCTACCGGCAAAAGCAGTGATATTCCGACTAAAAAGTGCATTGACGCAATGGCGTTGATTTACTAAAACTGGAGCACTCAGAATCTGGTGCACCTGTGCATGGTAGCCAGTCAGCTGTTAACTTCAGCTTGTTCAATTAGGCTTTGACAGTAAAAACTGAAAGCTGATTGGTTTCCATGCAGAGCTGCACCAGATTTTGCACGCTCCAGTTTTCATAAATCTCCTCCAATGAAGCTTAGTGGAATAAAGCAGTGAGAGCCTAATATCATATAACGAAAAAGGTAGCAGTGGGCCTAGAATCATAAATGATTCTTCCATAGTGCGAGAAAAAAGCAACATCTGTCTATCCCAAAGGGTATGTAAAGGCAAAACTTTTGGGTTCCAGATTGAGTGGTCTGTGTCTCCGCACAGGGGACGATTAACCCCACTACCATTATTACTGAGACACAAAGCAAGAGGAAATCCTTAATGTTAAAATAATCGTTTAGTTAAAAGCTGAAATCTTCCAATGGGGACAAAATGTTCTGGTAACAACTGTCTACGAAGAGAACTTCCCTCACTTTGGAGAGCTTTTCTCTCACTTCCTGTTGCATCCCCAAGACAGGAAGTGAAGGGAAATGTCCCTAGCAGGACACAGACTGTAAACATTTCACTAAGAGGAGTTCCAGCCCTTCCCTGATGCATACACTGCCCAGCTGTGGTACTGCATGTATAGGACTTGAAGAAGCAAGGAAGTTCATGCGATCTCCCTCCAATGCTACTTATAAGGGGTCATGTGATCTCCCACCACCTGACATTTAAAGGCTTGTTCACACCGCAACACCTATTGTAGTATTACAATACACTGTATGTTTTGTGGTACATTGCCCTATATTGTTAATAACACACGTCTACAGCGCACATGTGCGATATTGTGCGATATAGTGCACCAAAACACAGACGCTAGTTGCAGCACTCTGCGTATTAAAAAACTCTGCAGGACCAATTCTAAGGTGCATTAACTATCTGTTTAAAATGAGTCAGCGGACCAATGCAGTGTGCCTGAATGCACAAAGAAAGTGTTCATTGCAGGACACCACTTGGAGACCGCAAATGCTTATTGAAAATCATTGATGGAGCAATGTGCTGAGTGCACAGTGTAATAGCTCATAATAATTTCTAAGAATTAACTTAAGAAAAAAATCTGCGCTTGGTGCTAAAATTGAATAAAATTAGTTGAACCCGTGTAACTAAACAAATAAAGGAAAAAATGTAATAAATTTATGTGCAACTTCCGCACAGACGGCACAAAAATACAAATGCCACAAATATCCTGTACAAATACTGTTGCGCTGTGTATACATTTTCAGCAAATTAAATCATTAGTCCCATCCAACCAATCCTAATATCACCAGTATAAGAATAATAAAATAAAAAATAACACCACATGTGAACTGTTCATGATAAGTCCATCAGTGCTTTGTATCATACAAAATGCCTCCGGTTCATCCCTCTCACTAAAATCCAAGATCCCAAATTATAGGTGGTGCACCAACAGGGAATGGAATTATATATCTTCTCCACACCAGCGTTATCACAGCCACCAAAAAAAGCAGATGACATCATCCATAGTGTAAAACCGCTACATTTGTTTGAATAAAAAGCTGTATATTTACTCACAAAAGGATCTGTGTAATATGCATATCAATTCAAATAACCAGCGCCACTGTTACCAGCTCCAACGCACGCAGTGACGTCAGCACGATTTGGGATCTTAGATTTTGGTACGAGGCTGTGTGTGACAAGGTGGGAGGGATGCACCAGAGGCATTTTGTATGATACAATGCACTGAACAGTTCACATGTGGTGTTATTTTTATATTTTATTATTTTATTAATTTTATATTGGTGATATTCTGATAAATTGTATGGGACTAATAATTAAATTTACTGAAAATATATACACAGCGCAACAGTAGTTGTAATGAACCAGTTACAATTCCCTTTACTGAAATCCAACCAGTACACGAATAATTCCAATTTGTTGGTTTGGATATTGCACTTTAGGCTTTTTGCACTGTTTTCATGAATTGTTTTGCCTATAGCTGGCCGTATGAGAACCATCCCTTTGGGTTACACCAAATTCTGCATGTATTGCAGAGCACCACATTGAATGGGCCCCCAAGTACTTATCTGAGTGCACAGTGTATCAACTCATGAAAACCAGTTAGGCCTCATTCACACTATGCTCTTGACGCTTTTCTCCTGATAGAAGAAATACAGCATTAAAAATGTGCCTAAAGCCGCGTTTAGGTGCATTTAAACACGTTAAGGCACGTCAAGCGTTTGGATGTTTACTATTTTCTTTGACCAGAATAATAATTTATTCTGGCCACTGAAATGAATGAATGCTCAAGCGCTAAACACGTCTAGCGTGTTTAGATGCATTTGCACGCATTTAGATGCATTGGACTTTTTTTCCGGATAAATTCTCTCTCCTCTCCTGATCGCAATTGTGGTGCATTCAGATTTCTACCCCTAAACTCCCCTGCATCTATATGCCTGTAAAGATCTATCTGTGCATGGACATACAGTGCCTTGAAAAAGTATTCATACCTCTTGAAATTTCCCACATTTTGTCATGTTACAACCAAAAAACTAAGTTTATTTACTAGGGATTTTATGTGATAGACCAGCACAAAGTGGCACATAATTGTGAAGTGAAAGGAAAATGACAAACGTTTTCAAAATTTTTTACAAATAAATATCTGAAAAGTGTGGCGTGCATTTATTTTAAACACCCTTTACTCTGATACCCCTAACGAAAATCTAGTGGAACCAATCGCCTTCAGAAGTCACCTAATTAGTAAATAGAGTCCACCTGTGTGTAATTTAATCTCAGTATAAATACAGCTGTCCTGTGAAGCCCCCAGAGGTTTGTTAGATAACCTCAGTGAACAAGCAGCATCATGAAAGCCAAGGAACACACCAGACAGGTCAGGGATAAAGTTGTGGAGAGGTTTAAACTGGGGTTAGGTTATAAAAAAATATCCCAAGCTTCAAACATCTCATGGAGCACTGTTCAATCTATCATCCCAAAATGGAAAGAGTATGGCACAACTGCAAACTCACCAAGACATGGCCATCCACCTAAAATGACAGGCCGGGCAAGGAGAGCAATAATCAGAGAAGCAGCCAAGAGGCCCATGGTAATTCTGGAGGAGCTGTAGGTAGGAGAATCTGTCCACCGGACAACAATTAGTCATGCACTCCACAAATCTGACCTTTATAAAAGAGTGGCAAGAAGAAAGCCATTGTTGAAAGAAAGCCATAAGAAGTCCCGTTTACAGTTTGTGAAAAGCCATGTGGGGGATACAGCAAACATGTGGAAGAAGGTGCTCTGGTCAGATGGGACCACCTAAAAGCAAAACGCTGTAGGGGAAAACTAACACTGCACATCACCCTGAACACACCATCCCCACCACCGTGAAACATGGTGGTGGCAGCATTATGTTGTGGGGAGGCTTTTCTTCATCAGGGACAGGGAAGCTGTTCAGAGTTAATGGGAGGATGGACGAAGCCAAGTACAGGGCAATCTTAGAAGAAAACCTGTTAGAGTCTGCAAAAGACATGAGACTGGAGCGGAGGTTCACCTTCCAGCAGGACATCGACCCTAAACATACAGCCAGGGCAACAATAAATTGGTTTAGATTAAAGCATATTCATGTGTTAGAATAGCCCAGTCAAAGTCCAGACCTAAAGTTAAATTGAGAATCTGGTTCAAGACTTGAAAACCATTGTTCACAGACGTTTTCCATCCAATCTGACAGAGGTTGAGCTATTTTGCAAAGATAAATGTGCAAAGCTGGTAGCGACATCCCCAAAAAGACTTGCAGCTGTAATTACAGCAAAAGATGGTTCTACAAAGTATTGACTTGGGGGCTGAATATAAATGCACACCACACATTTCACATATTTATTTGTAAAAAAAAAATTGAAAACCATTTATCATTTTCCTTCCACTTCACAATTATGTGCCACTTTGTGTTGGTCTATCACATAAAATGACAATAAAATACATTTCAAGTGGTATAAATACTTTTTTAAGGCACTGTATAGGCTTACATAGAGAGTAGTTTAGGGGCAGGAAAAAAATGTCAAACACCTGTGCCTGTGTGCATGAGACCTTAAGCCTAGTACACACGCAACGATTTTCCGCCGACCGGTCGTCCATCTTTTGTCCAGAGTTGTGTTTTTTTGGTTGGAATGTGCCTAGACTGCACACAAAATTTCGCGCCTGACAAAATTCTACTTCAGAAGTGATGTCATGTGTTGGATTGCTTTCTTTGTGTTTTTTCTTCTCTGAGCATGCCCAGACTTGCTCATAAGATTTTTCCCTGTCGAAATCTGTACTGACTGCACGAAAATCGGCCATGTTTTGACGGCGGACAAAAATTTTATAGCCTGCACACCAGATTTTTTTTGGCCGAAAAGTCGGAGTCGGTTGTCGGAAGCATCATACTAACAAGCCGAAAATCGGCAGATCGGTCGTCGGATGAAAATTCCCTGCCGAATTTCGATGCGTGTGTACGAGGCTTTAGAATTCACTTTACCGATATCTAATCAGTACAAGATGATTTCTTTGTGCTTGGTTTGGATTTTGCACTTTAGGCTCTTTGCACTATTTTTGTAAATTGTCCTATACATTAAAAATACAAAACATGCCTTTAGCTAACCTTGAGAAATATAATATCAGAACCATCCTATTGGGTTAAAACTAAATCCTGTCATGTATGGCCAGTTTATAACATTTTAAACATGGCTAAGAACAGAAAATAATAATAAGCATGAAAATAGGTAATCATTATAGGAGAAAATGTTAACAAACATTTTGTCAGCTGTTATTCATAGTTGTAAATGATATAAATCAACTCCTGCACTAGGCTTTCTGGCCATTTAATCCAGAAGCGAATGTTCCGTAGGCTTCGTTTTCATTGGCTGCTTTCACTCAAAACCGCTCAGCGGTTTCCAGCAGATCGAAAATTCTCACTTATCAAGAGAATTGATATTGTTTGCTCATTGTTTGTGTACCAGAAAGACAAGCTCAGTAAAAACAGCCGCAGAAATGTTGTTTGCTGTCCAAAATAAATTTCCTGTCAGCAGAAACAGAAGGCCGTATTGTTGTGTGAAACACAATGAACCCGCAGTGTGTGATTAACCCGTGTTGTAGTAGTCGGCACAATTTGCGGATGTGCTTAAACTGTGGAGAGAAGTGTTTTCTTCCTCTTCCTTTACTCTCTCTGCATTTGCCTGCCTTGAAGAGGTTCTTCAGCCATTAAGATCATGACATCATCGTAAGCACTTCACGAAGGGCATTCGTTTCCTCGTGTTTATCTGATGCCAATATATTACACAGCATTTTACAAATTGGAAGTCCTCTGCACTGGCACTAAAGTGTGTGGAGGCATGCCACGCACAGCTATTTACATCTGTCCTCAAAGGAGATTACAGTCTGATATCCTTGTCACACTCATACACACTCTGGGGCTGCTTTGATTAAATGCTAATTAACCTACCAATGTGTTTTGTGACAGAAACAGCCTTAAGAGCCGGTTCACATTAGCGCGACATGACTCCTTACTACTTCGGGGCGACTTGTGCATTATATTGCACCACGACTTCGGAGCGACTTGCAGGGACTTCACATAATGGAAGTATATGCAAGTCGCTCCGAGGTCGCCCCGAAATAGTACAGGACCCTTTTTCTAAGCCAGAGCGACTTGTGTCGCTCCTATTACAACGGGTCCTGTAGCGGTCAATGGACCGCGAGGGAGCGCGACTTGTCAGGCTGACAAGTCGCGCTAATGTGAACCGGGTCTAAACCCACCAAACGCATACAGATTCTATGCAGATTGAGTCCATGGTGGGATTTAACCCTAGGACCATAGTGCTGCAAGGCAAGGTTAACCTCTCAGCCTCCATGTTGCAAGTTGAAGTCAGGGACAGGATCAGGGGTGGGCAGAAAAGACAGCAGCAGAAGTGGGAAGCAAAAAGGTCAGGAGCTAAAGGTTACAGTTCATGGGGAAGGCAGCGCTCTTCGGCCTTTTCTCCCTAGGTGCTAAAGGACCTTGTCATGGCAGTGGCTGAAGTATATGTATGTATGGGAACCTTAAAGCAGAACTAGGCCCTCCTATTCCATACATACAAGGAAGCTGCCACCTTAGCCTTTGTTTGATCTAAAGTTGCCATGGTGCTGTACATGTGATCAATTATGAGAGCCATTTCTTGGCTTGACAGTTAGGTCCAGACCACAATCAACTATGACAGTTATCATTGATGACATGCCTCAATTGTAACTGTTTTGGGAAATAATAAATTAATGAGTTTAGTCCTGCTTTAAAGGATCACCTCTTCACAGGCCTCTAATGCCTCGTGCATACTAGCACTTTGACCCGTGTGTGTCAATTCCCAACATTTTCTCGTGGCGGGAGGCACAGTTGCCGCATTCAGCCCTGCTGCCAGTGGCACATAAAAATCTATGGCAGGCTGGAATCTGTGGCGGTTGTATCAAGTGGTATTCACAGTGACACTGTACCAAGTGGTACTCACGGTGACACTGTACCAAGTGGTACTCACGTTTAGGGCCATATGTATTCAAGAGTGTATGCCCAGAATGCAGAATTCCTTAATTCCAGGCTTGTGTCCCTGAACTCTTACTGCTCTAAATGTAAGCCCACTTGCCACAGCATCCAGCCACTGTATATTTAAAGATTTTTGTACAGGCTTCTGACAGTGGGGCTGGATTCCCACTTTTACTGGGGGTGGGACCAAGCATTGGGTGTGGCAGTGGCAGACTTAAAGGTGTATGGTTTAATTACACCTGAGCCCACTTTGCTCTTGGTCAATAGTGCCGACCCATGTGTACACTGCAGGTCACCATCACAAGCAAGGGCAAGGCGGCAAATGATCCACATCCTTACCTCCCACAACAAAGTCTGCACAAGCTAATAAGAAATAGACTGGGAAGACCAGTAATATCGGCATGTGACATCGACATTAGCCCAGAGCACAGCCAGAGCTGACATACCCCTCAGTTCCCCGCTCCAGGCCAATAACAGAAATTTTGCTATGTTGGATTACCCTGCAACCGTTCCGGCCAGGCATTAATAAAGCTGGAAGGAAACCAGGAATACATTCTCTTAACCAGGGGTGAATTTAAGGATAATTTTGTTCCTGGGGACAGCCCCGTAAAATTGGGGACTGTTCCTAGAAACTGGGGACATCTGGTTACCCTATTACTAGCACAGTTTTCATTCACAAGCCTCATAAATTGGAGAGCCTCTTTGGGTTGGGCCCATATCCCTCCAGATCAGTGGGCCTTAATCTTTTTTGAGTCATGGACCCCTTTAAGAATCTAATAAAAGCGATGGATCCCCTCCTCAGAAATATTTACATAAGCCCAACTTTGCATGCAATGTATATATATATATATATATACTTTTTCTTTATTAAAATGTGATTGCCTCATAAATAAATGACACACACAAAGTTTGAATAGAGCAAACAATCGTAACAAAAAACAAACTCCTTTTCATGCCAAAGGTCATTGCAACTCATTACAAAAATGAGATACAATCACCTTGTGCAAATGAAACAAAACAAATTTACTTCTGCTCACATCTACTACTACTAGAAAATGAAAATTAGAACTTGCTATTATGGAGTGGCACAAGATGGTGGTTGTGCAGAGAACGATGATACAAATTTAAACATGGACCAACAATGAGTCAAGAAACGCTGAGCAGTTGGCTCCATCAGCATGGATCCCAGGTTAAAAACCTTGCTCTTGATTTATTTTTCCACAATTTACCTCACATATCCCTCACATAACTTTAGTTTGTTCTGCAGCAAAGCTGCACCAACATTGTTGAAACCCAGCGTAGAAATGCCAGGGAACAGCAGAAGAACAACAAAGTGGGGTATGTGTCTGTAGGCACAGTGCTGGTGAATATTTAACACTTACGTCACCATTCCTCACCTGAAACAGAGTCGGCTTTCATGCAGCCAGACTTGTATTTGCATGTGAGATTCACCAGAGATCCGCTCATCTATCATTTCTATTTGCATTCAACAACAACCAACATTTTTCCCAACTTTATATTTTTGTACGGAGACTTTGTAAAACAACCTGCTGAGTTTTCAAACTGTGCCAATATATGAAAGCAGCTACATAAACTGATTAATATGGATACTAATATTGAATAGTACTGAACGCTACAGTGTTCTCCAGTCTCCTGAGGCCACAATAGCAAAACTAAATAAATATTGAATTCTGGTAAGTTTATGTGGTTATTACCTGTAATGATATAAATTGGTATATTTTATTTTCCCATGTTGGTTTTTTTTTTTTTCCCACTTACATGACAGCAGACCAGGCTGTCCCAACAAAAGTGAGGTTTAGGACAAACCATATGTAACTAAAAAAACTGTTGCTGTTACTGTTGACAAAGTGTTAGACAGATTTAGGCAATAAAGCGAAACTAAACACATTGATTTAGATGCTGAGCCAACCAGCCAGAAATACTTCCAACTTTTAGCAGCAGTTACATTCCTCGCTGGCTGCTGTCATCTTTTGCCTGGCCACTTCCAGGTGACGGGTTTTCGGCTTCTTGATTGGCTGGTGGGGGAATGACGTCATCCCGCCCGTGTGCACGAGAGTCAATCATTCTGACACAGCTGTAGTGTGCTGGAAATGCCAAGCTGCACATGCAGCTTCCTTGGCTGTAAAGGATATGAGGGTTTAGTTCTGCTTTGATTGACTTGTCCACAAATACCCCCCCCCCCCCCCGGTCCTTCACTGGTGCTGACATTTTCTCCTCAGCTGCTTCCTGGCCACTGTGGTTGACTGGCAGGGAACAGTGTTACTCCCGTGCATGCGCACAGGAGTTGATTCATTCCAACACCAAAATGTGCTGACGCTATACACTGAGCTGCACATGCAGAGCTCAATGTACATTCTGCAGAAGATTGTGAACAGACAGGCAAGTTTGTTTTATTGCAGAAGACAAATAGCATGTCTCTTCTACAATAGTCTACCTGCCCACAGTTTTCATTTGAGTTTGTTTAAAACTACAGTATATATCCATTTAAGACTAAACTGTTCACTGGTGACAACGCTCCTGTGTGATTTCACTGTAGAACAAAATCATACAGTACTGTTAGGCCCTATTCATAGTATTGCGTTGGTGTAGTGTGGTGGCATTATTATAATGCAGTTAATGCATTATAGGCACATAAAAATGCCAGAATAGAAGGTCTTGTGCATGTTATAGTATTTGCACTATAGAAATTCTCTAGCTTTAAATGCTACTCACCCAACAAGATTATCAACATCTGACTATATCATGAAAACTGGTTGGGTAAAATTTTACAAATCATACCCATAAAGCTCATTGTGGTGTAACGACCATTCTGCCATACCATATTAAGGAATTTAGAAAGCTCTGTATGGTTTTCCTGTGCTATAGATCCTTCAGATCCTTCCTACAATGTTTGAGGCTATCGCTGTGTAAGAAAAAAAAAGAATTTCAGCATATCTCTTGTATACCTAAATTCTATGCATATGTTTATATACATATACTATACTAATTTAATGTGTAACTTTTGCCTACCATTCTATAATTTCTTGTTTCATTACTGCAGTTCATACTATATCCAGTGGAAAGAATATATTAGCCATAATTGAATCTACAGCTGTCAGTCAAGCGCCACCTGCTGGTTCAGAGATGCAAGTTAGCCTGCATGACATGCGACGTAATGTGGCCGAGCTGCGTCTTCAGCTGCATAAAATGAAGCAGCTACAGGTAGGTGATAGTGTGGTGTTGTTTCACCTTTGCTATGACTTCATATTGTCTTTTAATTATTTTGCTTTTGTAAAGTTAAGCTACCCAGAAGATAATAGATTAAACCTATCTGCCAATGCTCAGAATTTTTATTTATCTATATACCTGATCTTAAAAGCTAAGTTCACCCTTGCAGAAAAAACAATGAATGCCCATATTTTTGCAAGAAAAAATGTGCGTTTATTATTCTTTTCTGCAGGATAGCACACCCGATCAGTAGATCACGTTTGCAATGTGGGCTCCTGCAGGCATGTCCATTGACTTTCAGCCCGTATCTCTGTACAGGCGTTTTGTTTGAAAAGCCAGAGGACATGTCAGTGGACTACGAGAGTACTCATCAACATCCCTGCAGCCCATCGAAACTACCAGTCCCTCTGCCATGGCGGAAGACGGTCCTTGTAGTTTATTCATTCACAGGAAATCGTGAATGTATGATGCGACTGTGTGGGTGGGTTTTTAAAAAGAGATAGCGGGTGCAGGGAGAAAAACTCATCCCCCAAGCTGTTGCAGGGAGAAGAGGGGTGAGAGGGGACAAGAGCTGTAACATGTTCCAAAGGTGAACTTATAATTTAAAGTTGTACTCCAGGAATTAAACAAAATGTACCCTTGCAGTGGGGCTCCCCCCCCCCTGCGCTGCAAGAATTAAATAGTTGTTTAGTCTACGGGTGCAGGGATAAGGTGTATTATGTACATTACTCTTGACTCCTTCAGGCTTACTCCATCCATGTGACTTGTCCAGTGCTGCTGCCTCTCTAAGGTGGTTTGGGCTGCAGTCCAGTGCTCTGCTCTGTAGGTGGTGACACTGAGGGACCGCCCAGAGCTTTGAGCAGAAGGGAACTGCGCTGGAGCCTGTTGAACCGAGGGATAGAGTAAGTAATACACCTTATCCCTTCATTCGTAGACTAAAGCTTTAAATCCTTACACTGCAGGGGGAGCTCTAATGCAAGGGTAGATTTTGTATCATTTCTGGAGTTTAGCTCTACATTTTTTATGATAGTTTTATAATGGTTATGTAGAAGCAATTTTCCTTCTTACATGGTCAATATTAAAGTGTATGTACAGACAAAAAATTTTTGTCCCTGCTAGGAAGAGTTACCTCTCTGGGAACATCTTTTCTTAGCTGTTTATATTGTTTAAGAAAGTTCCCAAACATACCCTACTTTCCCTGTTTTCATTAACAAGCCTAAGGGTCCTTTCACATGGGTGATCCAATCAGGTCCACCTGTCAGTTTTTCAGGCGGACCTGAAAGGAAGGTCCATGCACCACTATGGACCAGCAGGTGCATTTACACCTGCCTACCTCCAAGTCTGATCAGGCCCACTAAAAAAATGAAGGAGGACTGCATCCGCTTCCTTTTGGGTGGACCCAATTGGAGGCAGTTGAGTGTACAAGGACAGCGGAGTGCATTTACACCCGGCTGCCCATAGAGCAGAGTGGGCTCTGTCCATGTCTGCTCTGCATAAACTGAGCGGACACAGACCTGTCATCTGCCCTACTCTGCTCTGATCAGCAGAGGATCAGCTCACAGAGCCCCTGCTGATCGGAACAGAAGGCCCCCATGTGAAAGGGGCTCAATGTATCAACGTGCTTATCACAGCTATCAATGTTCTTGTTTTATCACCAGGCTGATAGAAACTTTCAAGGCAGGTTTTAATCTGACTGGTGGTACCATAAGTACAGGGCAAGACAATTTACACAGCACATGCTTCAGAAAGCAAACACACCCACATGTGGGTGGGTTTCATAGGGGAGCTCTGTGAAATCTGCCACTGTATATTATATAGGACTCCAATTGAGACAAAGTGAGTAAACTCTGACTTGATCATGGTTGCGGTGTTTGAATGTGTCAAATATGAATGCATCAAATATGTTACTGGTAGCAAAAGTGAAGTTCTCTGTAAATTGTCCCTTCTCCTCTCCAGCTAGCTGGGCATTTCCATCTACGTGACATTGCGCGGTTGGTATTTAGATATAATATTATTATTATTCGTGGTATATCCTGTGTATTCTATTCATGGAAACAGCTGTGACTGTACCCTGTGTATTATAATGAGTATGATGATTATATTAAGTCTCATATTTAGCACAAAGTGACCTTGCATTGAAAGAGTATACAATCTAATTTTATACGATCAAAGCTTTGTTTTTGGATATCTTTATCTCGAGACGTGGGGAGGCAGTGTCAGTGCAGAGGCTACCTAAAATCTCTCCCATCTAACACTATTTTCAAATAGAAGACTTGTCTTATGTAATAGTACATTTGACCTGTAATTGTACAGGTCAGCATTTAAAGTGTTACTAAACCCACAACAGTAAAATTAGTCTGTATTTGCAGTAAAGCATGCTTGTTATACTCACTGTGGAACCTAAAGGTTTATCCTCCACATTGTGTAAAAAAGCTGTTTGATCCTGTCTTCTATTATCCTCTATCCTCTATTGTATCCTCTATCCTTCTATGGTTCCTCTGTCCCCAATCCATCTGCTTTTAGAATGGAGCCTTTGGAGTCACTCTGCACATGCTCAGTTTGGTGTGTATTGCTAGAAAGTGTTTTTCTTGGGAGAATGCATGTGATCAGTACAGGGCCAATAAGCACTGTCAAGATAGAGCGTTAGGAGTCCTGCAGCCTCATAGGACAGTCAGAGAAGAATGAAAACTCCTCCTACAGGCTTTAACCAGACTCTGATAGAAGTCACAAGGCTGCTATATACTGCTGATGAGAAAAGGTATATAGCAGTTTATATTTAATAAAGTAATTACATTTCCTTGTTCTGTATACTAGAAGAGAGCTATAAGGAATGCAGGGTCCTGGGTTTAGTAACACTTTAATTAAACACGTGCTATACTAACTTGCTACAACAATGGCATATTTCATTTTAATATTCACTGCTTTACATGTTTGCCATCATCCAGGCAGTTAAGAATATTTATAATTTTGGCCATATACTTGGCAATTTGTGAAAACTTTGGAAGTTTTCCATCAGTGATTACTTGAAATGGAACATTCCCCCGCCATCTTCTATCTTCTGTGTAAGTCAATTTCTGGTTTTGAGAGGCCATTAAATGAAATGAATCTGCTGTTTTGAGCCATTTTATTATTGTTGCAATCAAATCACTTTTTTTCATGCTATGCAGATATAACATTATGGCCATTCATTATAAAGGTTGTTTTTGTATCTTTTTTCCAAATGGATTGTTTCATCAATAGATGATTGTTTTCATTAAACTGGAGAAATCAATCCTGCTGAAAAATCAAATGTGACCAAATCAATCCTCGTCTTTGCGGTATCAAAGTTTGCTAGAAAGGTTGAGATTTGTGATTGATTGTTGTAGTGTGAATGTGTGGCGTGATGTATTTATGGTAGCCGTAAGAAGTACTAGGGTCCTGATTAACGTCATGAGCATCAGCACCCCAAAAAATAATTACCAATATATTTGGCAATGGCACTGGTTTGTCACTTTTTTTTTTATTCCATCAAATACTGTAAATTGGCCTTTTACAAACTTTCTACCCTGTAAGATCCTAAGAAATCTCTACACAGAAATGAAATGAGTATATCTACAGCTTTCTGTATGTTATCATAAATATTAAGTTGTAGATCTAATCTTCCAATTATAATTGTTAACTCCGTTTTGAGCATAAAGTTATATTGTCCTTGTATCTGACTAGACTGGCCAATTAATCAGCCTACTGTTTTTGTTCACTTTCTTTTACCCCACAAATATAATATCTGTAATGCAAGCCAGCAGAGTAGAAGGTAAAATAGTGTTCATATTGTTTTACTACAATCTCTGATAAGACCTCTAAAGACGTCTCATGGAACTCTAAGGGTCCCCTGAAGTCCTGGATGATGAACCCAGTCTAAAGGCAGAAAGTGTGATGTTACAGCAACAAATGATAACTGGGCATTGGAGATAGAGGCCAAGTCACTATACAGCAGTGCATAAAACTGGTAGATCTACAAAAGCTGAAGAGCCCTATTGGCAATCAGCTTCCATGTTTTTTTGTCAAAGATTAAAGTGTTACTAAACCTACAACCTTAAAATCAGTCTGTATATGCAGTAAAACTGTGGAAAGGCTGTTTGATCCTATATTTTCTGATCCTCCCCTTCTTCCACATTCCCCAATCTATCCGCTGATAAAACGGAGCATTTGGGGCAAGCTGCACATGCCCAGTTTGGTGTGTATTGCTAGAGAGTTTTTGTTTTTTTCTTTGGAATGTGCATGTGATCAGCTCAGGGCCAATCAGCACTGTCCAGACAGAGGGTCAGGATCATGCAGCCTCATAGGACAATCAGGAGAGAATGGAAACTCCTCCTACAAGCATTAACCAGACACTGATAGAAGTCACAAGACTGCTCTAACTGCTAATGAAAAAAAGGTATTTAGCATTTTGTATTTAGCAAAATAATTGCATTTCCATGTTCTGTGTACTGTGGGAGACCATATATAGTGAATGCAGGGCCCTGGGTTTAGTAACACTTTAATTGAACAAGCTGACATTAGAAGCTGATTAATAAAATCAAGGGGGATATCCTGCGCTTAAATAATGAATAAAAAAGTATATGATAAATTAACATAAAAACAAGGTAGCAGCTAGAACACTGGATTCATAGTAATCCCATTCATATTGTGTGTCAAGTAGTGCAGCGCTATGAACAGCAAAATTAATTGTGCTTAAAAAGTTAATAAATTAATATACAATTGACAACAAGGCAATATAATGAAATAAATCAATTGCACTAAATCAAAAGTCCATTCAGCATATATAGATGGTGGAGAGTCCACTAGAGGGTGAAGATCCCAAGATGTGAAAGAGCAATGGAAATACAACAGTCACCCGTGCGGATAGGCAAGATGGCAGCTTACCGCAATGAGTGGGCCTCCAAATTAATGGATGGGCCACTAAGAGCATAAAGTAATAACTCCTATGGACTGGGTTCTCTCCTCTGCGTGAACGGACCAAGTATCACTAGACTGCATCAAACCCTCACTCGCTCATAGATCCAGACACGACTCCGATATGTATGGCAATATGTAGAGGATAAAAGCATTCATAGCGTAATCCCGTTTGGCGGTATAAAAACAGCTTTATTCAAGGTTCTACTTACATGGCAGTAGATCAACATAAGCGAATAACACATAAAAAGCGGCGTCCCGCTATAATCATTACAAAGCCGGCGTCTTGGGGGCGTGGCAAGCGCGATGTCCGGAACCTCCCGACCGGTTTCGTCAGAGTGACGTCGTCAGGGGCGTGGTTACCGGACATCGCGGTCACGCCTTACAAATACCCCATACAAGAATCACATCCGGAACTTCGTCCAATCACGGACGAGGAGGGCGGAAGTGACGAATCTGACCTTTGGCCATTAAGGGCGGAAGTGCACTTATAAAAACAATGGCGTCGAGGAGAACATAGGATTCAAAACGGAATAATTAATTAGCCATCCTCGATCAAGCTAATCAAATAAGGGCAGCAATACTTACTTCGACAAATAATATAAAAAATAAACAATAAACATGGTGTCATATGAAAAAAACCAGGATTAAATACATATATTGATCACCGATGTCAGTAAGCGCCATCTAGTGGCCAAATAGTATATAGTCAAAAAAAACAAATTCATTTGACTTGATGGAAAAAGAGAAAACATATTAATAAGGCCAAAAGGCAGATTGCAGCACTTTTCCCTTATAGTACATCACTCTACATATCAACCTGACAATGGTCTCTAGCAGGTCAGCAAAAGCAAGAGATATAAAAACTTAAAAAAGGTTTTTACCACATAGTAACAAAATAAAAATGGAGGATTCATATGTATACACGAATGTTGAGTGGGATAGAGCATGATTATGCTTTTCCCATCTCAGCAGCATTTAACTGTTATTAATAAAACTGTTAATGTCCCACTCAACATTCAAGCCATGAGGGACATAGGTTTTCAAAATATAAATCCACCGCGTCTCAGCGCGGGATAACTCCCTTTTAGCATTTGCCCCTCGCCAGTTTGGAGTGAATTTATCAAAAGCCACAAAAAGCGTATTACGGGGGTCTTTGTGTCGGCAGTGGTCAAAATGTTTCGACACACTATGGCCAGGGAACGCTTTACGTATATTTGCCACATGTTCCCCCATACGGATTTGCATGTTTCTCAGGGTTCGTCCAATGTATTGTTTCCCGCATTTACATTGAAGTAGATACACTACATTCTGTGTTGAACAGGTTATGATGGATTTAATTGGATATTCTCTCCCGGTGACATGGGACCTGATTTTCTCAATTTTTCTACCTTTAAACACATTAAGAGCACAGATGTTGCATCTCTTACACGGGTAGAACCCTTTTAAATCCGGGAGGAACATGGGCCGCTCCGGTCTTTCTATAACATTGTGGGCCACCTGGTGTCGTAGTGATGGAGCACCTCTAAAAATGACATTAGGTCGGTCTGGGAGGGCCGGACCTAGTATTCTGTCATTTTTGATGACAGACCAATGTTTCTGCATGATTCTCTTGACCTCATAATGTTGTGTACTAAAAGAGGTCACAAAACAATTTTTGAAAGGTCGATTATCATTGTTTCTAATACGTGGGGCAAGTAAAACAGACCTATCCATGTCCGCCACTTCCCTGATGGTTTTATCTAGGGAATCGGCCTGGTAACCCTTATCCAGAAATTTGTTCTTAAGTTGTGAGGCTTGTGTAAGAAAAATATCCAAATGAGTACAATTCCGTCGCAGCCTCATGAATTGTCCTTTTGGGACAGCCTGTAACCATGATTTATGGTGACAGCTGTCCACTGGGATGAAGCTATTGCGATCGGTTTGTTTAAAGAAGGTGGAAGTGACCAACCTATCCTCCTCGACCACCAGATTTAAATCTAGAAAATTAATACTGGTTGTACTACTGGTACAGTCAAGTTTGATACCTCTATTGTTCTCATTTAGTGTGGACATGAACAGGTCAAGGGAACATTGGTCACCATCCCAAAGGAGGAGGATGTCGTCTATGTACCTACGCCACAGCACCAGCTGGGGCGGTCGGTCCCTATAGACGACATCCTCCTCCCACCTGGCCATGAATAAGTTGGCCAGGCTGGGGGCAAATTTTGCCCCCATAGCCACACCACGACACTGCAAGAAGTAAGTGTTGTTGAACCAAAAAAAATTGTGAGTCATTGCAAAGTTCAAAATTTCCAAAATGAACTCAATCTGTGCTCTATCCAGATTACTCAGAGTGTTTAAATAATAATGTACTGCCTCATACCCTAGTTGATGCTTGCCGGTTATGTACTTCCTTCCAAAAGTGCATAAGAATCCCACCAAACCCCCCGGCCGCCCCATTATCAGTGGGATAGATTCCCTATGTTCCCGCATTGGAAGATATGTGGATTCTTTCCTCCAACCCTTGGTGATGCAGATGCCCTCCTACCTTAAGGACACCACTCATGTTCTTAATATTGTTGAGGACATCACATGGAAGGAAGGCATGATCCTTGCTACAGCGGACGTTATGTCCCTGTACACGATCATACCGCATCAACTAGGGTATGAGGCAGTACATTATTATTTAAACACTCTGAGTAATCTGGATAGAGCACAGATTGAGTTCATTTTGGAAATTTTGAACTTTGCAATGACTCACAATTTTTTTTGGTTCAACAACACTTACTTCTTGCAGTGTCGTGGTGTGGCTATGGGGGCAAAATTTGCCCCCAGCCTGGCCAACTTATTCATGGCCAGGTGGGAGGAGGATGTCGTCTATAGGGACCGACCGCCCCAGCTGGTGCTGTGGCGTAGGTACATAGACGACATCCTCCTCCTTTGGGATGGTGACCAATGTTCCCTTGACCTGTTCATGTCCACACTAAATGAGAACAATAGAGGTATCAAACTTGACTGTACCAGTAGTACAACCAGTATTAATTTTCTAGATTTAAATCTGGTGGTCGAGGAGGATAGGTTGGTCACTTCCACCTTCTTTAAACAAACCGATCGCAATAGCTTCATCCCAGTGGACAGCTGTCACCATAAATCATGGTTACAGGCTGTCCCAAAAGGACAATTCATGAGGCTGCGACGGAATTGTACTCATTTGGATATTTTTCTTACACAAGCCTCACAACTTAAGAACAAATTTCTGGATAAGGGTTACCAGGCCGATTCCCTAGATAAAACCATCAGGGAAGTGGCGGACATGGATAGGTCTGTTTTACTTGCCCCACGTATTAGAAACAATGATAATCGACCTTTCAAAAATTGTTTTGTGACCTCTTTTAGTACACAACATTATGAGGTCAAGAGAATCATGCAGAAACATTGGTCTGTCATCAAAAATGACAGAATACTAGGTCCGGCCCTCCCAGACCGACCTAATGTCATTTTTAGAGGTGCTCCATCACTACGACACCAGGTGGCCCACAATGTTATAGAAAGACCGGAGCGGCCCATGTTCCTCCCGGATTTAAAAGGGTTCTACCCGTGTAAGAGATGCAACATCTGTGCTCTTAATGTGTTTAAAGGTAGAAAAATTGAGAAAATCAGGTCCCATGTCACCGGGAGAGAATATCCAATTAAATCCTTCATAACCTGTTCAACACAGAATGTAGTGTATCTACTTCAATGTAAATGCGGGAAACAATACATTGGACGAACCCTGAGAAACATGCAAATCCGTATGGGGGAACATGTGGCAAATATACGTAAAGCGTTCCCTGGCCATAGTGTGTCGAAACATTTTGACCACTGCCGACACAAAGACCCCCGTAATACGCTTTTTGTGGCTTTTGATAAATTCACTCCAAACTGGCGAGGGGCAAATGCTAAAAGGGAGTTATCCCGCGCTGAGACGCGGTGGATTTATATTTTGAAAACCTATGTCCCTCATGGCTTGAATGTTGAGTGGGACATTAACAGTTTTATTAATAACAGTTAAATGCTGCTGAGATGGGAAAAGCATAATCATGCTCTATCCCACTCAACATTCGTGTATACATATGAATCCTCCATTTTTATTTTGTTACTATGTGGTAAAAACCTTTTTTAAGTTTTTATATCTCTTGCTTTTGCTGACCTGCTAGAGACCATTGTCAGGTTGATATGTAGAGTGATGTACTATAAGGGAAAAGTGCTGCAATCTGCCTTTTGGCCTTATTAATATGTTTTCTCTTTTTCCATCAAGTCAAATGAATTTGTTTTTTTTTACTATATACTATTTGGCCACTAGATGGCGCTTACTGACATCGGTGATCAATATATGTATTTAATCCTGGTTTTTTTCATATGACACCATGTTTATTGTTTATTTTTTATATTATTTGTCGAAGTAAGTATTGCTGCCCTTATTTGATTAGCTTGATCGAGGATGGCTAATTAATTATTCCGTTTTGAATCCTATGTTCTCCTCGACGCCATTGTTTTTATAAGTGCACTTCCGCCCTTAATGGCCAAAGGTCAGATTCGTCACTTCCGCCCTCCTCGTCCGTGATTGGACGAAGTTCCGGATGTGATTCTTGTATGGGGTATTTGTAAGGCGTGACCGCGATGTCCGGTAACCACGCCCCTGACGACGTCACTCTGACGAAACCGGTCGGGAGGTTCCGGACATCGCGCTTGCCACGCCCCCAAGACGCCGGCTTTGTAATGATTATAGCGGGACGCCGCTTTTTATGTGTTATTCGCTTATGTTGATCTACTGCCATGTAAGTAGAACCTTGAATAAAGCTGTTTTTATACCGCCAAACGGGATTACGCTATGAATGCTTTTATCCTCTACATATTGCCATACATATCGGAGTCGTGTCTGGATCTATGAGCGAGTGAGGGTTTGATGCAGTCTAGTGATACTTGGTCCGTTCACGCAGAGGAGAGAACCCAGTCCATAGGAGTTATTACTTTATGCTCTTAGTGGCCCATCCATTAATTTGGAGGCCCACTCATTGCGGTAAGCTGCCATCTTGCCTATCCGCACGGGTGACTGTTGTATTTCCATTGCTCTTTCACATCTTGGGATCTTCACCCTCTAGTGGACTCTCCACCATCTATATATGCTGAATGGACTTTTGATTTAGTGCAATTGATTTATTTCATTATATTGCCTTGTTGTCAATTGTATATTAATTTATTAACTTTTTAAGCACAATTAATTTTGCTGTTCATAGCGCTGCACTACTTGACACACAATTAGAAGCTGATTGGCTACCACTAAATTAAGTAACCCCAATGGTTTGTTCAGTAGTCCTCCATACATACCTGAAGACTAGGTTCACACTACTGCGATCCAATTTTTATCCTATTTTCATTGTGATTATGTAGTGTTACTTAGTTGCTACTTGGTTGCAATTTGGATGTGGTTTGCATATTCTTTGGGGCAAAATGGCACTAGAATCACACCAAGGTAGTACATTAACTTTTTACAAAAGTGCACTGTGCCATGTTGCGTTGATGTGAACAGGCACCCATCACCGCTGCCACTCGTCCTATCCCATCCCCAACTGTCACTCATCCCATCCATCCCATCACCGCTGCTACTCATCCTGTCCCATCCCATCACCGCTGCCACTCATCCCTTTCCCTCCCACCACCACTGCTGCCACCCATCCCACCCCACCACCACCGCTGCCGCTCATCCCATCCCATCCCACCACCACCACTGCCACTCACCCCATCCCACCACCACTGCCACTCATCCCATCTCACCACTGCTGCCGCTCATCCCATCCCACCACCACTGCCACTTATCCCATCCCATCTCATCACCGCTGCCACCCATCTCATCCCATCCCACCATCACCTCCACCACTCATCCCATCCCACCACCACTGCCACTCATCCCATCCTATCCCAACACCACCACTGCCACTCATCCCATCCCACTGCCATTCATCCTATCCCACCAACACCGCTACCACTCATCCCATCCCACCAACGCAGCTGCCATTTATCCCCCCCCCCCACCGTTGTCACTGATCCCATCCCTCCACCACCACAGCTGCCACTCATCCCATCTTATCCCATCAACACCACCACTGATCTCATCCCACACACCACCTATCCCATCACCACCGCTGCCACTGATCCCATCTTCCTCACCACCCATTCTATCCCACTGCCACTCATCCCTCATACAATCCCCGCTGCCACCCATCCCATCCCACCAACACCGCTGCCACTGATCCCATCCTCCCACTACCACAGCTGCCACTTATCCCATTCCCCCCCCCACCGTTGTCACTGATCCCATCCCTCCACCACCACAGCTGGCACTCATCCCCTCTTATTCCATCACCACAACCGCTGCCACTCATCCCATCCCCCACACCACCCATCCCATCACCACCGCTGCCACTCATCCCATCTCCCCCACCACCCATTCTATCTCACTGCCACTCATCCAATCCCCACTGCCACCCATCCCATCCCACCACCACCGCTGCCACTGATCCCGTCCTCCCCACTACCCATCCCATCCCTCTGCCACTCATCCCATCCCATCACCGCTGCCACCCATCCCACCACTGCCACTCAGCCAAGGGGGGCGGCAAAAGTAGTTTTCACCTAGGATGTCAAAAATCTTGCACTAGCACTGTATAGAACAACATAGATCACAGCCATCCAGTCAGTGGTGGCAGACACGAGACCTACCTCCCAACTTTCTGAAATGATAGAGAGGGACACCTTTCCGCACACAGTATGTAAGCAAATGAAACATCCCTGTCATGGCCCCAGTTACATGGACTACAAAGATCTAATATACAGAAAATGATTGGATAAACTACACAAGTGCTTTTTTTTTTTTTTTTTTTACATCTTTTTTGCCTTTATATTGGCTTTTCAAATGCAATAATATAGAAGTTGCATAAAAAAATTAGAGAAGCATAACACCTTGGTGGTAAAACAGTACATTTTCTATAGCAGTGGTCTTCTAAAAAGCGGCCCTTTTGCTTGCCTTTATCCAGCCCTTGAGACGCTCTTTAGAGACGTACACATCAGACCAAAAAGAACAACTGGAGCTGCACAAGGGACAGAGGGATTTGGTCTCATAAGAGGGACCGTTCCTTTCCAAATGAAGGACAGGGAGCTATGATGGGAGAGGCTTTAATAATATGCTGCTAGTAAGGATGGAAACTATGGCAGAGGGTAATGAAGTAAGCAGAGGTTAAAGAAGGAGAAAGTCCAACACAACTCATACTGGGAGTGACCGAGGCTCAGTTAATCATCTTCAGTTCTTAGGAGGACTTTTGCCTGGTATGAACTACTGAGCCTTGTGTCTCCTTGGATAACTCTTTAATACATATTGACCATGAACCAGCATGCACACAAAACGTGCCACAATAGCTGGTATACCCATGTTTCTTCAGGATCAGTCATTCACCAAGCAGGAAGAAGGATGAGGATAACAACCACTTTCAGAAACATGTCATTGGAAGTAATGCTATCCTGACAGATTCATTTAAAACACTGTGCTGAATACAAATGTGCAGAGCACCCCCTACAGGTCATCGCTGGAACTGAATGGATCGATTCTACCTAAAAAAATTAATTTACTTTATGGTGGAGTAAAAAGAATTAACTCTTCCCTGTCACTTTTCTTTTCCATTTTTAAAAAAAAAACATTTTTTAAAAAAAGGTACACAAATCAAGTACAAACTTTTGCAGAGTCATTTCAATATCATATTCAAGTGGGCTTCAACAAGTAGGCTTATAACAGAGTAGGTAGGGTATAGACCACATAGGGTCCCATAATGGCATATCCAAATAAGGTAGAAGAGGTCCTAAAATCAATTGGATAAGTAAGTTGGGGTGGAATTAATGCGAATGATTTTACCATTCATGTGGCAGGAGAAGATAGACACCATAGGGCTAAGAGCTCCCAAAGAAGATGAGCACAGTACTTTGATAATGATGACCACGTGCAACCTAGATCGGAGCAGCCCTCTTAAGACAGGGGATTTTTGTAACTGCGGAAATGAAAAAACCAAAGGGCGCAAATGCCTAGTGCATAATATCCATAGCTTTATTAAAGGATAAAAGAAGAGCCAATCTGGCCTGAAGAAGGGGACATGTCCCCCGAAACACATCAGCTGGTACTATCATTGACTTGAACCTAAGGAGTTCCATGATGGGCTTTTTCTGGTTCCTGTGTTTTATACAATGCTATTATTCACACTGGTTTTGTGAGTGTCATTTGTATCTTTTAATAACTTTCTGAAGATAATGCACTAGAGATTTGTGCCCTTTGTTTTGTTTTATTATTATAATTTTTTATTCATGTGGCAGGATGCAAAGGCTTCTTTCTGGCTGTAGTAGGAATCATTAGCTATGCATTATTGCAGAATGGGACCCTAGACACAATAACCGCTTTGCACCCATTGATCACAGATAGCAATAGTCACAGAAATGCTGCCCCATTGTGCACTATCGTGAGAGGAGAAAAACAAGCGCTCTGAGAAATAAAACTTACAGGGGTCTAATGGAGTAATAATTAGCTAATAGAGGATCATGGAACGCTGATACAATCAGCTGCTTACATCTATCTTTCCGGGACACCTGGACTCCACAGCCGCCCTTCACGGACCACCGGAGCCATTACAAGCCTTTGATACCATACTTTTTATGTAAGTTAGTACATTCTGTGCTTCCATTGTCATTAATAAATACTGCACTTAGAGGCGCTCGTTGTGTTCTTCTACGTTGTGCACTATCTGTTCTGGTTCATAGCGCTCCCCATCAGACACCAACTGCCTGCTAGTACATCTTCCCTTTAAAGTGACAGGCAGGTGGACAGCTTTGACCACTTTTGACCCACTTAGGCTGGTCATACATTATACAGTTTTCCTTCTAAACCATATAATATAAGGTCAAACCTAAACACTTTCAATTTGTATGCAATCATGCAGGTCCTTGCACTACATAGTTGAAGGTAAATCTAAAGGAAATCAAATAAGAAAATTGTAAAAAGGAATGTCCAGCTTAAGTTTATGCAGGTTGTACCTGGGCCCCCTAAACATCTTTCTGGTCCTAGGCTCCTGCCCTGGACTATCATTGAATTATTTCAAGATAATTGTCAATATATTCTTCTACAGTTAACACAGTCACACTGAATTTACTAGGGCCGGGGAAACATGGCTGCTGTTTAATTACCGTAAAAGCCATGTTGTTTTCCCCCCTCAGAGGAAATTAGCACTCTTCTTCTCTGAAATGTACCCGCGTGTAATTAAAACATTAAAAAGCAAGAGAGAGGCACACATTCCCTTTCATATATTTAGTATTTCAAATGAATTCTGTCTTATTTAATTGGCTCTCTGCCACCAAGGAAGGAACTTTCAGACTTCTTCTTCCCAAAGACTCTTTATCAGGGTGGCACATACCATTTATTTACTGTAATTGGCGAGAAATAATTACATGATTCTCCCGCGCATAATTATACTTAGTCATTCTCTCACATCTTTCCATGTGTACAATCCACGCCGAGTGTTAATGGGAGAGAGTTAATAATTTGTGAGCACAGCTAATGTGAGGCGTAAGGGCAAGTAAACTAAAAATGCAATTATTATGTAAGCTGCTGGCAGTGATACTGAAGAATGTTTTAAGTCTTTGTAAAAAACCAGAGACTGTTATGACAGGGAAGAAATTTTCAATGCCAAACCAACTTTCATTGTCAGATGGCATTTGCTTTAGTCAGCTGTGGTCACATGAAAAGTTAAAAACACATTAGTTAGGAGAACTGGAGTTAGATGTCCTAAACTTTTTAGTTAGAAGAAGGGTCAGCTGAACCGCTTAGCAGATGCCTTCAGCATTTTACTGGAATTTAGTTGGCGGTTTGAATAACAGAAATTTCTAAATCTCCCAAATGTTGGGCTTTAGGAAATTGAAAATTGTATCAAATACTTTTTGTAATTTTCAATTTTTCTGGCGCCAACCCATGACAGCATACATGTGGTAGTATCCTGACCTACTACATGTATGCTGCCATATTGGTGCCAGGAAAACAGAAAGTCGTATCAAATACTTACCGTCATTTACCTTGCCTGGCGCCAAGCCATGGAGTGTTTCCCCAACTACTACGTGTATGCTGCCATGTTGGTACCAGGAAAACAGAAAATCGTATCAAATACTTACCGTCATTTTCCTTTCCAAGCGCCAAGCCATGGTAGGTATCCCCACCTACTACATGTATTCTACCATGTTGGTGTCAGGAAAACAGAAAATTGTTTCAAATACTTACGTAACTTTCCTTTCCTGGTGCCGATCCATTGTGGGTATCCTCACCTACTACATAGATGCTGCCATATTGGCACCAGGAAAATTGCCTATCTACTTGAAAAACCCTTGTTGACAGTTAGGACAGCTGGTATCTAGAGAACATTGCAGGAGATGTCTAATGACTGTTTGAAAATAAGTTATTGTCTGTATGTGGTCCTGCTAGTCCTGAGATTTACTTGTTCAGACAGTCAGTGAGACTCCATCTACAATGTTAGGAGGACATCTGCCATTTTAATGGCCTCGCCATCTTTTGAAAATAATGGGAGCATTTCTAAGTAGATAGGCTTTTTTTAAAAAAATATAAATATGATGGCTTCCACAGTATTAGGGTCACATATTTCCACACATCCTTCACACTTTAGGAATATTTTTAATACAGTATTCATATTTTAATTATTATAATTAATAAATACATTCATTTTATTTCAATAATTTACATTTCATTTATTATTTTCATTTTATTATTAATAATTCCTAACTCCAGGAAAATGCTGAAGGGGTTGAACTGATCATCAACAAGTACATAGTCTCAAAATGTTGCTATGGGCAGTCATGAAGCCCCATCATCTTAAATGTTAGTTTACAATTAGACAAGAACAAAACGTTCCATTAGGATGAAATCCCATCATAATTATCATTTAATGACTGCACTCAGCCAGGGGATGTATTTGCACTAGTTTTGTCCCCAATTAGCACTCCTTTCCTTATTCCCCTCCTGTTGTTCCTCACTACATTTGTAAAAATCAGGTTGGTTCTCAAGGTCATCTAAAGCTCAGCAAACCTCCACTGGTGTCATTGCAGGCAAGTATACAAACCTCATGTAGGTGGCATCTGCTGGAACCCATGGCCCCAAGGTTGCCACGCTGTGTACTAGAATAGGTTTTTAAATGGTTGCAGGATTATGTCTCACCTTCAATTTGGAAATGTGGAGGCTGCCATTTCTGGCTGTTTTGCTGATTTATTGGCTTCAAAACCCAGAGCCACAGACACCAAACATGTATGCAAGACACAACACAAGGGTCAGGAGGGGAGAAGACGGGACTTTGAATGATGCCAGAAAGATCATAAAATTGTACAAAAGCATAAAATTCAAAAATGTATTAACATAGTATGTTAAAAATATTCCCAAAATAGGGAGTAAATAGAAACAGCCAAACCCATGTGGTACAAAATAGCATGGAATGTGCAGTGCTGAAACACATAAAAGTGAAATCCCAATGTTTCTCGTCCCGGATTCTGACTCATTTCGACTGGTTCAGTCTTCCTCGGGGGAATAATGGACATTGAAGACACACTGGATTTTCTAAAGATATAACATGTATTCAGAAAATATATACACATAAAGAAAGACCTATCATATTTGAAGAAATAAACAATGTCATATGCACACAAAGCTATTACAGGATAAATATATTATGCTGGGGGTCCATTCACTTATATTAGCTATATTTTGTGACTAGGTGATTGTCTGATTGATTTTTTATTATATACTCTTCTAGGCATAGCTCGCTCTCTTCGGGGAGAAGCTGGGACTCTTGTCTCTTTTCATGCCCCTGCAGAGATACCCATTATATCCCAGCTTGCTTTGCAAGCTTTTCTTTGTCTAAATATTGGTCTCTACACACAGGTATGTGACATTTTTGGATCCTTAGTACTTTTTGACTCTCCCCAGTATTTAAACTAGACCGTGGAAACTGTCATTACTACCATTTTCCCCCTGTTTTTGCCTTTTCTATAGATTGTATCTATGTATTAGCAGACAGATGAAAGTACAAATGCCCAGGTTGGCACTTTTTTGTCCCTTGTATTCGGGACCCAGCACCGTGGATGCGGGGTAGCTCCATCTGGTCCTATCTCATGAATGGACCCCCAGCATAATATATTTATCCTGTAATAGCTTTGTGTGCCTATGACATTGTTTATTTCTTCAAATATGATAGGTCTTTATTTGTATATATTTTCTGAAAACATGTTATATCTTTAGAAATTCCAGTGTGTCTTCAATGACCATTATTCCCCCTAAGGAAGACTGAACCAGTCGAAATGTGTCAGAGTCCTGGACGAGAAACATTGGGATTTCCCTTTGATGTGTTTCAACACTGCAAAGTCCATGCTATTTTGTACCACATGGGTTTGGCTGTTTCTATTAACTCCCCATTTTATTAATGTTTTTAACATGCTATGTTAACAAATTTTTGAATTTTATTCTTTTTTACAATTGTAAGATCTTTTTTGCATCATTGAAAGTCCCGTCTTCTCCCCTCCTGACACTTATGGTGTGTTGTGTCTAGTAACTTGGAACGGATGCCATACAGATGATTATAATATAATTTATCATATTTACAGCCACTAGTTAGATGGTTGCATATAAACATGCAAATTAGGACTTTTGACTTTCCTGATCTGTGCACTTACATAGTTACATGGTAGGTAAGGTTGAATAAAGACAACAGTTCATCCAGTTCAACCTGTGTAGGTGTATGTGTGTCATTGTCGATAATCATTTCCCATATCCCTGTATATTGTGTTCTTTAAGATGCACGTCCAAGAGTCTTTTAAAAATATCAATACTTCCTGCTGACACCACCAGTTATGGAAGAGAGTTACACATTCTTACCACCCCGTCAGTGAAAAATCCCCTGCACAGTTCCAGATCAGCGACTTAGTGCTGAAGCTAGTGGCTCAGTATTAACAGCAAGGCAACTAGCATTTTTTTTAGAAGGTCATCATTAGCAACTCTTCGGAGAGGTTTGCCTTAAAGCTAAACTCCAGTCTTGCACAGCCTCCTCGCCTGCACTGAAACAGCTTACTCTGATTTCAAAGCACACTGTGAGCTTCTCACAATGTGCATTATAAGCTGCAATAAGTCAGATAGAGCCCTCCTCATTTCCTGGCTGAAGGACGTTCAGCAACATCTAGCCCTCTCCTCTCCAACCTTCACTGTACCGGGCTCAGATTAGATTTTTGCTGTTTCAATCATAGGGGCTGAGTATCGCATATGGGTGTTGGATAGGGTTTGCCTGCATGCAAATATATTCTGCCTAGAAACTCCCACTTTTTCCAGACTGACATCCACCAAATATTTCATTGTGATATTTGCCTAACTGCTCCCAAGAGCCAACCACCTGCTTGCATCAGGGCTCTTGAAAGAAGTACTGAGGCTGTGATGTTTTGAGGAAGGTACTGCATGCAGGATTCCCTGCCGACCTCTCCCATAAGCCATTGTTTGCCTGCATTGCTTAGAGAAGTGTACAGGGCCGGAATTCCCAATAGGCACTGTAGGCATGTGCCTACAGACACCCTTCCTAGAGAGGCGCCTGTCTGTATGAGGTTTTTTTTTTCCATTTTTTTTTTTTTAAGCTTTTTGCTGCCAGGTCACCTGAATTGTGTGTAAAAGTGACAGGCAGACTCCTGCCTGCCAGGTGGAAGCATTCTGGTGGTTGTGCTGCCACCCGATTGCTTCCACACACCCTCGGTACAGCCCCCCCAGGTATGCCTCTGTCATGTATTCCGTGCTACACTTGCCGATCTGCGGGCCCAGGACCAACATGGCGGGTGGAGGGGAGGAAGAAAAGTGGACACACGTCAGCTCTCTTCCCCTTCTTGCTGTGACTGTATGAAATCACTTCTGGGTCAGCCTGTCACTTTTCCCAGCCACCATAGCCGGGAAGGGATGTATTGCAATGCGATGTGCATTGCAATACATCCAGAGGAGACATGCAGGGTCTTTTACACCCTGAATGTCTCAATAAAGAGAACCTGTCACCTAAAAATAATCACATAGGGGACTTTTTGTGCCTTATGAGATAAAAAAAAAATTAAGCAAAAAAAAAAAAATGTTTTTTTGCAAAAATTAGTTATACCCAAGCACATAAAATCCTCTCCAAAAAAAATGTTTAGGCCCCCGCCCCCCTACACATGAAAATGTTGATTGCGATACACATGTTACATATCGCAGTGCACAAGACCTCCCCTGTAACACTAAACTGATGACCTATAGGGGGCTTTTGAAGCATCCTCTATACGAGATATAGGGTACTGAAGTATGTCGCCATTTTACGGGCGCATGCAAATTTATTGTTTGACACATTGGATATCTGTTTACTTGGTGCAACCTTGTCTTTTATATTTTACTATTTAAATTTGTGTAGCCTATTGCATTTTTTGTCCTAAAATTCACTTTAGTGTGTTCTTTACTGAAATCTTTGTGATAATTTATCAGGATAAAAAAAGGTCATACTGCCTTTTTTTTGTGGGGGGGGGGGGGGGACACATTAGAATTTCCTGCCTATGGGCTCCTGAGATGTAAATCCAGCACTGGAAGTGAGGGACTCAGTGATGTCATTGAGACTATATTAAGGTGCCTAATAAAAACAGGTTAAATTTAAAAATGTCACTGGCATGTTGATAAGAATGGGAGAGAAGAAGCTGGGAAAGGAAAAATATCAGTAGATCAAACTTTAATCTTTGAGCAGGTGCAGGAAAATACTATCGGAATCATTTTGAAGGATCCCACTGGAAATATTTGGAGATGCATAATAATGTTCCTGTTGTACACAGCATTTAACACTGAGCTCCTGAAATAGTTTACACAGTTAGGTACAAACTAATATAAAAGGGATACTTTTGAATGAATGAAATTATCTCATTTCCGTCTCTGCTTAGCACTACTTTGGAAACTTAAAGTCCCTTTGAACTGAGACCAAAGAACACCATCAAATGAGATTCACTGGCCGCAGCCAATCACTCTTCAATTGTCCATTGGTACATACTTATAACGCAGCTGTGGGGTTTAATCCGGAGCCAAAGGCCAGCTTAACAATGTACATTATTTAATCAGGGCTCCTTGTAGAGGAATGTCTCTGAAGTCAAGGAGGAATTGTATGGTTAGGATTCTTGGGAGGCAGAAGGAAGAATTGGAAACTGATTTCTTTTGTGTCACAGCTGCAGAACCAGGAGATGGTGCGGGCGATGATGAAGAAAGCAGAGCTGGAAATCAGCAGCAAAGTGACAGACGTGGTCAGGAGCCTGGAGGATCCGGTGCAGAGACAGCGCGTCCTAGTGGAGCAAGAGCGGCAGAAGTACCTCCAGGATGAGGAGCAGATTGTCATCAAGTTAAGGTGAGCGCTCAGTCTTTCACACTGGTTCACAGGCCTGGATTTAAGGCATTGTCTAGCATTGCAAAGTTTTTTTATTGCTTTAATAAATTTACAGTGATTGTAAACCCATAAAAAACAAACATTATACTTATCTGTCATACAAACCACTGAGCAGAGCAGCCTCATCCTCCTCTTCTTGGGTCCCCTGCTGGCACTCCAAGCTCCTCCCTCCCTCCGAATGACCATCATAGCAAGTCACTTGCTATGGAAGCACTCATGTGAACTTGCTCCCAAGCTGCATTCCCTCCCCCTCCTCACTGGCTGTGACTGACAGCAGCAGGAGCCAATGGCCTATGAGGAAGGAGAAAGTTGAGAGACTTGCTATTCTCATGCACAGCGTTGGATTGACATCAGGCTGGGTGGGATGCACTAAGAAGGTGTTTTTGTTTTTACCGTAATGCAGAGAATGCATTAAGTTAAAAACCTTCAGCCTCAAAGTGATAATAAAGTCTATTTTTTTTTGTTTTCTTTTTAACCACTTTACCACCGGAGGATTTTCCTGCTAAAAGACCAGGGGTTTTTTTGCGATTTTTTACTGCGTGACTTTAATGGACAATCGCGCGGTCGTGCGACGCTGTACCTAAACGAATTTCACGTCCTTTTTTTCCCACAAATTTCACGTCCTTTTTTTCCCACAAACAGAGCTTTCTTTTGGTGGTATTTGATCACCTGTGCGATTTTTTGATCACGCGCTATAAACAAAAAAAGAGCGTAATTTTTGCAAAAACAACAATATTTTTCACTTTTTTTTATATGAAATTCCCCCCAAAAAAAATGTAAAAATCAAAATTTTTTAAAATTTTCGGCCAATTTGTTTTACGCTACCTATGTTTGGTAAAAAAAATCGCAAAAAGCGTATTTTGATTGGTTTGCGCAAAAGTTATCGCGTTTACTAAAAAAGGGAAAGATTTTTGTCATTTTTGGTGTTTTTTTTTTTAACGAGTAATGGCGGCGATCTGCGATTTTTTTTGCGGTACTGCGACATTGCGGCGGACAGATCGGACCCTTGACTGACATTTTTGACACTTTTGGGGGTACCAGTGACATTACTGCAGTAATCAGTGCTATATATATGCACTGTTACTGCAAAAATGACACTGGCAGGGAAGGGGTTAACAGTATTGGACAGGGAGGGGTTAAGTGTGTCCTAGGGGCGTGTTTCTAACTGTGCAGGGACAGGTCTACTAGTGTAAAAACAAAGATCAACAGTTCTACATAGTAGAACTGTCTGATCTTCACTTTTACACAGGGAGAACTGACAGGCGGCCTGTTTACATAAGCCGCTCTGTCTTTCTCCCGCTGTACCGGCGATCGTAGTGTGACCGGCGGACATCGGGTCCGCCAGTCACACTCCCGCACTCCTCCGTGAACGAGCCGAGGCGGGCGCGCGCCCGCCCGCTATTGGCTCTGGAAGGAGTGACAGGCGAGCGACGTAGACCTACGTCACTCTGCCTGGCCGGGGCCGACTGCCGCAGTAAATATACTGTGCGCAGTCGGCAAGCGGTTAAATAACAAACATGTTATACTTTCTTCCTCTGTGCAGTGCTTTTGCACAGAGCAGCCCAGATCTTCCTCTTCTTGGGTCCCACGCCAGCGCTCTTGGCCCCTCCCTCCCTCCTGCTTGCTGTGGGGGCACCCAAGCAGATGCACTTGCAACTGGTAGCTTTGTGTGTCCATCGACACACGGAGCCGCAGCTCGTCCCTGCCCCCTCCGTCTCCTGACTGGCTGTGATTGATAGCCAGCCGCTGCTGCCAAAAGCCAATCAGAAGTGCGAATCCTCGGAGAGGCAGAGTTTTCATGGACATCGCTTGTTCGAGAGGGGGCTTAGGTAAATATTATGGGGGGCAGCTGCACATAGAAGCTTTTTTACCTTCATGCATAGAATGCATGAAGGTAAAAACTCTTGTGCCTCTACAACCACTTTAAGGTTTTTCACCTTAACCTCCTTGGCAAGATTCCCGAGTGTGGCTTGGGGTGGAATTTCAGTGCCATTAGCGGTAACCCCAAGCCACACTCAGCGTACCGCCAGTTGGCATCGCTGGATCCTGGAAGAGGTTACTTACCTTGTTCCCGGGATCCCGCGATGTGTCCCTGCAGCATATGGCGGCCGGATCTTCCGTCTGGTGCTCTGGGCCCCGGCATCCGTCTCCTGCGAGCGTCATGTCGCAGGGGAGTGGAACTGGTGGCAAATTTGAAAAGTAAAACACACTGATATATTGTAATCCTATTGGATTACATTACTAAATAAAATACATTGACATTGGTTTGCCCCCCAGTGCCCTTGCCTGCAGTTTTACTGTACTATCTATCTATCTATCTATCTATCTATCTATCTATCTATCTATCTATCTATCTATCTATCTATCTATCTATCTATCTATCTATCTATCTATCTATCTATCTATCTATCTATCTATCTATCTATCTATCTATCTATCTATCTATCTATCTATCTATCTATCTATCTATCTATCTATCTATCTATCTATCTATCTATCTATCTATCTATCTATCTATCTATCTACTTTAACTTTTTTATAGTTATTTATTATTTTATAATTTGTGATTTTGTGTTTCAATCTTTATCATACCCCCGAGATGTTATAAAGAAGAACGCACAGTAAAAAAAAAAAATCATATTTAAATAGTTGGTTGGGGCTGCTCGTCTTTAAGAATTAAATGCAAAATAATGGTACCGCTTTCAGCACCTAAAATCAGAAACAATCATACCGCCAGGGAGGTTAAAGTCATAATAATGTCTCGTGTTTTTTTTTCTTGTTTAAAATTAACAAACATGTTATACTTACCTGCTCTGTGCAATGGTTTTGCACAGAGCAGCCCAGATCCTCCTCTTCTCGGGTCCCCCACTGGCGCTCCTGGCCCCTCCCTCCTGCCGAGTGCCCCCACAGCAAGCAGCTTGCTCTGGGGGCACCTAAACCATTTCCTCTCTCACCTGATTGGCTCACTGACTTTGATTGACAGCAGTGGCGCCCGCTGCTGTTTGTCAGCCAATCAGGATGGGGAGTCCTGGACAGCTGAGGCTCTTATGCAACATCGCTGGATCGAAAGGGGGCTCAAGTAAGTGTTAGGGCTCTGAGGGGGCTGCTACACACAGAAGGTTTTTTATCTTAATGCATAGAATGCTTTAGGATAAAAAAAAAACTTTCTGCCTTTAGAATCACTTTACTGCATTCTATGCATTAAGATGAAAAACCTTCTGTGCTCCGCCCCCCCCCCTTTTTTTCTTACCTGAGCCTGATCCGATCCAGCAATGTGCACAAGCGCATTGGCTCCAGCCGCTGTCTTTCTCCTCATTCCACAGAATAATAGCAGCAGGAGTAATTTTGCTCCTGCTGCTGTCAATCAAATCCTGTGATGGGGGAGGCAGGACCGAGCCCCGCTGTCTGTGTCAATGAACTCAGCAGCAGAGCTTGGGAGCGAGCATGCATGGATGCCCCAATGAAAAGCTGCTTTCCATGGGGCACCTAGCGAAGAGGAGGGACCTGAAGCGCTAGCGGTGGGAGCCCAGAGGAAAAGTTTAGGGGCTTGATCGGGGAAAGTTTGTTATTTTAATCCAAAAAAAAAAAGCTTTAGAAAAACTTTGAAATAAATCCAGCTTTCCAGTAATTATGTGTACTATACACTTGACATTTATTTAGCGTAAGGTGTCGGGAACTACGGTATATACAGCTACTGTAATGTTTTTAAGGAAAAGTCTACCTTATCATTAACAAGTAGGCCTTGAACTCCAGACAAGGGACTTTGCATAGGTTGAGATGATGCCATTAGTCTGCTGCAGGCAGGAGGAAGCACTTCCGCAGTCGTCTTTTTCCCACTGCACCATTGTAACTGTGTAGTAGGTCACCATGAAGGGGATGATATGTGTAAGACATTTGTAAACACAACATAGAACTGCACATGCACCAAGATTCATGTTCTGTGCATTGAAAAAAAAAAAAAAGTGCATTTAATGACTATCTGCCAGAGGGGGGCACTGCACTGCATCCCACCAGAGAACCAATGTGCCTAATCATGGGTTGCAGTAAAGGGCACATTTACCGCAAATACTTGGTGTGAACAGGCCCTTACAAGGAGCATAATAAACCTCATTGAAGAAAGTATTTACATTATAATCATCATCAATCCAGTCACCAATCCAAGACACAGAGTAAATGGAACTGCATTGCACCAGCACATTTAGGACTCGTTCACATTGAATGGCGCTTTGAAAATTCAAATTGCAAAACCGCATGTCATTGCGACTTCAGGTGCGACTTTGAAGACATCTGGGCGGCTTCAAGCACAGATGTCTATGCAAGTCACACCTGAAATCGCCGAAAGTGGTGCAAGAATTACTTCTTCAAATCGATGCGGCACCACAAAGTCAGCGTCGCATCGATTTGAACATGGCCATTGCCAACAATAGGGTGCGACTTGTCATGGGATTTGACCTGACAAATTGCATGACAAGTCGCTCCAGTGTGAATGAGGTCTTTAATGTGTGTTGCTGTGCGCTGCGGTAAAGCACACATTAATGTGCACATTGCTGCAAATGCATAGTGTGAAGCAGATTTTCTGGTGAGAAAATTCATACAAACGTTTGGACAAAAATTCTTTGTACATTCGGTCAATGGACAAATGTCGTTCCAAAATTTCACTTGCTTTCAACATTCCATTTTAAAATGAATGTAATTCCTGAACACAAACCACCATATTATGGGGCTGATTTACTAAAACTGGAGAGTTCAAAATCTGTGCAGCTCTGCATGGTAGTCAATCAGCTTCTAACTTCAGTTTGTTCAATTAAACTTTGACAAAAAAAACTTGGAAGCTGATTGGTTTCTGTGCAGAACTGCACCAGATTTTGCACACTCCAGTTTTAGTAAATCAACCCCAGTGTCTGTAAATTTGTTCATTCAAGAATAATTTTCCATCATGCTTCTTCAAATGTTCATTTCACCGTGGTTGAAAACGAATGGCAATTTTATCCACTAACAATTGGAAAATAATACAAACTTTTTTACAACAGAATTTTTTTTTTTAACAAAAATCTATATGTGTATAGCCAGCATAAGTCCTCTTACTTCATCCTGCAGTTTGTACAATACAAGCTATGATACACACTGCCATCAGATCATGTATGCCTGGGCTACACAAGCAAAATCAGCCAGCGGATAAAATGTCATATACTAAAAGCTATAGACTGTGTGCATAGCTAAACTCTTCTATGATTGATTACAGAATAATTCGATCAGTCACTTGAAAAGCTAAAACAAAGGCAATGCATAAACAACACAATTATGTGCAGCCATGGTTAGCCATGATTAGTTTTGTTTAGCGCTTTATATGTCCAGACAAAACTTTTTTTTTTTCCAGTTTTGGATTGAATGGGGATTGAAACCCTTGTAAGATTTTTACTGGCAGCTGGGTCTCCGTTAGATATCCCTCAATTCATCATTTCACCACACATCCCAACTTTTGGAAATTATAAAAAAGGACATCTTTAAGCACACATTATGTAGGCAAAGGACACGAGCAGCAGCGGACTGACAACACTCAGGACCCCCAGACCAAATAAAGCAAGGGCCCCCTGTCTGGCCCCGCCTACGACCTGCCCCTACATTTTGCACAAAGTACAGCTTCTGCCTTTACAACAGTACAACAGGGTCCTGGAAGGGGGGGGGTCTCTCTAACAGAGGCCCTCTCTGCGTCCATTGTAGAGTCTGTTAGAAGTATCCCCTCCAGGCAGGGCTGCTGATAGAAAGCCCGGGGCCCTGCACAGACTACCTTACAGGGCCCTTCCCAAGAAAATATTAGAGCTATATTTTGTTGTGGATGGGTCACCATGGGTGGCTGGCTGGCACCCTGCTGTGGTTGGCTGGCTCTCTGCTGTAGGTGGGTCACTGTTGGTGGCTGGCTGGCACCCTGGCCCTGCTGTGGGTGGCTAGCTTCTGTGGGTGGCTGGCTGGCACCCTGCTGTGGTTAGCTGGCTCACTGCTGTGGATGGGTCACCGTGGGTGGCTGGCACCCTGGCACTTCTGTGGGTGGTTTACTATGGCTGGTTAGCACCCTGGCACTGCTGTGGGTGGGTCACCGTGGGTGGTTGGCTGGCTGGCACCCTGGTCCTGTTGTGGGTGGGTCACCGTGCGTGGCTGACTAGCACCCTGGCCCTGCTGTGGCTGGCTGGTGTGTCCTCTCCTCTTCTGCCATTCCAGGCACTGTTTGCCGAGGCGAAGGAGGGATTTAGAGGAAGGTGGCGGCCTTTAACCTATCTGAGTGGAACTCAAAGGTTTGCAGCAGGCCCAGTGTGCCGGTGGACTCCCTTCCACAGCAGAGCCCTCGGACCACGGCTGAAGTACCCAACCGATCAGTCCGCCCCTGGACACGAGCCTGCCAAGGCCCTGGTTACACAAAAATCTAATTGCAGAAGGTGATTGGCTCTGCCACACAGGTGTTTTTCTGACCTCTAATCTTCCTTATATTGGCATTTCAAAATAGCATATTTAGTAATATGGAGGTTGGATAAAAAGTTTACTACAGCATTACACTTTTGGTAGTAAAATAGTACATTTTCAATAGAGATGTACACATTAGAGTAAAAAGAGGGGCAATTGGGGCTGCACAGAGGACAGAAGGATTTGGTCTTAAAAGAAGGACCATCCCTCCAAATGAGGAACAGTTGGGAGTTATGCCAAACAGGTAGTGAGGAAAAATCTCCAATAGCTACACAGACTGAAAAAAAATATGAGTAAAGTAAGGGAAGGTTTCAATTCCCAATCAGCCCTTTATTGCTGTTTTTATCCTTGTTGCACATTTCCCCTTACTTTCTGTCTGGTGAAACCATTGTCAGCAGTACAGGAAGTGAGGGAAAATTCTCTAAAGGAGCACTGGATTGCAAAAAAAAAAAAAACAACAACCTAACTTCTAATCATGCCCACACTGCAGGTTAATTATTTCAGGAAGCAGCACTTGGCCTGACTCGATTTTGTTCTGGGAGGTGTATGGACTCTGTGTAGGCCAGTCAAATTCCTTCACCCCAAACTCGCTCATCCATGTCTTTATGGACCTTTGTGCGCTGGTTCAAATAATTTGGTGGAGGGAGGATTATGATGTGGGGTTGTTTTTAGGGGGTTGGGCTTGGCCTCTTAGATTGAGTGAAGGGAACTCTTAGGGCGTCGGCATATCAAAACATTTTGGATAATTTCATGCTCCAAACTTTGTGGGAACAGCTTGGGGATGGCCCATTCCTGTTCCAACATGACTGCGCACCAGTGCACAAAGCAAGGTCCATAAAGACATGGATGAGCGAGTTTGGGGTGGAAGAACTTGACTGGCCTGCACAGAGTCCTGACCTCAACCAGATAGAACCTTTGCGATGAATTAGAGCAGAGACTACGAGCCAGGCCCTCTCGTCCAACATCAGTGCCTGACCTCACAAATGTGCTTCTTGAAGAATGGTCAAACATTCCCATATATATTACCTTGTGGACAGCCTTCTCAGAAGAGTTGAAGCTGCAAAGGGTGGGCCAACTCAGTATTGAACCCTACGGACTAAGACTGGGATGCCATTAAAGTTCATGTCCGTGTAAAGGCAGGTGTCCCAATACTTTTGGTAATATAGTGTATGTATCAGAACATTTGTAATTTATTTTTCTTCTAAATGCTTTTTCTGTATCCACTATTTTCTGTTCACTTTGAACCTGTACAGGAGATAATGGAGGTATCTAAAATAATTAATAATTATAAGGTAATTGGTGGCAAAATAATCTTATTAAGTATAAGTATATTATACTTAGTATAATTCCCATATGATGCAATTACGTTTGCTTTATCTCATAAAAAAAGATTTAATGTGTGTCCTTTCTCCATCATGTTCGAGTTCTGCGAAGTTGCTCTCATTTCATTGTCTTTTTACAGTTTTATATTCTGGATTCCGCTCTTGCAGAGGGGAAATTTGTCACTAGAGACACATAATGTGGCCATATTTACTGCCCACTATCAGTGCCCTTGGTCTACATCCAGAATCATTGTAGAGTCTGTGCGATACAGACTATTTTATAGATCTGTTCCGTTTTAGCTTTTTTTCCCCCTTATTATTTTATTCTCAGCTATTCGGTTTACGTTGACAGCAATTTCAGCACCTATTCCTTCCTGAAACATCAGCATCTGTTGTCTCCTCGCAGCGCACTTTCACAAAGCGTTCCCGTAAGCAACAGCTGGGACTCGTCCAAGAGAAATCAATCATCCATCTTGTGAAAGTCGCCAAATCCATTTCTCTTCTTTTTTTCCACTGGTGAATTTTTTTTTTGATAAAGAACACACTTTTATTGTACAAAATAAGGATTTTGGTATATAGTTATACTAAACTCAGTATGCACAAGGAATATGTATTATGTAGATTTTGTGATTTCATCCGTTGGCGGATGAAAAATGGACATCAATGCATTTCTATTGAAAAAACGGAAGTAAATGGATCCATTTGCGTCTGTTTTCATCTGCTTTCGTCAACATTCGTTTTTTTTGAACGGATGAAAGCCCTATTTTTCATTGGTTAAAAAAATTAATCGGACCAAAAAACAGATGACAACGGATGAAAAACGTATGTGAAACTGATGTTGACTGAAAAAAAATGATGACAAAAAAACGTGACTGATTTGATTAAATAAACGGTCCGTGTGTGTGAAAGGGGCCTTAGGTTGTGAAAAAATGAAGGGACTGAATGGCTTAATGAAATCTGTGTTACTCTGCTTAGTTGCTAGTGCAGCTATTTTCAACAAGGGTTCCTTTAGAGCACGGATCTCCAAACTACGGCCTACCAGCTGTTGCGGAACTAGACATCCCATGAGGCATTAAAAACTCTGACATTCACGGACATGACTAGGCATTATGGGAATTGTGGTTTTGGAACAACTGGAGGGCCATAGTTTGGAGACTCCTCCTCTAGAGATTGCTAGGGGCTCTTTGAACTGTGGCTGATTGACTCATGGTGCCTTCAAAGCTCCAGGACCAATACCACTTGGCTATGCCAGCAGCATGGCACTGGTTATTGTTTTTATACTGTCCTAAGGGTGGCATTCTTCTCATTGAACACTAATGTAGGAGTCATTCAGTCAAGTGTTCTCCAAGGCCTGACAATTATTTTAAAGGTTCCCCTGGGATGTAAAAAAAGAGACAAAGATAAATAATTTTAGAACTTTTTCCACTTTTAATGTGACTTATAAAGTGTAAAACTCAGTTGAACAACAAACTGAAATCTTTTAGGTGGAGGGAAGTAAAAATAAAAAAAATAAAATAATATGGTTGCATAAACTAATACTTTGTTGAAGCACCTTTTGATATTTTTACAGCACTCAATCTTTTTGGGTATGAGTCTATCAGCATGGCACATCTTGACTTGGCAATATTTGCTCAATCTACCCTATAGCCCAGACATATGAAGAATACAGGAAATTGTTGTCACATCTACCACACAGCCAGTATTTGCCAGATATTCCTGCAGCTCCTTTATTGTTGCTGTAGGCCTCTTGGTAGCCTCCCTGACCAGTTTTCTTCCTTTTCATCAATTTTGGAGGGACGTCCAGTTCTTGGTAAAGTCACTGTTGTGCCATATTTTCTCCACTTGATGATGACTGTCTTTGAGGTTTACCATGGTATATCTAATGCCTTGGAAATTTATTTTACCCTTCTCCTGACTGATAAATTTTAACAGTGAGATCCCTCTGATGCTTTGGAAGCTCTCTGCAGACCATGGCTTTTGCTGTAGGATGCAACTAAGAAAATGTCAGGAAAGATCTACTAGAACAGCTGAACTTTATTTGGGTTTTTTTAGAGGCACTTTAAATGTTGGCAGGTGTGTACTGATTCCCATTTAACATGAGTTTGAATGTGTATGTGTAGATTGCTGCGCATTAGATGTCATACAACCAATTGATAAAGCTAAAATTGTACAGCAGCTAACATCCAATCCTGAATTAGAAAATCAGATCAAAATGACAATGGTAATATATGATGTAGCGCTATAGGAACATAATAAACATAAACAAGTAGTTCATGAGTCCCTAAATTAGTCAAAGTCCAAAAGATTGGTACAAAAACATAATTTTAAGATGATTCCACAGAGCGTGCAGTCCCAATAATGGTCATGTAGGTGACCCACCACTCCAAACGAAATGTGAAGATAGCCACCACCAGGGAGATAAGATTAGTCTCTTACCAGAGCACTATGATCCCCGTCATAGAGATCATAAACAGCGGGAAGGGACAAATCCAGGAGACAGCGAAATAACTTATACCTACTCCTTCAGCCACCGCACTCGCTCCTCTCATAATACATGTATATGTAGAGAGAACGCGTCGCCCCTGACGACGTTATTGGTCTAACGAAACGCGTAGGAGGAGCCTGTGGCATGCTACGTGGCTACCAGCAAGGGGACGCGACGGCCATCTTTTTGGAAGGATACCATGCAGAGGACTTCCCATGATACACGCCTGCTTTCCTAGCTGTAAATGTGAGTTGCCATTTGTCTGTTTTAAGCTGAATAAAGCCTGTTTGACGGTAATACACTATGGGAGTCGTTTTCTCTCTACATATACATGTATTATGAGAGGAGCGAGTGCGGTGGCTGAAGGAGTTGGTATAAGTTATTTCGCTGTCTCCTGGATTTGTCCCTCCCCACTGTTTATGATCTCTGTGACGGGGATCATAGTGCTCTGGTAAGAGACTAATCTTATCTCCCTGGTGGTGGCTATCTTCACATTTCGTTTGGAGTGGTGGGTCACCTACATGACCATTATTGGGACTGCACGCTCTGTGGAATCCTCTTAATATTATGTTTTTGTACCAATCTTTTGGACTTTGACTAATTTAGGGACTCAAGAACTACTTGTTTATGTTTATTATGTTCCTATAGCGCTACATCATATATTACCATGAGTTTGAATGTGATTGCTTAATTTTGAACACAGCTACATCCCCAGTTATAAGAGGGTGTGCACACTTATGCAACCACATTATTTTAGTTTTTTATTTTTTACTCCCCCAAAAGATTTCAGTTTGTTTTTCAATTGAGATGTACAGTTTATAGGTCACATTAAAGCTGGATAAAGTCCTGAAATTATTTATCTTTGTTTAATTTTTTTTTACATCACAGAAACCTGGGTGTATAGACTTGTTTTATCCATTGTACATGCCTAAGTCCCAAATGGGGGGGAGGGGTTCCACTCATTATTTGTTATAGTTCAGAACAGCATAAAGAGCAGAGAGTAATGTAAAATCTATTAAGATCAGCAGGAGTAGACAGGATGTGTTCTAGGGGGAACACCTGTTCTGGTGACAATTGGGTGGATTTTTCCTCGCTTTGGGGTCTTTTTTGTTGTGTCTCAAGGTTCAATTAACATAAAGAAGGGAAAAAAAGCAGGTTATTGCAATCTAGTTATCACTTTTACCAGTATGCGGTGGTATAACTGAATCTCTGACACACTTTGTTCCTGTACTGTCCCTACATGGTGATTTCTGAGCAGAAAAACAGAATTTTTGTAAAATCTTACCGTAAAATTCCTTTCTCTGAGTCCTCTGACAGTCGCCGCCCATTCACACAGTCTTCACTTATGGGGTATTGACTTCATCTCCACAGGAGTTTCTAGGCATAAGACTTGTAAAAGAACAATAAATCTGCATAGTCACACCCATGGGGGCTGTCCTTCTAGTCCAATACCCCCCTGCAATAGCCATTCCAATTTAGTTTGTCTTCTATTTCAGACCTTCTCACCTATGATGTGATGAGCATGAGAAGAAACTGTATGCTGAAGTAGAAGTTGCTGTCTATGTGCTCTCAAGTTAGGGGCATGGGGCACTTTTTTCTTTGTAGGGAGAGTTGTAGTTTCAAGGCTTGTTCCCACTGTTTTGGCTCCAGAATAAAATTTAGCCTAGAGTATATTACAGGCTGTCTAGTTGTTATGGGTGTTCAACGTTTGTCTAGACAGTGCTTCCAGCGAGAATAGAAAACAATAGGCAACTGTGGTCCAAAGGCTGCAGATGTCATTTGGCCAACTGCTTCCCAGTATGTCCTCCCTAACCATATAGTGTAAACTGAGCCATTCTGCTCAATACATACTTATTATTGTTATTATACAGGATTTATATAGCGCCAACAGTTTAAGCAGCGCTTTACAATTGAAAAGGGGGACAACACAATTTACAATACAGTTCAATACAAAAGGAAAAGGAGGGCCCTGCTCATGGAGCTTACAATCTAAAGGACTTACAGATAGGACATTTTCAGGAAGCTAGAGGTCAGGACTTTAAATTCCTTTATTAGTCTGTGCCTCTCTCATTTAGTTTCGCTTGGTTACTTGGGTCTGTCTTATCTTGTCCTATGTCCTTGTCATTTCACAATCTGATGATTTTTTTATATATAATGATACTTTCTTAGTGGCTGGTAAAGGCACTCTTATTAGACATGGAGATGGTAAAATAATGGTTTAGCCAAAGTAAAGCCCTGAACTTAGTCAAGGGGCCATGAAGTCAGGCCCCCAGTAACAAAGTGAACCTAAATCAGGTAGGGGCACAGGAGAGAACTTTTCCATGTAATAACGGTCATCTCATGGTGTCTTCTTGTAGACAGGACTGCTTGTGTGTAAATAGAATATAGGTTTGCTTTAATATTACATCAAAATACAATTTAATTGGAGCAGCGAACCATAACCAAGGTACCACATCCCAATCAGTAAATTCCAAAAACAACCTTGTATTCAGTGGGATTTTTCCGGTACCAATAGAATTAAATTAAATGATTAAAAATGTTTCAATTTATTGCAATCATAATAAAAACATTTTTTAAATCATACTAAGTACAAACATTTTTTCAATACATTTAAGCAGTTAAAGCTTAAAAAAAACTATTTCTTCAATATGTTGCACCTGTATGGCTTCTTCAGGAAGAGTTTTTTAAGAGAACTACCACCACTCCAGGACCAGGCTGAAGATGGAAATTTAGCTCCTATAAATTCACCCTTGGGCCAAGGGGAAGATGGAACAATTCGGTGTCATCTAGTCTGTACTCTGGGGTAGACCCAGGCTGCTTGTGGTACACTACAGGAGGAGTATAATCGAACGATCCAATAAATTAAATCAAAAAGATCAACATAAACGCCCACATCTCCCCTTGACAATGGGGATTTAAAAACCCTTTGCGTAACTTTTGGGAAAGGAATGGTGAAGTTTGGGCATTCTTCATTGCATTGATCAGATCATTTATTGGATTGGACTTGTCTGGGTACAGACAAGATGACCCCTAATTGTTCCATCTTGATATTTTTTATAGGAGACTTTGTACATCATGGACTACAGGGAGTGAGTGGAGCGGGTTGGACAGAGACAGTATAACGTCTTTCGCAAACAACGCAATAGTATGTTGTTGGCCTTGGGATGAAATCCCCTGTATAACAGGATGACTTCTATTTGTCTCGGGCAACAGTTCCATAAGTGACGTGAAAATCAGTGGTGAGAGGGGGCACCCTTGATGTGTGCTGTTAGTTATCTCAAAGGCTGTGGAGTACATGCCTTCTGCAAATACATAGGCCGAAGGGGCAGAGTACAACGCTGATATTGCTGAATGTATGCAACCACAAATGCTGTATTTGTCTAGTACCCTAAAGAGATAACACCAGTGATTTCTGTCGAAAGCCTTCTCTGTTTCCAGGGTGAGAAAGCAGAGAAGGCTTCCCCGACTTTTCCGCCAAGTGAATGAGGTTGATCATCTGCCTGTTTGCCAATATATCGGCATGTATTTTCACATTGACATTTAATAATGCAATCGGCCTGAAATTTTGAGGTGCATTAGGTTCTTTCCCTGGTTTGGTTAACTTAAGTATGGTAGCAGATAACATTTCAGATGGAAAAGAGGCATTAGCGGAAATGTATTTTTATTGATAACAGTTTTATACTGTATGATTGTAGAAATGTTTTTATTATGGATGCAATAAATTGTTACATTTTGAGTCATTTTGTGTATTTATATTGGTATTTAGAAAAATCCCACTGAATATATGGTTGTTTTTGGAATTTAATATTACATGGCTATGGAGAAATAGCTGGATTGCTAAAGGGGGTTGTTTCTACACCTCGGCACAAGCGTTAACCCGACCATCAATACGCTCAGGATGTCAGTCTACACAGAAGTGTGTCGTGTTTGTCTTGCAGGAGGTGTGATTTGTGCACTGAGATGGAAGAGGCAGCTGGGAAAGGAAAAGATGAGAAAATCTGTTATTTTTATGCATTTTCCTGCATCTGGGCTTTGCTGATAGTTCCTGTGACTAACGTTACTCTCCTGTGTTAGCATTACCAATCAGAAAGTAAAATACAGGCGCAGGAGCTCGCTGTGACTTCCTAAATATATTCAAAGACTTTGCCAAATACTGCCGAGCACAGAAAGCTGTGTGCTTAATATGCATCCATCCCTGGCACTGCTTCATCTAATAGTGTCTGCTTATAGCTTAGATGTTGTGGAACATAATGTTATATAGCTGAGTTTGCCCAAAATTGATATTTTTGTCACCAGGTGGACTTTTTTTCCTGAATTTAAAAAAGCTTAAATCTTCTTTTCCTGAATTTAAAAAAGCTTAAAACAATATTTTCAATTTATATGTTATGCCATGGCAATATATTGTAATAAGTGTGGTGCACACTAATCAGTCAGATAAGTGAAAGGTGGATTCTGATTGGTTGTTGCTGCACATTGTACATTGCTCTTTGTTTTAGTAGCTAATCCTAATGGTTTTCTCGGTGGGTTATGTATATTTTCTTTGCAGTGACTTGGAGAATTTTGTAGATGATGTAAAGAAGGACTCTGCCACTAGAGTTGTTACATTGAAGGATGTTGAGGATCGAGCGTTTGTGCTGCGCCAGATTGGAGAAGCAGTGTCTAACTTAAAAGGTAAGATTCCGGCTTGCCAAACTTGGGCCATAATCAGACTCTTTGCCATTCTTTGTAGACATTGCCAAGCCTTTTCCAGGAAGCCATTCCTGAGTGGTTTACTTTAGCAATAACTATTCAAAAAAGCCATAAATTGTTCTGAAGGTCACCTTTCCTACAATTGAAGCAGGCTGTGTAAACCCCCACCACCTGTCCTCCCCACTCTCAATTTAAATGAAAATATGTAAACTACATACATTTTTCCCAAGGGTCTTCTGTCCAGTCTGATGATGTCATGGGTCTTTCCTCTTCTCCAGAGGCGGAAGAGGACATCATTTACTGCTGCACTGGACAGCATTCAAATAATGATGTGAAAACACCATTCAATGCACTATTACTTTGACAATAGGGTGTTTATGACAACCCCCAGGGGTCAGGTACATGACAGCCTGGGCTTGGGGGTAGCAGGTTGAATGATACTAGTTGAAGCCTGAGGAAATCTCATGGAGGAAAACAATTACTGCAGGGGACAGCTCTGTAGTGACGGTATGAAAAGCTGTTTTTTTTTATTATTACAGATCTTCTCATTTTTTAATATTTTCCCTTTAATTTAGCTTTACCATAATATTGCAGCTGAATCATTTAGAACAGTGTTTCTCAACCATCGGTCTATGGAACTCTAGGGTTCCTCCAGAGATGGCTAGGGGTTCATTGAGCAATGGTGGATAGATCTCCCACCTTCACTGGCAACCAATGCAAGGGGTCATTTTTTTACTAACCACCAATGTTAGGGGTCACTTCTATACTGACCACTAATTTGATGTAGTAATGTAATGAAGAGTGGACACTAAGTATGCCCCATTACCTATTTCTGTATTTACATTTTTCTTGAATGTATTATTCACACTAATGTATCGTGAGCTGTAGGTAGAATCCTTTTTAGCAGATATTTCAAGGGTTCCTCAGCAGAACCTCAGTTTGAGAAAGGCTGGTTTAGACCATTTACAATATCAGCCCCAATACAATAATTTTCTGAACTAATCCTACAGAAAATGCTAGTTGCCTGGATATCGTGATTATCTTCTAGCTTCAGTACCTTCTAACCTGGAGAAAATATGTAGCTAGCATCCGTGAACTCAATAGCCTATGTATTTCAATTGACAGTTTATTTAAGATTGAGATGGACAAAAGGCCAAAAGGAACAAAAACCAATGTCTTTGTAAGATTCTTTTCCCCCCAAGCCATATACAATAGATTTTGTGCACCATGAACTGATGAGAGCTAAACAAAAAAAACAAACTCTAAACCACTTTACAAGAGTAAATAGCTCTAAATGTAGGTTGTATCTTTACTATAGCATATAATATATAAAAGATCAGTCATTTTTTTTAAACTTAAAGAGCAATATGGAAAGTGCAGTATTTTCATAAACCACCAGTCACCTTTTTTTCTGAACTGACCATAATAAAATGAAATCAGATTGGATAGTCTTTGGCCTCATGCACTTTGAACAGAATCCTTGTCTTCTAAGAAGCAAGACCTTATTAAGTAAGCCTGATTTTGTTTAATATTTTTCCTATTTTGTTTGTTACGCTGCTTTTTAAAAAGAATGTATGATTAGGTCTCCTCTCTTGTTTTCAGGGGAGTTTCCATACTTACAGAATAAGATGAGAGCGGTGCTGCGGGTGGAGGTGGAGGCAGTAAGATTCCTCAAAGAAGAACCCCACAAGTTGGACAGCTTACTAAAGAGGATCCGAAACATGACTGACGCCCTATCATCCTTAAGAAGGTGACACCCAATCACTGACCTCTGTCTACATTTTTGTAATAATGTTCATCAAAACCCTGCCTGACTGAGAAATAGGGGCAGGTTGACCAGACCAGGAAAATTGATTATGCTCTGGTAGGGATCAATATTACCTCTCACTGAACAGTAATTATTCAGTATGTCCAGGCCCCAGAGCACCTTTTATAGCTTTACAATGAAGCAGCCAGGGGCTTTTTCAAAGCTGCAGACATCAATATAAACCATACCCTAGTGCCTAATCAATCTTACATCTCATTATGGCATCATTTAGTTAACATGCGAGTTAACATATCCATAGTCATTAAAATATTATGCAAGCCAAGTATAACGTATAAATTACCTTCTGTTTCTTTTCTGGTTCCCCCTAGGCAAGTTAGTGATGGACCCTCTAAAGTTGTTGACTTCAATCAGAATACCCAATTTATCATTACCGAGAAAGCTACAGAAACAGATATTACCCAACACAGAGAAGAAAAAAGTCATGCATATCTTCAGCCAACGCAGACAGAAGCGGTAAACGTGGCAGAATCACAGACGGTGTCTGTAAAGTCAGAGGTGGTGCCTCTATCCGCTAGGGTCAAAGTTCACCAAGTACAAAGCTCACCTGTCCATATACAGCAATCCCAACACTCTTCAGCACTGGTTAACCATGTCAATAACTCCATTAATCAGACGGGTCATGTGACAGAAGTGTCAACCAGCTATCATACAACAAGTTTACCAGCCCCTGCTTCTCAAGAGCAATCTCCAGCTGTACATCCCACTCAACATAATGGGTCGTCTGCGCAGAGCCTATTTATTGATGAAATTCAGCACGTGGCCTACAGGAATCGAGCTGTTTCCATAGAGGTAATAAGTCCTCATTGGCTACATGTGGTTTAAAGTGAGTCTGTGCTTTGCTCGTGTGGGGCAAAGCAACAGCTTTATTTTAATGCCCCCAATCTCCTGAGTATGAGGGGTATTGAGGGTGTAAGCAATATCATTCAAAGAAGAAAAAGGGAGTGAAGGTCTGCTAGAAATCTACTAAGCACTACTATTGCCTACAACTATTGTCGGTTATGTGGAGAAGTTTGCATGTTGCACCTGGGTTTAGCCAAACACCTCTATCAAGCTGTCATAGCTTAGTAGGTCCCACACAACAATGCAATCTGGGCTTTGCTTTGTGTAAGCTGTACTGTTTATCAGCATTGTGTACTGGAAGGGCATGGGCATAGACATAAGCAACTACTAGAAATGTTGGGTAGCTTAAAATTAGGTGACCTCCTAGTATACAGAAAAGAGATAAAAGTTTGAAATCATTGTTTTCTTGTGATTTCAACAGATCCTAACTTTAATGCAATATTTTTAACTTGCTCAGTCTTTCTTTACATTTTGAAATGTATTTATTCTTTTATTACAGGTACTTATATAGTGCAGACAATTTACACAGCACTTTACATTTATATTGTATATTCTCATCAGTCCCTGCCCTTAAGGAGCTTACAATCAAAGGTCCCTTACATTCATACATGTACAAATATTCGTTTTTCTACAACTCTCGTTGTAATTTCTGGGAATGTGTTACCATTTTCCAAGTACTGTATTTGACAAGATTCTGGTTTACTTGCATTTCTTGCCTTACTACAGGAAGCAGAGAGAAAGTTTGAAGAGAAAAGACAAAATCTGGACCATTATAATGGAAAAGAATTTGAAAAGATGTTAGAAGAGGCACAGGCAAATATCATGAAGTCCATCCCCAGCCTAGAGATACCAGCTCAGCCTCCGAAAGTGGACAATGCCGAAAAATTGGAGGTCATTGGTAAGAGTTCTGCTAAAGCCTCGCAGCAGGGATACATCCAGCTGTAGCTTCAAGATATCAGTGTGCATGATTCGACCTCAAGACCTATTAATATCTATCTAGACAACCACATTTGTAAATCCTGAGCTTGCATATTCTTGAACTGTGTGAATATTATGGGCACCATCTATAGCCCACAGTTCACAAACATTAGCCCTTAGCGCTGAACTTCAGTTAAAAAAATGTAAACACAAATTGGCAGCCCTAAAGGAGTTGCAATAAAAAAGCAGCTGCGATACTAACATTAGGTCTAAACGTGTCCTTTTCCACCACAAAATGTCCTCAGTCTTCCAGGCTGAATGATGGCCAATGTTATTCAGCCTACTTCCTGTGAGCTCAAACTATCATGGATCTGACCCCTGGGGATCATCATGTGGCCTGAGCGTATGAGAGCCTGAGAGTATCACTGCCCAAATCGGTGCTTACATGTCATTAAAGGAAGAAGAACCACCCATCGGAAGAAGGACTTCTGACATCATAGGGTTGTTGCTTTAAATAGTCTTAAGAATTAAAAAGGCTGTTAATCATCACTCTCTGCATTTTAGAATTTTCTTTATCAAGTGTAACATATATTGAGGCATATCTTATATTATCATTGCGTATATTTTATTATACATTTAATAAAAACAAATGCTATGTGCTTGCTTCGGCAGCACATATACTAAAGTTGGAACAATACAGATACCTGCGCAACGATGACATGCAAATTCATGAAGTGTTCCGTATTTTTATGTTTCCATTTATTGGTTTTCTTTTTTCACAATAAAATAATAAAGGTTTTCTTAGTGGTTCTCAAGCAGCTGGTTTGCTACAGGGTTATTGTATATCCTTGGTATTATTTAAATTCTAGATATCCTGTACAAATATGCCTTTTTTGTTGTTATGGTAATCACATGCCCCCTTCGTATGTTAATAATTTTGAAAAGCTTCTTGAATAAACAGTTATTTGATTCATCCCAAAGATGTTCTATCGGGTTGAGGTCAGGACCCTGTGCAGGCCAGTCAAGTTCCTCCTCCCCAAACTCATTCGTGTCTTTATGGACCTTGCTTTGTGCACTGGTGCGCAGTCATGTTGGAACAGGAAGGGGCCATCCCCAAACTGTTCCCACAAGGTTGGGAGCATGAAATTGTCCAAAATGTCTTGATATGCTGATGCTTTAAGTGTTCCCTTCACTGGAACTAAGGGGCCAAGCCCAACCCCTGAAAGACAACCTCACACCATAATCCCCCCTCCACCAAATAATTTGGACCAGTGCACAAAGCAAGGTCCATAAAGACATGGATGAGTGAGTTTGAGGTGGAGGAACTTGACTGGCCTGCACAGAGTCCTGACCTCAACCAGATAGATCACCTTTGGGATGAATCAGAGAGGAGACTGCAGGCCAGGCCTTCTCGTCTAACATCAGTGCTTGACCACACAAATGTGATTCTGAAAGAATGGTCAAACATTCCCATAGACACACTCCTAAACCTTGTGGACAGCCTTCCCAGAAGAGTTGAAGCTGTTATAGCTGCAAAGGGTGGGCCAACTCAATATTGAACCCTACGGACTAAGACTGGGATGTCCTCAAAGTTCATGTGTGTGTAAAGGCAGGCGTCCCAATGCTCTTGGTAATAAAGTGTACTTTGGAGATCTTAAATTAATAACATATCTAAAACAAAAATATATGCTATAGATAATTTTTTTAAAGAATGTATAGATTTTGTCACTAACATTTAATATTTGTTCTAGAAGGTAACAAGGAAATTGAGCAAGAAAGTGATAAATTAACCAAGTCACCTCCTCCACCCCCTCCTCGCCGTCTGTACCCATCAGGGTCCGGAATGAGCACCTCATGGGGTGCGGAATGGAGAGACAGCAAGGTAAAGGCATGTCTATTGTAACTGACCAGACACATTACATTCAAGAAGTCACTGAGAATGTGCAAAATGCAATCAAGCATAATAAATAGTGACTGATAGAATATGATTTAGGGCTTCTGACCTTCCACAACAGTAGTGAGTCACAGATTAGTCATTTGAGACTGGTGACTATTTAAAACGATTAAACTGATAGATATAAGATTAGTAGGCTATTGCTTGTAAGTTTCTGTGGTGATGTTGAAATGGGGGCACCACTTTGCCAATGACAAGCTACCTTTACATAATTTCATTATCTGTACTTCCTCCCTCCACTTGGCACTTTGCTTACATATGCTTGCTTATCAGTCCTTGCATTATGTTCAGCCTCCATTGCACAGTTTTTAGCTTGGTTTGTTGATCCCTGGCTGCCCCCTACTGGCTGCCCCATGTATTTGCTGTCAGTCACTTACACATTACCGGGCTTTGTTCCAGATATCATTTTTGATTTTACTAATTGCCTCGATTTGTTCTTCCTGTTGTACATGGCACATTTGTGTCATCACAGGGAAAGCCCCAAAACTCCAAAGCTTCCCTCAAAGTTGCAAATTCAGCTAAATAATAAATATCAAATGTTTTCTTTTAAGAGAGAGAGTGAAGATAGGAAGGGAATTAAAGGTTTCCCAAACATTATTTATTGCTATGGCGTACAAGTATTTTTTTACACCCCTTTTTGTTTTTAAAGTGTCTTCCAGCACAGGGGTCCTGTGTTCCGTCAACACCAGATGCTTTATATGCAGCACTTTGTATGTTCTTCCTGTGCTGGGTTTTCTCCAAGATTAGCTTTTGTGCAGACTGTGGGATCTTGAAAAGGAAAGCAGGGAGCTAAGTGTTAATCACCAGTATTGCTTGTAGGCTTCCTGCTGCTAATCTTACCCCAATACTGACTTACCATGTCTTGTCCTGCACTGTGTCTCTGTGTGGAGGCAACCATCTTGGTAGAGGCAGGGCTTTGCTTCTTTATGTCAGAGTCGTCCTCTGAAGGCTGGTGTGATGATTGGTGAAATAATCAAGAAGCAGCAAGAAATCGAAGCAAAGAGTTCCTTGCACTGCAGGTCCTCAGCTTCATCCTAAAGAGAACTGTGAGCAGTACATTAGTGACATCTTTAAATCTCACTCCAAATCCTGTGAGATTAGCAGTCAGAGACAGCAGTGCCTGATGATTTCACACTTGTGGATTTACAACTATGAGTCTTAAAGTGATTGTAAAGGCAAAATGCTTTTTTTTTTTTTTAATGCATTCTATACATCAAGATAAAAAAAAAAAAAAAAAAAAAAAAACCTCCTGTGTGCAGCAGCCCCCCATCATACTTACCGGAGCCCATCTTTTTCCAGCGATGTTGCAGGAGTGTCTCAGCTGCCCGGGACTCCCCTCCTCATTGGCTGAGACAACAGCATGACATGATTGGCTCCTGCTGCTGTCAAACAAAGTCAGTCAGCCAGCCAATCATGAGAGAGAGGGGGCGGGGCCGGGCCGTGGCTCCGTATCTGAATGGACACAGGGAGCTGTGACTCGGCTCGGGTGTCCCCATAGCAAGCTGCTTTCTGTGGGGGCACTCAACAGGAGGGAGGGGCCAGGAGCACCGAAGAGGCACCTGAGAAGAGGAGGATCCGGGTTGCTTTGTGAAAACCACTTCACAGAGCAGGCAAGTATAACTTGTTTTTTTTTTCTTTAAATGAGACTTTACAATTACTTTAACCACTTGCCGACAGCTCACATTGGTACTACTGCGGCAAAGTGGTTAGTTATCGTCCAGCGACGTAGACCTACGTTGCTGGACTCCTCACCTTGTGGGCGGCGCGCGCGTGCCGCCGGAGGCTCGCTCCCGCTGTATTCAGTCACAGTGGGAGTCGGGCCAGGGGAGGAGCGGCGGTGCTCACCGCCGCTCTTCCCCGATCGTCTGGGATTGAGTGAGAAGATCCGCCCGCTTGTGTAAACAAAGCGGGCGGATCTCCTATGTGACAGACAGGGACAGATTGCAGGATTCAGCATAGCTGAACCTGCGATCTGTGCCTGTGTCACACAGTCCCCTCCCCCCACACACGTTAGTAAGCACCAGGCATACATTAACCCCTTGATCACCAATAAAAGTTAACCCCTTCCCTGCCAGTGTCATTTTTACAGTAACAGTGCATACTTATAGTACTGATTACTGTAGTAATGTCACTGGTACCCCCAAAAGTGTCAAAAATGTCAGTCAAGGGTCCGATCTGTCCACCGCAATGTCGCAGTCCCGCAAAAAAAAAATCGCAGATCGCCGCCATTACTAGTTAAAAAAAACCCAATAAAAATTACATAAATTTCCCATAGTTAGTAGCTGCGATAACTTTTGCGCAAACCAATCATCAAAATACTCTTATTGCGATTTTTTTTACCAAAAATATGTAGCAGAAAACAAATTGGCCTAAAATGTTAAAAAATTTAGATTTTTACATTTTTTTGGGGGGGAATTTCATATAAAAAAATGTGAAAAATATTGTTATTTTTTCAAAATTGTCGCTCTTTTTTTGTATATAGCGCAAAAAGTAAAAATCGCACAGGTGATCAAATACCACCAAAATAAAGCTCTATTTGTGGGGAAAAAAAGGACATAAATTTGCACGACCGTGCAATTGTCCGTTAAAGTAACGCAGTGCCGAAACGCAAAATATGGCCTAGTCAGGAATGGGGTAAAATCTTCCGGTCTTAAAGCAGTTAAAAATACGCTCATTGAGAATTTTTTTGTCAAAGACATGTAGCTAAATACATTTTGGCCTAAATATATGACAAAAATTTAATATATTTGATATTTTTTAACTGTCAAATTAGAAAAATATTGTTATTTTTTCAAAATTGTCGCATTTTTTTATTAATATCGCAAAAAATAAAAAGCGCAGAGGTGATCAAATACCAACAAAAGAAAGCTCTGTTTGTGGGGAAAAAAAAGGACGTAAAATTCGTTTGGGTACGACGTTGCATGAGTGCGCAATTTTCAGTTAAAGTCGCACAGTGCCGAATCGCAAAAAGTGGCCTGGACTTAAGACAGCAAAATCCTCCGGTGGTAAAGTGGTTAAGGCACAGAGAAGCACTTCTACTGTGCAGAAGGAACTCAAGACAACATAAATATTTTTCAGATCTCAGGCACACTTAGCATTTCTAGATAATCCCTATAACATAGCAAAGCTTCACTGGTTCAAATCCACATAAAACTGCTCTGTGGCAGTGAGTAACCGAAGCAAGTGGTTTTATAACCCTGTATAGTGCAAAAGTGGTTTTTTTTTTAATATATATTTTTGAAGTAAACAACACAAATTAAGCCAGCTTGACTTTAGATTTTATAATTCCATTTTTTTCATATAGGATTCTGAAGAGGTCCTTCCATCCAAGACTACAGAAGCAGAAATTCCCAGAGGTTCCTCAGCTGTGACCACAGTTATGTCTTCTGCTGTGAAGGATGAAGAGGAGGAGGAAGGGGAGAGGATCATGGCGGAACTTCAGGTAATACTCCTATACTGGCAGAACTACTCAGGGGTGGGGGGCAGGCATTCTTCTAGGACTGAGTGGCATTCACATTAGTAGTGTTGCTCAGTTCTGTAGTACTGTGAGCCCAGCCTGCATGATTGTGTACCCCCCAGAGGGCTTGTAAGTGACAGGCTGGGCTCACAGGAAATAGACAGAATGACATGGTTGTCATTCTGCCCGCAGAGAACTGACAGAATGGAACCAAGAAGTAAGTCAGGGACAGCACTGGAGCATGGAAAGGGTAAGTAAAATGCCAACCAATGCTCCTGTTTGCATTGGTTGTCATACAAGATTACCAGTAAACCCTTGAAAAGGTGCAAATGGAGACTCAAATTGTAGAAGTTAAGAAAACCTTTAATACCATACTCTACTACTAATATAGTCAGGTCACCAGCCTGGCTGTAAATCTCAGGACTGGATGGACAGAAATACAAATAATTTTGCATAAAACGGAGCTCCCTTAGTGTATTTTACTGCTATTCACTGTTTTTCTGGAGAGGTCTTGCTAGGGTGATTGGGGTAGATTACAAGGAATACCACTGTAGAAAGAGTTATGTACAAAGAATGTCTTAGAGTGAGTCAGGCCAACTGCTCCTATGGAGAGAGGGAACACTGAAAATGGGAATTTTGTGCTGACAAACTATATTAGAAAACGTATTTCTTCATACAGATTACCAAATAAAAACATTTCAAAACAGGGACATCAGGGCCACATTTATATAATAACAGAGAACCAAGGGCTTCCTTCACATTTCAGTGACTTAGCTTATTAAACGGCTTTTTTGTAGGCAATCAATGAAAAAAGCAGCATCTTAAGCGAGACTACTAGCCGACAGAAAAACAGCCGTCCTTCAATAAATATAACATTTTCCATCTTTTAGGCTTTCCAGAAGTGTTCCATAGTGGAAATTAATTCAAAGGTGCAGTATGAGCCCCCTAAATCAGAGACACAAGACAGAGATTTCAAACTACCAGGTTTAGCTCTGCCCAAGGAGAAGAAGGTAATTCATTGTGTAAGGCTTTACTTTAACCTTCTTGGCTTATACTAACCAACCCGGTATTCCTAAACTACCCACATTAACAAGTCAATGCATTATAGAGGTCAGCTACTTTGAAAGATCCATTCCTTCACAAAAACTTTATTTTAAAAAATGATAACTTCTTTTAAAATGCCTGTACAAAAGGGAAATGATTATTCGATGGTTGGCTAGTATTTCTTCTACACTTCTTATTTATTTATAAATTCTAAAGACTAAAAACAATTAAAACATACCCAGCCTTGTGCAGTCACACTCTTACCTGATCCTTTCAAGACACATGTTGATATGCCTCTGAAACAAATTGGAATTGGCCACATCGAACAATTAATGCTCTAGCCTCTCAGCAATTGCCGATGTACCTGCTGTCCATGTGTTTGCTATCATTCAAGCTGCAGTAATACGTTTCAATAGCTGGATGTCTCTCCCTAGCTGTACTTGTGTTTTATAATGCTTGCATATCTTTCTGCCTTCCCTACTTGCTTGCTTGCTTCCTTTTTTTACATGTTTATTTCTACGAAATGATTTTATTTTTTTAATTTCAGGCTGAATGTTTAATTTTTGTTTTGCTATTGGATTTTTTAAAATATAAATGATTAATTACTTATGTGGACACAGTTGTTTGTACTCAGGATAGATTAGTTGATTGGGGGGGGGTAAATTGTTATTGTATAGTGAGCAGGTTGACAGTGTAGTACAACACCAACAGTGACTTATAAACAGATTGTTCTTTTTCTGTGTGAATTTGCTGACTCTTCTTGGGGGGCCTGTCTGTGACCACACTGGGGAGATTTTTGTCTTGTCCCTTTGGCAGCAGGACAAGAAGTAAGGGAAGCAGTTGTCAATGGAGCAGGAAGTAACAGACAGTAATAATAGACAGAGGTTCTAACCTTTAGCAATTTTACTGAAAATTTGTTTTTTTGCTGCACATATCCCTAAAAGTGGGATATTTCATCAAAAAAGTGATGGGAAGTCTTTCTAATGGGGACACAGCCTTAATAAAAACCTGAAAGGGGTATGCCTTCCCCACTCAAAACTGCAAAACTAAAAAAGTTTTGGCTGGAGTTGGGTTTTTTTAGTGCTTCTTAAGAGCTTTGACAAGAAAATGAACTTTTCGATTTACGCTGTAATATTTTCCCATAGGTGTCATGCACTATTTCAAAAGAATGTTTAAGGCCTGAAAGCCCAAAACTTGTTGAAAGCACAGAGGACAAGTGGAGATTTCACTTTCAAAGTTCTGCACCTGATTCGGCTAAGCATAGGCAGGAGAACAAAGTTGTTGTTAATGAACAGTCTACATACAGTCTGTTCATAGGTAGGGATGAACATAAAAACAATGAAGAACAAAAAGAACCCAAAGGAGAAGAACACACCACTATAACTAGTTATCCAAAAAATCAGGTTTTAAACCAGTTGAGCTCTCCTGTACTTCCAGAAGTGGGTAATGGAAGAATAGAACACAAGACAGAATCTCACAAGACAGAATCTTCAAGATCAACTGTTGTTAAGATTTCAAATGTAGAAAAAGTTGTAGAGAACCAAGATCCCAGCAAAGTTTTGCAAGAACAGGGAATGCCCTATTTAGATTTAGGTCAGAGAGTTGTACTACGACAGAAGAACTCAAGGAGGATTGTCAGCCAACCATCTGAGGACACAGATTCTCCTGCAATATCCCCGACCTCGCCAAATGAACCAAAGTCTCCAGCGGATAACATTGCCTTTATGATAACAAACACGGAAGTTCAGGTTTTGTCTACAGGTGAGGTCCAAGATATTGTAAACCGAAAGGGAAGCGAGATCCAGACAGTCAACCTTGATCGTGAGAACGTAGAGAAGGTTAACATAGATTCTTCTACCAATGCTGGGTCAGTAGATCCTGTTGTGAGTACAGATAAGAAGCCAGTCATTATTATATTTGATGAGCCAATGGATATTAGGTCTGCTTATAAAAGGCTTTCAACCATATTTGAGGAAGGCGATGATGATTTAGAAAAAATGATGTCCGAGGCAAAGATTGACGAGGAAGAAGAAGAAGAAGAGGAGGAGGAGGAGGAGAAGGATCCCGATGTACCTGCACCACAGCACAAGGTTGACTTAATTAAAACTACTACAGAAAGTGTCAAGGAACAAAGCAGATATAGATTTAACTACCCTTCTCTAGCAGAGATGAAACAGACTATGTTCCAGGATGGCACCTCCTCTCAGACATTACTCACAGATGAAGACCGGTCTGATGTCTCCGATTATCAGTTTGGTCAGAGACAAGATGTAAAGAAGAAATTCAAGTTCAAATTCCCTAAGAAGCAGCTGGCCGCTTTAACCCAAGCCATACGTACTGGGACAAAGACTGGCAAAAAAACATTGCAGGTGGTCGTATATGAGGACGAAGAAGAGCTTGATGGAACGGTTAAGCAACACAAAGAAGCAAAAAGGTTTGAAATTGCAAGATCCAGGAGCAGAGAGGAAAATACAAATCCTGCACTTGAAAAGCTAGAGGTCCACGGCCTTGCAGAATCAGATCAAGTGTCCAGAACAGATGAAATCAGGCAAAACACTTACAGAACTTTAGATAGTCTTGAGCAAACCATCAAGCAGCTGGAATGCACGATAAGTGAAATGGCGCCAAGGCCAGGGTCTGATATTACTGAAATAAAAGAAGACATCAAAACTTTCTCCCAATCTCCTGTCTTGGCTAAAGAACCTGTGCTTGTGGAGGAAACAAAACTTGTCATAGAGTCTCCATCATCCCTACCTATTTCAGCACGTAAGGTATCTGTGCATAAAAAGCCAAAGTCATAAGTGTGTTCCAGCGGTGCCTAATCATTTGACTGCTGTTCTGGTGGTTGGCTTTTCCCGTAGGTGCCTAACAAACTTTTAGTTTAACATGTTTGATTACTTGGTGATGGGCAAATGAAGAGCAAAAACTGCTTGTCTCAACTTGTTTTTGTATCCTCCCTAAAAATCATTTACATATTTTATTTTTGACAGTAACCTCTGCATGGCTAAAGGTTCATTTGATTATGGTGGAGCATGTCGTGTGAACTCTCAGTGAAGTCACTTCTCTTGTATGATTCATGTGTTATCTCTGTCTCTCTCTCCCATTGGCTGTCCCTGTAGGGTTCAAACGGAGCTCCACAAACCAGCCGAATGCCAATACCAATGTCTTCTAAAAGTAGACAAGGAACCCCGGAAAAAACTAGCAAACAGCCAAAGCTTCAGGAGCCACAACGACAGTACAGACAGGTAGTTTTACCTTAGAGCAAACTTTGGAAGAACAAGCCAAGTAATTGACTAAATGTAGCCAAAATAAAGGATGTCGTACTTTCACACTTGTTTTTAGTTAAAATATCTGGATCTGGTGGCATGAAAAAATCCTATAGTATTTTTTTTGCCTCCCTGTCGCCATCTCTGCATGCCTGCAATAAAACACCCTCCTGCTTTGTTCCACTTCAAGACTCACAGCTGAGATGAACGGAACGCGGCTTACTGTGGTAACACGCGGGTAGACATCAGAGCGCACTTGACGACACCGAGCACTAACCATATGTATGTTCAATGCACTCCATTAACAGCTTGCTATTTCACTCCCATTCTAATCACACGGCATGACCCATTCAGCGCACCGTGCTCTAAGTGACTGTTACCGCACGTCTCTTCACCTCTCCCGTTCTATAAACCTTTCTGTGCTCTGTGGATTCTGCCAGGTCCAGTGAACTTCAGCAAACACTTTTAACTATTTGGGGGTTTGTCACCTGTGCCCGTGTTGGTGTTTTCATTGTTCAACGTTTTGACCGACTTGTCTCCCTGACATCTTTATTTGCAGGCTAACGGAGGTACTAAGAAAGCTGGTGGGGATGTTAAGGCTGCTTCCCCTACTTTATCTACTTCTAAGATTCCAGCTCTTTCCCCTAACACTGGAAAAAGCAGCTCTGTTCCCGCTCAGTGTAATGACACCCCTAACTCCCATAACCCCTTGGTGAAATCTCACATCCCAGTAACCAGCTCTAACACTCAGTCCAGTCGTGCTATTAACTCTTCTTCCCTCATCCGTCCTGTTCATAATGGCACTTCAAAGCTGCAGAGTCCTTCTTATGCAGGTAAAGGTCACCATCTCTCATTTTCACCGCAGAATGCGAACGGCAGGCCATCTCCTGCTGCTACTGCTTCCTCCTCCTCTGCTACTTCTCCCTCTACTTCTGTCTCTCCCACTTCACTGACTCAAGGTATGAAGAGCATCCGTACCATTCACACGCCTAACTTCACCAGCTACAAGTCACAGAACGGAATAGCCAGCAAGATCGCCACTCCCAAGGAGGCCTCCTAACTCGTGCTAACCCACCACTGTCACTGGATGTGCCATGGTTGCGTCTTCGTGCGCAATCCCATCTTCTTCAGTCTCTCATAACTTACTGTTCCTGTCTTTGTACATAGCAGGCCTAGCAATTCTTGATGACCTTGTTGCTGTTGTAATTATAACATTGCTCTTGTTTTATTGGTCTTTTGGGCCGATTTATAAGATCCTGGGTAAGGAACGCGAGTTGCCATTATTAGTCAGTCTGATTGCAGTTCCCATAGTTCCATTTTAGTTGGAATATGGGAGCACCCAATCAAATGTTCTCATTTTCCAAACTAAAGTAATGGCTGCTATCGGCAATAATGGATTCTTTCCTCTCCTTAAGCTCTCCTAAATCGGCCTTCTTGTTTTTATGTAAATTGAAAGTCTGTCTGTGTGTGTGTGTGTGTGTGATTGTATATATTCTAATACTGTAAGTTCGCATGTGTGTGTGTGTGTGTGTAAACTAGAAAGGCTGGAAAAAACTAAAAGGAACTTAGTGTGGATGCAAAATATTTTGTATAGACTATTTTTCATTATGGAACCTGCCAGAGATAAAAATCTAGCACAAAGTTTTATTCTTTATTTTACATCATGCTGGCTTTGACTACAGATTTCTATTTTTGTCAACTAGACATCTTTGTTGCTTTTATTTTTTTGCCAAGATATTTTCTTACAAAGCTATCGTGTCTTAAGGCTCTGGCCTGGTCACTCTTTAATGGGTGGAGCCGATCAGAGTGAACTTTGCTTAAAGGGAATCTCTCATCAAAAATATGTTGCATTGAAAAGGCATTTACAAGAAAACCTGAAATCCATTTGGGACCCCCCCCCCCCCCCATGCTGTAATACAGTGGTTCTGTATATGAAGGGAGGTGGTAATCCACACATTGATGCCAACTGAGCTAAATGACAGCTTCATAAAACATTTTTTTGTACAAATTGTCATTATTTAACTTAAATTATTACATATATATATGTTTTTATTGGCTGGATGGTGGCTTCTGTTAGTTAAAGACCACACAGAACACTGTTACCCAGTCAAATGTCAGGCTGAATAAATGAAAAAAAAGACAGTACACCTATAAAAGGTCAGCTTTTCTTTTTAAATTTTAATATACTGTAGATAAAAATGTTCTTACATTTCATAACCCTAAAAAAACAAATGTGTACGTCTGTCTGTCTATCAGTTGAATCCATGGGATAGCTGGGTTTACTGCTCCCTTGGGGAGACATCTTCCAACTCCAGCACCATCAACGGGTCAAGCTTGGCTTTTCAGCCAAGCTACCTTTCTTCAGATATGTGCGATTAATTTCCTTATGAATTTAAATTCTGACAAAAATGTCTTTATTCTGAGATTCGGATGTATATGAATATCCGAAACACAATAGTAACACATTTTCAACAAATCCGAAAAAAATGATTATGAAACAATTTGTTTTATTTGGATATGATGAAATAGTTTGGCCCTTTCATTAATTGTAAAGCCTCTAAAATAACATAACGACATAACGAATGATCCAAATTGATTCAGATCCATTTTGTTTTTTATTTTTATGTTGCAATAGTATTTTTCATTATTCTAAGAAAATGCAGTACATATGAAATGGAAACATATTGCAATAAGTACAGTAAGGTAAAAAAGTGAAACAAGATGTTGATTCCTACGTATTGTGTTTGGGTTGGATGGAGGTGGATTCATCAGACTCTTCGAATCATAACACAATGAATGAATCTGAAATTAATTTTGTTCCATTCATTATGCTATGATTTGGAGTATCTGATGGATTCACCTACATCAAACCCAACCAGAGTGCATAAGTAATTTCCAGAAATACCAAATGAACACTTTAATATGAATATAGCCAATCTTCCGAAATACGAATTGGTTTGGAACAACAAATTTATTAAACAAATCCAAATATACGAAACTAATTCCGAAAATGAATCATTCTGACATAACGAATATGAGGAAAATAAATGATTAACCTAACTAGTGAATCTGAAACAAAACACATTTTTCCATCGTGCACAGCTCTACCTTTCTTCATATATTATAGAGAATTCACTAGAGGTCCCACTATATACATCACTTCTGTGTCTTGCACCCTCCATTCAGGTTTGTCAAACACAAATGAAGCATCAGGAGTGGAATTATTCTTCAAGAGGACACAATGGAGTTGATTTATTGAAGGCAAATAGGATTGTTCACTTTGTAAGGGAATTTATCCTCAACTTAGTGAATGTGGTGAAATTCACTTTGCAAAGGACATCATGTGTTGTTTTCGGCTTGTACATGATTGGACGATGAAAGTGAGCAGAACTTTAACTCATTTAGGCTACATGTACACGGGACGTTTTAAAAAGTCCTTTGAACGCTGGAATTTTACAGCTATGTAAAGGACGTTTAAAACGTCCGTTGTGTTGCGTTTGCAGCCGTGTTTAACGCCATTTAGCGGGCGTTTGCGCTCAGATCCGTTTTTAGAGGTCAAAAAAATAAATTCCCTTTAAACAGGAAAATCGCAAGCGCTAAACGCGGGTGATCGCGTTCGGTCGCGTTTGAAACGCCAGTAAACACACGTTCTGAACATTCTGAACGCAAATAATTGCTTTACAAAAAACGACACTGAACTCAACTGCCTCTAAATGACTGTAAATGACCCAGTGTACATGGACAGATAAGATAACATAGAGGAGGGTTCAGGGGCTTCTGAAAAAAACGCCCACATGCTCCTAAACGTCCGTTTACAAGTAGCAGTGTACACGAGGCCTTACAAAGGTAAAATTAATTAGCAAAATGAACAGCCTTTCATAAATCAACCCCAATAGTTCCACTGTTGGACACCGTTACTTAGTTCCGAAGAAGGATTATAGAATTGTACTAGTAGGTGACGTTATAGTATCATCACCAACTTGCAACATTATATCCACAGAAAGAGACCTTAAGCCCCCGTTCACATTAGGTCGCTCCGACTTCGGGGGCGACCTGTGAAGTCGCGTGCACCGCGACTTCAGCGCGACTTGCACGGGCTTCATCTAATGAATGTCTATGCAAGTCGCCTCCAGGTCGCCCCCGAAGTAGTACAGGACCCTTTTTCTAAGTCGGAGCGACTTGTGTCGCTCCTATTAGAACCGGTCCTGTGTTACTCAATGGACCCGACGGTGCGCGACTTGCCAGGCTGACCAAGTCACCTGGCAAGTCGTAATAGTGTGAACCGGCTCTAAAAGATTTTCTGAATCATTGAGTTACATGGAAATGTAGCTTTTGTCAGATGCAGAACACTTCAATTTAAATTTGCAAACCACCGAATGGCTTAAAGGGGAAGTGAATGGGCCACATGTCGCCCCAAAACACCCGATGTAATGAATTCTAACACTAAACAGCTGCTATGCTGGTCACATCAAATGATTCAGAGGAATTTGAGGGGGAAGGGATTAAACTACATCCCTCCGCCTTCTAATTATTATTAATATACAGGATTTAAAAAGAAAACCTTTATTTGACAAAATGGCTCACTGAACTGAAATTTAGAATAATACTGTATGTGTCATCTATTTTTGATAGCAGATTCCCTTTAAGGCCACACCTAAATAGCACCAAGGCACAGCCGTTTGGTTATATTTAAAACCCAAAATATGTAAAACTCATCTGTCATTGGCAGAATGACCCATTTCTTGATTCTGTATTTTTTTTTTTTTAGAGTGACTGCCTACCATTGCCCTTACTCTGGGTTATGAAACATTAAAAGTCATTGGGCTTATGTGTAAAAATTGGGCAGCAGAAAAAAAATATGCTGGAAGCTGCAAGCATTTCAGCAGCATCCTGGTTGGTTGCAGACATGTCCTCTTCAGTTTTTACACATCAAGCCCGTTCTAGTCTTATAACAGTGTGTAAATAATACATATGCTATATTTCTACATACAGATATGTGCTAAAGATTTACGGCGGCGGTAGGCAGCAGGTGTGTGCCATTGCAGGCGCTATGTACTGCGGCCCAGGCGTGCTGCTTGCCACCCCCCTCTTCAGTTATGCATGCTTTCACACAGTGGCAGCCTGGAAAGAAAGAGTTTGCACAGATTTTGTAAATTAATGAATTTGTATAACTACTGTAACAAATATCTATAAAAAAAAAGCAGAGATCACTTTTCAGAAAAAAACAATAAAATAAAGTGATGCATGCTGTCGGTATGTTTTGTATTTTTTTTTAATGCCGGTATGTTTTGTATTTTTTTTTTCCCGAAATGTTTGTATTTTATTTTAATGCTGAACAGATCTGTAAATGTAAAAATATAAACATGGAGTTCAAATCATCCTTGAGGTGAGAAATGGAAGGACCCCATTAACTTCAACGTGTCAGATTGACTCTCAGTGCTTCATTCCCAAATAGTTATTCTTTATTAGAGATGCTTAAAGTGGTATTAAACTTTTAGCATTTTGAACTTTTAGGCAAATTTTTAATTTAATTTAATTACATTTTTTTAATTTCTTAACACATTAAGCACAATAAAATGAAAATCCACCAGTAAACTATTTGTTAAAATTCTTACGCCAACACTGTGGCTCCTGTTCTTCCAGTGTTGTTTCCGTGAGCTTCCAGTCTTCACAGGGAAAAGTGGACAATGCAGTCTTATCTTGTGGAAGCGAGGAGAGTTAGCCTTGCCATCCTAGACTATGTGTGTTTCTATTGATGTACACAGTGTAGAGAGACACATCTAGTCCTGCAAGAGTCGCTCCCAAGGACAAATTGCTACCCCCATAGTAGCTGCTGGATAGGAGGGGTCCTCTGTTCTTTGCCTCGACCTTCTCAAGAACTTCAGCCCCTCCGACACCCCAGAGTGAGTATACAAACATACAATTTCACAGGGAATCACTGATTAATACTTAGTACCCAATAGTAGTGCTATATAAAAAAGAAAAAAACAGGCACCAAACAAGGTAGTAAATAGGGTTGGTAACTAGGCAAGCATAAAATGGATTACCGATGGTAATAACACAATTTAGCATGCAATGTGATTATCAGTAAGGACTAGGCATAAGATGACGTTTGGTGTAACCAAGATGACATTTAAGCATAACCAGTAGTAAGGCCACCTCACGTGCAGCAGTGAGCAGTAGTAAAGTGTAACTTTACTGTCAGAACGCAATTATGGTGGCGAAGCTAGGCCTAGACCAACTGGGTATAAACTGCCCAAAAGAAACTGAGGATGGTAGCAGAGGGGGCAGGGGAACATGGGGGGCTTGTAGATTCATTATTACAAGAGAGGCAGTCCTTTGAGATGTTTTTCTGCTAGCTATTGTTGGGCCCCTTTAAAAGCATCTTTGCACTTACTACAGTCCCAGTTAACCTGCATACAGTATAGTGTTGTGCGTTTTGGTATAAAATTTGACTATTTTTAATTTATTACTAAAAGGCGGTGTCTGAACTATCAATAAAATTATGACGCAGTGCCTCCAGCCGATTACGGCAAATAACTTAATAACTAAGAAAAACCCAATCAATTTTGTTCAGACCTCCAATAATATACCACAATAATTTTCCCGAGTTCTTTTTTTATCAGTTAATTTCTTTTTAAAAGCATATACCAATCTTAGTGAAACAGTCTACAATAGGGAATATATATATAAGAATATTTATTCGCAAGACATATTTTCACCATAAATGATCATACTTGAGTGACACAAAGAGATAACCTTACATAAGATACAAACTTAAAACGATAAATGCAATGTGATATTTAGCTAAACGATGAAAGTGAAATAAAGCAAGATTATGTTTTTCCCAGGTGTAGTATGAACCATAAATTAATATTCTATATAATCAGACCACAATAGTCTGCGAATCACATGGCCGAAAGTCATTCCACTGCAGATGAAATGAGAATAAGCCATGCAAAACGGAAGACGTAAAATCTCAAATAATGCGCTTAATCTGATATTAAAATGTTATAAAAACAAAAATCATCTCTTTAGAGAAAAATCTACATATGGTTTATACGGCTGGGATTGTACTTTCATTACCCTTTAAATAGGAAATGTAAAACATTTAAGGAAGTACATAAACAATATTGAATAATAATCAAGTAACAGCAAGGCATAATTACTATATTTAAAATGGCCGCTAATTTAGAATGGTAGTTACCAGGTTCCTTAAGAAGGCTGCATTTCCAAGATGGTGGCCAATTAGGGAGGAGTTTCGCTTGGCGTCCCTCAAAGGTTCAGATACATGGTGGACCAAGATGGCGTCTGTGTAGATGAGTCTATGCATGGCTGTTAGTAGTGTGTATGTTGTAAGTGTGATGTGTCTTGTGTGTGTCCGTTGTGTTGTGTTGTGTTCTGTTGTCTTCTATTACATCTCTGATTCCTTTTTATTTTGTGTTGAACAAAAGGGCAGTAAAAATTATCATAAGCCAAACCCAGTGGGAGGAACATTATTCCTATTGGTTGGAACATCTTATTCATTAACTGGTGATGTCATAGGGTGACACCTCTTGGTTAACCAGTATATTAAAATTAATTAAAGATTTCTCCATTTAAGACTATTATAAAAAACATAAATGTAATCATGCTCTCATCTATGACGTCCATTTAATCCACCAGGTATCTGAATAAAGATTAATCTGGATACCACCATTCTCATATTTAATATCTCTTATGTAATATATATATATATTGGATTTTACTCTTTAACCCAAGACTTCAATTAGTAGCAGTAAGAATTATATCGAAAAATATACGGTTATATATATATTGATACACAACAGCTTGTATATGTAACTTGTCCTATACATGGTTACTTCTGATCATAATATATTATCCATTTAGGCATTATTATGTTAACAACAGTACATTCATGATATGGGGACTGGATTATAAAATATGGGCGAAATGTCTGACCCTTTGACACTACTATATGATAGAATATAATGTACTTCTCAGTAGGAGGTTGTCATAACATCATAGTTCCATAACACCTTTTGTATATGATGGGGCAAAGATATCAATTTATGATTTTCTGAAATTCATTTTGAGATTTGCAGTTCTCATCAATCTAAGTGACAATGTTTATGTGACTCCGTGTAGATTTCAACGACTTTATCCCCCTGTTTGTGTTTAGGTAAATAAATGACAGATTCTAGTCTTTGTCCGTTTCCGTTTGTTTGTCTCCTCATGATATAGACAATAGCTTATCCTGCTTGTGGATGGGTGAACACAGGTGTTATCCTGAAATTGAGTTTCGCCCATTGTGTGAGTCATGGCCTGAACATAAAGTTTTACGACCTCTCTGGTTTTTCGTGTTTCAAGACCAGGGGAAGGATGTCTTATGTAAACCTTTTCCCCCAAAGGCCGATCCACCTGTGATAAGCGATTTATTTATCTGTCTTTCTGAGTATTGTATTTAAAAGTTTGTCAAACACAGTTTCCTTTCGGGGGGCAGATAACACAGCTTTTTATCTCAAAGTACATGCAAACAAAACCATCTCAACAATGGACGCAATGTGTGTTTCAAACTGAAAGAGTTTTGACTCAATATGTAGCAAGGTCAATGGAGGCCTCAAAGTTCACAATTCTTGACCTGTAATAATAAAAATGTATTTCTATTTCGCACTGAAAGTTTAACAAATCCCCCCTCCTTGGAAAAAGTGTGAAAAAAAATGCCGTAGCCATTTGAAACATTTTTCCAAGGCAGACTCTTGAAGAAATAGGGCTTAAATCGGACTTGGACAGCTTTGTAGATAGGTATGGAATAGTTGAATGGGGTGTAGACACCTGCAAGTAGGTGTAGTGACTTCAGTAAACAAGCATGGTGACTCCGAGTGAGGTGTGGATCCAAGGGTGATCATCTGTTGGTCAGTGGAATGTGGATTTCTCCGGGCACTTTTGCCTTTGGCTGTCTTGACAGGTTCGTCTTGGTAGACCGGCCATCAGGGATATCCCGGGGTCCTTCACACTGTCACCCCCCTCGGGTGTCTCAGATACATCAGACTCTCGGTTTCCTGCTTACTTCCTGGGTCTCTTAGTCCTATAAAGGGAAATGGATTCCATGAGAAAATGATACATACAGTTTTCAGCCATAACTTTTAGTTGGGATTTCAATGTAAAGTTAGTATCCTGAGCTTCCTCAGAGTCCTCCTTTTATTCCATCGTGTGATCAGCCTTTTATCTGACCACCATGGACGGTGAGACTATATATGCAACCTTTCCCAGGGGAGACTGACTTCTGGGGCTCATTAACATGGGGACGTATTCATCACCATGGATACCACACATTGAACAATTGAACAGTGATATACTATTTTGTTAGAATTTACCTTCTACTTGGGAGGAAAAAAAAAAAATATAATATCCCCCCTTTGGGGCATCAATGCAATTCATGGTAGGCAACAAAACTACCTGACATTGAGGATTCTTCTTGGTTACCGTAATACCACCTTTAACCTCTTGACTTCATTACGTCATTAGGGTTTGATCCTCCTTGTATCACCGCCATTGGCGATTTTTCGAAATGTGCCCGCTTTGAGCGACCTGTTTGAGTCAGAGGGATGAAGTGACCACTGAAAAATAGGAGAGTAGTTATTATCTAACAACCAAGATCCCCCTGGCAGGGATTTTCAGGATCCTCAATACTGTGACCTGGGGATAAAATGGTGTTAGAACCTCTGTCTCCTATGCATCCATTCAGTGTGTCCCTCTGATCCCTTGCTATTTGGGCATTTAAGGATTTTGTGGCCTTTGGCTGGCCACAAGATTTGTTCCTAAAGAGGAATTATTTTAGTTCGGGCTACAGTGCCCTGAGTGAACCAAGTGATCATCCGATCCACCTTGGCATCTACTCTGCTGAAAAACCTTTTCAGAAATAGAATTATTGGCTTTTTTTTTTTTTTTTTTATATTTGGCTCCGCCTCCGGCGGTGCCTATGTCTCTCGGGTACAGACAGATGGGACAGATCCCTATCAGAACCATTTGCTCGGTTCTGGCGGGGTCTGGGCCTTAATGTCTCCATCTTCCCGATGATTTTGGGGAGCCCTAAGATGGGGCAAATCCCTATTTATTTGTGGGGTCCCCCCTTTTGTTGAGGATATTTGGCATAGCGAGGATTTCCATCCTCAAGGGTGAATTGGGCTCTTTGGGGATGCTCCCTGGAGATTCTTTGAACCCTTGGGTCCTGTCCCCTTGGAAAGAAATCCTAAAATGGCCTCTGTTCCCCCCTCCTTATTTGTGGGGTGTCCGGTGTCCTCCTTGAGGTATCCAGTATAAAATCTTGCTCCTTTTTATTTTTATTTATTTATTTTTTTTTTAGTGTTAAGGTTGAGGAGAAAGGTGTGTTCCTGCCACAATTTTGGTGACAGGCTCACGCCTTTCTTTGTGTTCACTGGTCTGTTGGATGGAGTGCAAATTGTCGCTCTCTTGCCAACCATTCCAGTGAACACCCCAACTTGTAGTCCCTGGCCAAACTTATTTTTATGTACCTGGCCGATGCCTCAAAGCACAGGGTTTTAAATTCTGGATGGTTGTACTCAGGCTCCTCCATGGAAGGGTGTTAGGCATTTTTGAGTACAGTACAGCAAAAATTCAGTGGGCTTTGGTGCTGTGTACATTTTAAATTATATATAGCAGCTCTAGCAGCGGTAAGGGTTTTTTTTTTTTTTTTTTATGTGTGGGCCGACTTTTAAATTACATCCTTGAGGCACAACACAGATAGGCTGTTTTCGTAGGCCTCAAGATGATTAGTAATGTCTAAGGACCCTTTCTTAATAAATATCGGGACAGTACTCTTTTAAAACAAACTTTTTAAATTCTAGGAGGTGTATGGTATCTTTTTAGGGGTGCTAGTCTTTTTGCGGTGACCGGATATGACTCATACCTAGTTATGCATGGCTGCCCAATTTCTGCCCTCCTATCTTAGGAATATGGCTGGGGTAGGACGTGGACTCTTTGCCTGACTCTCCCCCCCTTGTCTGGGTCATAACCATCAGACTGGGAGTCATATCTGGGTCTAATTAATTACTTCATTTTATTTATAATGCAGGACTGATAAGCAGTACCCTTTTGTATGGACACCATAACCTTTTTGAACTTTCCTATTTATTTATTTATGAATTCCTGTCCTTACTGGAACTGTTACATTTTTATTTTTATTTATTTATTTATAAATTTTCCACTGCTGGTTACTCGGCAACTTAATTTTCAACTGCTGGTTACTCGGCAACTTCCACTAATAAAAAAAAAATTTCCTTGCTCAAAACTTCCTACTTATTGCATTAATCGTTTACATTGTTCTTTCAAATGGTTGCTTATATTTCAGCTTTCTGAATACAACTTCTGCCACAGTTCTACTTTTTCCTACAGTTTCGTGCTACATTCTCTTAACCTATGTGTCCCAATAGAGGTCACTTTCACCTGCTCAAGGAGGTTCCTTATCTCACTTCTTATTATTTGGAGTGGAGATTAGAACTTTACTAAATTCCTTTTTTGCTGAGCCTTATGGTGCAGTTCCTCACAGAGATACAGTAAGATTGGCCGTGATTCTAAAAGTATGTGATCACGCTTCCTGACGTCTTTGGGGTTAGAGAAGCTTTCGGTGAGTTCATACATCAGGTTTTCCTCTACCCACGTCTGGTGCCCATTTTTGGCCCAACTTTTTCTGAGGATTTTGGTATGACTCCAACTAGCCTATACATATACCACCATTTTAGACTCAGAGAGGTGTCTCTACATATTCTAGATCTGTGCCGAATCTACTGGGGCTGTGGGATTGACATCTAGCCAGAGTTGGCAGCGTGAACCTTACCTTATGTAGACATTTTAGGGCATTACTATCAATATTCACAATTAAATAATTTAAAAAAAAATTATTAAAAAAAAATTCTATTTTTTTTTTTTTTTTTTTGCAAAGTTATTAATTATGTCACCATGATCAAAATTATGATTGGCATATGTAAGAAATTAATGATATCTCAGCAGTGCAACTCCATTTAATATGTTGTGCGTTTTGGTATAAAATTTGACTATTTTTAATTTATTACTAAAAGGCGGTGTCTGAACTATCAATAAAATTATGACGCAGTGCCTCCAGCCGATTACGGCAAATAACTTAATAACTAAGAAAAACCCAATCAATTTTGTTCAGACCTCCAATAATATACCACAATAATTTTCCCGAGTTCTTTTTTTATCAGTTAATTTCTTTTTAAAAGCATATACCAATCTTAGTGAAACAGTCTACAATAGGGAATATATATATAAGAATATTTATTCGCAAGACATATTTTCACCATAAATGATCATACTTGAGTGACACAAAGAGATAACCTTACATAAGATACAAACTTAAAACGATAAATGCAATGTGATATTTAGCTAAACGATGAAAGTGAAATAAAGCAAGATTATGTTTTTCCCAGGTGTAGTATGAACCATAAATTAATATTCTATATAATCAGACCACAATAGTCTGCGAATCACATGGCCGAAAGTCATTCCACTGCAGATGAAATGAGAATAAGCCATGCAAAACGGAAGACGTAAAATCTCAAATAATGCGCTTAATCTGATATTAAAATGTTATAAAAACAAAAATCATCTCTTTAGAGAAAAATCTACATATGGTTTATACGGCTGGGATTGTACTTTCATTACCCTTTAAATAGGAAATGTAAAACATTTAAGGAAGTACATAAACAATATTGAATAATAATCAAGTAACAGCAAGGCATAATTACTATATTTAAAATGGCCGCTAATTTAGAATGGTAGTTACCAGGTTCCTTAAGAAGGCTGCATTTCCAAGATGGTGGCCAATTAGGGAGGAGTTTCGCTTGGCGTCCCTCAAAGGTTCAGATACATGGTGGACCAAGATGGCGTCTGTGTAGATGAGTCTATGCATGGCTGTTAGTAGTGTGTATGTTGTAAGTGTGATGTGTCTTGTGTGTGTCCGTTGTGTTGTGTTGTGTTCTGTTGTCTTCTATTACATCTCTGATTCCTTTTTATTTTGTGTTGAACAAAAGGGCAGTAAAAATTATCATAAGCCAAACCCAGTGGGAGGAACATTATTCCTATTGGTTGGAACATCTTATTCATTAACTGGTGATGTCATAGGGTGACACCTCTTGGTTAACCAGTATATTAAAATTAATTAAAGATTTCTCCATTTAAGACTATTATAAAAAACATAAATGTAATCATGCTCTCATCTATGACGTCCATTTAATCCACCAGGTATCTGAATAAAGATTAATCTGGATACCACCATTCTCATATTTAATATCTCTTATGTAATATATATATATATTGGATTTTACTCTTTAACCCAAGACTTCAATTAGTAGCAGTAAGAATTATATCGAAAAATATACGGTTATATATATATTGATACACAACAGCTTGTATATGTAACTTGTCCTATACATGGTTACTTCTGATCATAATATATTATCCATTTAGGCATTATTATGTTAACAACAGTACATTCATGATATGGGGACTGGATTATAAAATATGGGCGAAATGTCTGACCCTTTGACACTACTATATGATAGAATATAATGTACTTCTCAGTAGGAGGTTGTCATAACATCATAGTTCCATAACACCTTTTGTATATGATGGGGCAAAGATATCAATTTATGATTTTCTGAAATTCATTTTGAGATTTGCAGTTCTCATCAATCTAAGTGACAATGTTTATGTGACTCCGTGTAGATTTCAACGACTTTATCCCCCTGTTTGTGTTTAGGTAAATAAATGACAGATTCTAGTCTTTGTCCGTTTCCGTTTGTTTGTCTCCTCATGATATAGACAATAGCTTATCCTGCTTGTGGATGGGTGAACACAGGTGTTATCCTGAAATTGAGTTTCGCCCATTGTGTGAGTCATGGCCTGAACATAAAGTTTTACGACCTCTCTGGTTTTTCGTGTTTCAAGACCAGGGGAAGGATGTCTTATGTAAACCTTTTCCCCCAAAGGCCGATCCACCTGTGATAAGCGATTTATTTATCTGTCTTTCTGAGTATTGTATTTAAAAGTTTGTCAAACACAGTTTCCTTTCGGGGGGCAGATAACACAGCTTTTTATCTCAAAGTACATGCAAACAAAACCATCTCAACAATGGACGCAATGTGTGTTTCAAACTGAAAGAGTTTTGACTCAATATGTAGCAAGGTCAATGGAGGCCTCAAAGTTCACAATTCTTGACCTGTAATAATAAAAATGTATTTCTATTTCGCACTGAAAGTTTAACAATAGGTATGGTAAATATCCGGCAAGGCAGGTGTGGTTCAGCAGTGGTAAAGGTTCGGTAAAATGTGGTATAGGTGCAGTCTAGGTTTGGAGGTGCAGTATATATTGTGTACACTTGGTTTCTTGCTCTCAGTGCCTCAGTCCCAGCTATGGGAGAATAGCACTCCCACCAGTCCCCAGGATGCTATGGTGACCTTTCATTTCTCATTGTAGAAGGGGGGCTCCCCTCGGTCTTTCCACAAAAACCTCTGGTGATCAGCAGTGGGAAGCAGACGGTGAGTGGTCACTCCAGTCTCCATGATGTAGGGCTGCCCCCAGGTGTCCTAGCTCCCGGTCTCAGACCTCTGCTGGTATGGTCTCCTACTGGCAGAAGAATATCCAGACAGAGGTGCTCTCTCTCAAACTCCCTTGATGATAAAGAGGTAGAATTTTCCCAGGCAGTTGAATAAAAATCATTTCTCCACTCCTCCTACTGCACATTGCCTATTGGGATCTGTAGTGTAACCATTATAGTGTAGCCATTATTTGGCTGCCATCTCAAGCTACAACTCCCAGGATTCTCAGTGCTCTGAATAGAGGTCTGTAGGCCTTAGCTCTCCCTGCTGGCTGCTGGGAATGAGAATGCAGCATCACATCAGTATCTCAGTAGAGGGAGAGAAGAATAAAAGGCAGCATCTCCAATATATTGCTCTAGCCCAGCACCTGGCTGCACTTTGAACACTACTTTAAACAGGAACATAGCCAACAAACAAATGGCAACTGCCTCAACCTATAACTGGCATTAACAGCAGGGGGCACATGGAAGGGTGACACATGTCAAACAAATGCAAATAAAAATTCCCAGCTCAATTTACCAGCCAGCCTGTCACAAAACAAATTGTCCTGTCTAACAGTACACAGTAAAAAGAGGGGTTTAGTTTGAACACATTTGCAACTACATGCGTAAGGCCGCGACAAGGCACCCCAGTATTATCTGCAGTCCTAATTCTAAAAATTTTGAGAGCCTGCACAGTAGGAGCACATATATAGTAATGGTTAGATTGAGGGCAGGTATGCCTGGAGGAAGCCCACTCCTTAAAGGTGCAAGAAACTAAACACCTAGCAAATAGCACAATGGCAACAAAGGTGTCTCTATAATATATATATATATATATATATATATATATATATATATATATATATATATATATATATATATATGTAGAGAGAGAGAGAGAGTTAGGATTGCAGATAATACTGGGGTGCCTCTGCAGCTTACACTTTTTTGCACATGTGTGCAAACTAAACCCCTGTTTTTAATGTGAACTGTTGGACAGGACAATTCGGTAAGCTGGTAAGTTGAGCTGGGAATTTTTCTTTGCTTTTGTTTGACATGCATTTTTAGTGAGATACTCCCAATAGGAAATCAGGTCTAAACCCTGCAATATTCCTCAGAACCCTGCAAGTGCAGCAGCTGACTGATAATTATGAAACCACTCCCGTACAGATCCACTTTGCGCATGGACACAGACAAACACACAGGGATTTCTTCAGAATAACAAAAGGTAAGAATCTGCAACAAAGTTTGTTAAAATCCTTGCAATGTTTTTTTTACCTCAACAAAAGTGGAGTTACTCTTTAATTGCGGCAGATAAAAGTCAGGTTACTGGGCTGGCAGTGCTCTCTTGGCAGAAATACAAATCATTGACAGGTAATACATGGTTTGTATATTGGTGGTATATGTAGCTGTTTCCCTGGGAGTTCAGCTTTAAGAGCAGTATAAACTTTTTTGGAAGCTAAATAATAGATTTAGCTAAGAGAGGCAGTTATGGAGAAAAGAGGGAACATTGGGTGCAATGAAAACATTGAGGAGTCTATAAAATCATTTTATTAAATTATTTTGCCGAGGTTGCTTTATAGAATAGTTGCAGCCATTGAGAGCTGTTTTGCAATGTTGTAGTGACATCTAGTGGCCAATGTGCAGGATTTCACAAAATTACCCAAATCATAACAAACTTGGAAGATTCCTTCCTGAAAATGTATTCAATGCTAGCAATCTGCTTTTTTGACACATTTTACACACAACAGGCCATTGATTTGAATGGGCAGTCTGATTTATTCCTTTTTTTTTTTTTTATAACATAATATGAGATTTTATTTCAGCAAGTGTGTTTATCGACAAGTTGTATACTGCATTGCCACACATTGGCTGAAATTGGAGGTATGTTTGCAGTGGGCAGAGTTGTATAAAGTACTCGAAACCCATACTTGAGTAAAAGTACAAGTGCTCCATCAAAAAGTGACTTGAGTAGAAGTGGAAGTGCTCGATCAAAAAGTGACTTGAGTAGAAGTACTAAAGTATTCAACATTTTTTGTACTAAAGTATTACAAGTAGTTTTTTTAAAAATTTTGCTACTCAAGTACTGAAAGTAAAAGTACCAGTAGTTTTGAAAAAAAAAATGCTACTCAAGTACTTAAAGTAAAAGTACAAGTACTGTGTTATGTAGTTATTATAAAGAAAGAAGTCAAAAGTTTGAACATCATATTGTTTTTTATTATTTCAAATGCAGCTTTTATTTATACATACAGTAGCATTTATTTTCGTATGCGCTGATAATACACATGTTTTGAGCTTCATGAAACCTGCCATCTACTGTTTCGGCAGTGGTAATTTTTATAATTGTAACGAGTAACTATGCAGCACAAAAAAAAAATATCGGAGTAGAAGTATTTAAATCATCAAAAAAATGTAGAGAAGTAAAAGTGGAAGTAGGAGAAAAAAATTCTACTCCACGAAAGTACAGATACCGCCTTTTGGTACTGAAGTAGAGTAGTGAAGTAGTTCTACTTAGTTACTATACATCTCTGGCAGTGGGGGAAGGGGGGGGGGGGTCTGCTGTATAAACTGTGAGGAAGAGGAAAAGTATACCTAGAATAGTTTACAGGACGGGGGCATTCACAATGGTAAGCATGGTGTTGTTCAAGGAGCTGCGTGATGCATGGCAGCGACATTGAGACTTGCATGCTATTAAAAAATGGTGTCAGTGGGGGATCACAAACTTATGTATGTACCTGTACAATCACTTTTGAAGGAATTTATGGATTTGCACACAAATGATGTGATGACACAAAAATAACAATGATAATCATAATGACAAAATTTAACAATGGTGCAAAAAATGGTCAATGATGGGGAATTACCCCAATTGTACTGGTTCTGATGGCTATCACCAAGGATGGATTTGCACACCTATAACACTTTTGGATGAAGTTCAGATAATTTGCAGGATTCTTAAAGCTTGCAAACTGCTTTTGTCCAAAAACTTTGTAAGTTCACAACCAGAAATAAGGGACAACCTAGAATGCATGCAGAGCCTTTTACCCCTTTTTAGCAGTAAGGGAATCACAAGAGGCAAAAAAGTAATGGAATGGATAAGCCAGCACCTTACTATAAAAAGGGTTTGCTCACAGCAGCTATATTATTAGTGTATGCTGGACCTGCTAGGTTCACAAAATCACATCTGCAGGCACCATTAGTTCTTGATAGCAACCCAACCCACCTTCATTTCACATGATAACATGCATTTTGGTGGGGCACAATTTAAAAAAAAAAAAAAAAAAAAAAAAAAAGGGCCCTCCACTTTTTTTGTGCAAATTTTCTTCTGCAGGGCAGCCTATTGAAATGAATGCGCAGACTTTTACACATGTGCATTGTCACATAGGTGTGAGCTAACTACTCTGCAGAGGGGGGGGGGGGGGACTGCTTTTTCTTATTAGTAGTACTACTATTATTTTTCAATGTTGCCACTGGTACATAAACCCATAGCAGTGTCTGGATCCCTATGCCTTGTAGCTTGCTTTTTAGGCATTTAAGATGCAATTTCAGCAACCCCCCCTCCCCCAACCTTAACCTAGCACAGGGGATTGGGGGGGGGTGTACACATATTGTGGCCAAAGCAAAAATTATATGCCTAGATTTGTTTATCTCTTCTAACCATAAATTGGTAAATGTGTGCATCCTCCTTTCTTTCACCCTCCTTTCCTAAAGTGCTGAATGTCTCACTAGCTCTGAAATCCACACAAATATAGAAAAAAATCAAAAAGCCCTTAAAGAGGAACTGCAGTCTGCTCACATAATTTGTAATAAAAACATCTTTGCCATTCTGAAGCTTTCCTCCAACCACTTTGCATATTATTTTATAGATACTGTAATTCTGTACCAAATATGCTGCAGAAATCTCCCTCCACAAAGTCTGTCTGCAGCCATTGTAACTGTGGGCAGCTGAAGCTGCTGCCTGTTCACTTCCTGGATTTACAGAGACACATTATATATATGTATATACACACATATACTGCTCAAAAAAATTGAACGAACACTTTGAAAACATATTATGCTCTATACTGATATGGACTGGGTAATGTGTTAGGAACGAAAGGGTGCCACATCGTTTATTGGAAATGAAAATGATCAACTTACAGAGGCACCCCGAAAATCAAACTGAAAAAATTATGCAGCAGGCTAGTCCATTTTGCTGAAATTTCACTGCAACAACACGGAATGGTACAAATGGTGCCTTGGGGTATTTTCTCCTAGATCTAGACCAGGGCATCACTGAGCTCCTGAACAGACTGAGGTGCAACCTGGCGGCGTCAAATGGACCGAAACATAATGTCCCAGAGGTGTTCTATTGGATTTAGGTCAGTCGAGCGTGGGGGCCATTCAATGGTATCAAATCCTTCATCCTCTAGGAACTTGCTGCATACTTCTGCCACATGAGGCGGGGCATTGTCGTCCAGGTAGTGCACCATTGTAGGGGCTGACAATGGGTCCAAGGATTTCATCCTGATACCTATTGCCCGTTAGGGCACCAATGTCTAGCCTGAAGAGCTCTGTGCGTGCCTCCATGGATATGCCTCCCCAGACCATCACTGACCCACCACCAAACCAGTCATTGAACAATGTTACAGGCCGCATAATGTTCTCCACGGCTTCTCCAGACCCTTTCACGTCTGTCACATGGGCTCAGGGTGGCCCTGCTCATATCTGTGAAAAGCACAGGACGCCAGTGGCAGACCTGCCATTTCTGGTGTTTAATGGCAAATGCCAATCAAGCTTCACGGTGCCAGGCAGTGAGCACAGGGCCAACTAGGGGATGTCAGGCCAACTTCATTAAGTCTGTGTCAGATTATTTGGTCGGAAACATTTACACCAGTGGCCTGCTGGAGGTAATTTTGTAGGGCTTTGGCAGTGCTCATCCTGTTCCTCCTTGCACCGATCCTGCTGATGGGTTAAAGACCTTCTATAGCCCTGTCCAGGTCTCTTAGAGTAACTGCCTGTCTCCTGGAATCTCCTCCATGCTCTTATGACTTTGCTGGGAGACACAGAAAATTTTCTGGCAGTGGCACGTATTGATGCGCCATCCTGTAGGATTTGGACTGCCTGTGCAACCCCTATAGGGTCCAGGTATCGCCTCATGCTACCAGTAGTGACACTGACCCTAGCCAAATGCAAAACTAGTGAAAAAAAGTCAGAAAAGATGAGTAGGGAAAAAAAATGTCAGTGGCCTCCACCTGTAAAACCGTTTTTTTGTTTTTTGAGAAATATATATATATACACACACACATATACAGAGAGACAAACACACTCACACCACTGCTTGCCTGCACATTTCACCTCTCTGGATGAATACACATGGATCTCTGCAGTCTCCTGTTATCTCCTCCTCATCCACCCCCCTCCAGCTCTACAGCTCTCCTTGGCTCTCCTATGACTCATCCCTCCTCCCTTGCTTGCAAACGGTCATGAGAGAGAGGGAGCTGTGCATGATGTCAGTAGCCTAGGCAAATTACCAGACAAGAAAGAGGAAGTGGGCTGTATACTGTATTTACTGGCATAAAAAAAATGTTTTACTATCCGATGTTGCAATAACAAGGGTAGAGTATTTAATAGATGGAAAGATGAAAAGAAAATGACTGAAGAGGCTCTTCAACTTTCCAATCTTAATGCACTGAATGACTTACTAATTGGTTTCCTTAGACTGCTGTAACACATACCCTGGAATTCCTAAAGACCGGTGCAGACACATTTTGTGAAAGGGTCTCCCTTCTAAAAGTGGCACAGCGTGCAAATTCATGTACTAGTCTAGAACTCGTACTTTGGTGAATGCTGCACCACCTTTGAAATGGATGTGAGACACTTTTGCAAAGTCTATCTGTGCCCGTTTCTCTGTATGCCAAAAGAGAGTTGGTGTTATTCAGCTGTAAACTGTTTAAGAGACACATGGAGGAAACAAAATGTGTGAGGAAATAGTAAAGTGACCGGTTTGCACTAAAGGAAAAAGTGAAATGTACGATTATTGAAACAAATTCACTCATCCAAAGTCACCAGCCCAAAAAGCATTGTCCCCATGCAGAACATGAACAGGTCTCCTGAGGGAGGTGGAGTTAGTTCACAGATTTATTTTTATTCCTGAGCACACCCTGTACTAAATGATTTCTAAGAATAAAAATTTGATATAAAATTATAAAAACAGTAAAAACACCAGTTTTAAAAAGATTAAACAAAATAAAAACTATTTTAAAACGTAAAGAACTCTTGTCCTTCACATGGATTCAGTTTACATCAGTTTGCACTTGAGTTCCCATCCCTATATATTATATATATATATATATATAGCTGTTCCTGCATGTGTTTTTTTTTAAAAGCTGTTGCAGAAACCAACTATAGGTGATGAAAGTATAAACAAAAAAAATGTTTCCTGACAGTCTCCATGGCAGCCTACGTGTGGGTTAACCCCGCCTCCACTCCAAGGGTATAGGACCCCCCTCCCATAAATTTCAGCTCTCAGGTACAGCCAGTGTTCCTTTTTTGTCCTCCTCCAAGGACCTACATTTTGTAAATCTTATCTATGGCCGGCTCACCTCAAGATATTTTGGATGGTGTCTGCGTGTCCAGGGCCCAGCCACGGGCGGGTGAGTGACACTTGGAATCCCCCAGCTCTCTGCAGTTGACTGAAGCTTGGCCGGCATTCTCTGACAGGGTCTGAAGACTATCGGTACAGCTCTTCATGGCAGCGGTATTTGTTATTTATGTATTCCTCTGTATGTTTCTTTCCCTGGTGCTAGCGGTGTTTTTGGCCCCAATGGTGCTGGAACGCTTCCTGCGTTCCAGCACGCCTTCCTCTTCCTCCTCTGCGGCCAATCGGCGGCCGCTTTCCGGTCCCGCGCATGTGCAGTGCGTCACGAACGAAGCATACCACTGTATCGCTCCTGTGTCTGATGTATGCTACCTTTCTTTATCAGTCTGGTTATTTGGCCTGAAGTATGGATCCTGCGTCACCGCCCTCCTGTGGCCAGCCCTCTCATAACAGGTCGATGCTGGCATTTTCAGGGGGGGCGGGGGAGGGCTAGCTGGTTCATGGCTAAATCCAGTGTCTCCCCAATTTTTCTCTTTCTCCATCAGCTCTTCCAGGCCTGGAGCACCTCAGGATAGGGACCCTGTCACACCACGTAGGAGTTCATCCCCCAGATCAAGACGCCATGAGTCTCCATCAGGGAGTAGGCATCAGAGGAGACACTCTAATTCCTCCTCCAGACACCATACACAACGCCATGGTCACCGCACACACCAGAGAGCCTGTTGGGGTTGTGGGGCGCATGTCTCCGAGGACAAGTCCCTATGCGAGCCATGTTTTGCTCGCGCACCTGGTGAGAGGGAGCCCGAGGACCACAGATTGGAAACTAGTGAAGAGGGTAGTGCAACAGTCCCTGAAGGAGTGGGGTACTGTTCCAGCACTTGGTCCCACCACATCCAGTTCTCCAGCTGAAGCACCGGAAGATCAGGGCCCCTCTCAACCGAGCCTTACTTCGGCAAAATCATCAGACAGTGATTCTGAAGAAGAAGGGGCAGTGGGAGGCTTTGAGTTTGTCCTAGTACCACCCTTAATCAGAGCCATTAAGGAAGCTCTAAAATGGGAGGATCCTGTGTCTCCCCAGAAGAAACAACTGAAGTTTTTCAAGCACCTAGGTAAGGAGCGCATTAACTTCTCTTCCCTTTCTGAGCTGCAAGACGTGATCATGGAGGAATGAAGCAAGCAAAGGGGATAGCAAGTCTTCCTTATCCTCCAAGCTGGTGAAGCTCTATCCCTTCAAAGCTGAAGATGTAGCTCGCCTGGAGTCTGCTCCCCTTGTAGATGCTGCAGTCACAAGATTGGCAAAGCATGTTACACTGCCCCTGGATGATGTGGTTTCATTTAAGGATCCCTTGGATAGGAAAATAGACCTAGATCTGAAAAGAGTCTATGTTACGGCTGGGGCAGCCTGTTATGGCACTAGCAACTTTATCCAAAGCCATGGAGGTCTGGGTGTCTGATATTGAGACCAGACTTGGGAGTATCTCGGATGAAGCTGTAGAGAACTCTCCCATTCATGAGCTCAAGTTGGCATCCGTTTTTTTGGGAGAGGCATCCATTGATGTTCTTCGCCTCTTGTCCAGATCGATGCTGTCTTCAGTTACAGCAAAAAGGGCCTTGTGGCTGCGTCCCTGGCTTGCTGATCCAGCTTCCAAACAAGCATGGTGCAAAATCCCCTTTGAGGGTACATCTCTTTTTGGCAATAAATTGGATAGCGCCATAGCGAAGGCCACGGGCGGGAAATCGGGTTTCCTTCCGCAAGATAGACGCCTGTTTGGCCAGAAGCCTCAACCTAGGAGGCAATACTCTGAGAGATCAAGAGATGCCCGCTCCTACAAGCCCGGTAGGGATTTTTAGAGAAATTGGAGAGGAGGCCAATCTTCTTCTCGAAGGTCTTCCAAGAATCCAGCCCCCTCTGGGCAGGAAACCACTAAGTCTTTTTGAGATTGGGCCTGTTCAGGCATGTCAGGTGGGGGCACGTCTACTCCACTTCCAGCATGTCTGGGCGGCCTCAATCTCGGACTTCTGGACCATCAGAACGGTCTCTACAGGTCACAATCTGGGTTCAGCTCTGCATAGAAACCAATCAGCTTTCACATTTTATTGTCAAAGCCTAATTAACCAAGCTTTAGGAAGTCTCCCCTATTGGGTAATTTGGAGCTGCGTACAGAGGCGTGAAAAACAAGTGCTGCGTGTACATGAGTCCTTAAAGTGTAACTCCAGCCAATCTTTTGTGTTTTTGGAATACACCTTCTGTCAGCTATTTATTTGTGGATGTCATCTTTCTTATTCGCTTACAGAAAGTAATAATAGGAAAGATCTAGTGTGGCCACAGAGAGCAGCAAAAGCTTTGCGGCGCTCAGTATACTTTTTACACACAAGTTGAATTTTCTGATAGGACTGTGGCTCAGCTGTTGCCAATTTTACTGCCCAGGCTCCTGAACTATAGTTGATCCATTGTCCTGCCATTAATCTGAACTCGGGAGTCCTTGGATAAAGTATCTTCATCATTACATACACAAGTCCAGTTGAATGACTACTACTAGATAGAGTATACCATGACCTGGATAAATAAAAAACAAAACTGCCACGGACCTACAATGTAATTAAAGAGGCACTAATCCCAGATTTAAAAAAATAAATATATATATATATTCTATTTTTTTATATATTAGCACATATATATATATATATATATATATATATATATATATATATATATATATATATATATATATATATATATATTCAAGTACATGTTCTTAAAAGTTCCTTCTATTGCTGTTAGTCTCCTCCAAATTCAGATTTTATTTTTTTTTTTGCTGCTGTGACCTGACTTTCTATTAGAGGGTGGCACTGGCTATGTCCGTTCTCCATGGTCCCACTGTATGTAGGAACATAGCCATCCTCTACAAATCCCACAGTCCATTTTGTGAGTAAGTAATAGTGTGCACATGACTGCAACTACCATTAATTGCTTGCAAGGCAGAGAAGAGTGACACTGCTCCAGCCAACCTGTAAAGACCCCTCGCAGCTGTATAGAGCCAGGGCCGGGCGGAAGCCTGGTTCACGACCAGAAGAACATGTAGAAGAAGGAGAGCATGACGGCACTTCCAGGGATAAAAACTATTTTTTATTGAAGCTTCATAAAAGCAGCAACATGACACACGATATGTGCTTGGTCAGCAAACGTTTCACACTCCTGTGTTTCATCATTGCGCAATGAGTGTGAAACGTTTGCTGACCATATCGTGTGTGTGTCATCTTACTGCTTTTATGAAGTTTCAATAAAAAATAGTTTTCATCCCTGGAAGTGCCGTCATTCTCTCCTTCTACCGTGTATTGCTTGTTCCTAACAAACAAATTGGGAAAAAGGAGAGGTTTTAGAGCTCGTAGAGGACATTACAAGGAAGCGGTAAAAACACACAAACAATTTCATGAAAAATAGGGCCATTAAGTAGACATGTATGGGTTATTTTTTGGAGAATAAGGATATTGCTTAGGGTAATGTCCGATTAGGTCAGTTTTTCAGGCAGCATTGCTCTCTAAGGAGCAGCGGATTTCCGCTGACACCGGCCACCATCCAATCCTGCCCGCAAAAATTAGACATACGGTGGTCCTATTTTCTTTCCCTCCGGAAGATTGGATCAGATAGAAATGGACAAGTGGTCCATTGCCTTCCGGTTTCCCCATAACGGAGAGCAGGACTGTGCACAGTGGAGCGGACACAGACCTGTTCTCTGCCTGCGCAGCGGAGCAATGCCCTGCTGAGCAAGTGGAATCTGCTACCCAGAGGTGCCCATGTGAAAGGACCCTTGGTCTTTTTTTTCCCCCAGTTTTCTCCTTTCTACTACAGGTATTTTTATAGCGCTCTCAATTTAGACAGTGCTTTTATTATACATTCACATCCGTCACTGCCCTCAAGGAGCTTACACTGTAAGGTTCCTAACTTGCATACCTACACATACTAGGGCCCATTTAGACAGGAGCCAACTAACCTACCAGCATGTCTTTGGAGTGTGGGAGGAAACTGCAGTACCAGGAGGAAATCCATGCAGGCACAGGGAGAGCACACATGGATCTGGCCAGTAACACATCTCTGGTTTTTGAGTGCCTCCACTCTGGATGAAGGAGCACAGCGGACATCTTTGGACAGTAGCATTGTCAGTTACAGCAAAAAGTTAAAACAAAAGAATACTGCACGCTTGCCCTCAAAATATGCAAGCGTAAAGGAAGCAGCCTAACACTAAGGTGCAAAGTAAAAAGGGGAGGTATAACTGCGCTAACTAATAGGTAACAGCAGCAACTTATATTGTGACAAACAAAATAAACGTGTATAGGGCTAAGTTGCGCTAAATTGACAAGTGATTATCAAAAGGAAGCACAATAATTGATAGAAACACTCAAAGAATGTCCTCAATGATGTCAAAAATAATGTCCAAATGACAGACACAGTCCGAAATCCGGAATCCCAGGGTCAGAAGAAATAAATCAACATTCATGTAGTCTCCTTACCAGATATAGGGAAAGAGTTCGCCCAAAAACTCAAATATGTGTTGAATCCACCAGCCTCAGATCAGTGTGCTCAAAAGGTCCTCTCATTAGTAGATGGCAATCATATGTGGAAAGAAAATGAAACCTCCATAGCGTAACTCATATGTCACCCTGAGGAGTGCACACCGTCACCAGAGCCAGATAGCAGATATAGTAAAAGCACCGACACCCTTAAGTCACAAATGCTTACCAGACGGCAGATAATAGATGGTAAAACAAAGGAAAGAAGTAGCACACAAAGTCCACCAGATCAAAGGACCATTCCCAACACCACTGCCTCTTACCGAACTCTAATAGGTTGTATGCCAAACAATCCCACGAAAGATCCTCAGAGCAGGTAGCCAGTAGAATATTCACTCCAATAATCACTCCAATGCAGCACTTGCCTTCCTATTGGCAGCCATTGGAGTGATTATTGGAGTGATTATTCCACTGGCTACCTGCTCTGAGGATCTTTCGTGGGATTGTTTGGCATACAACCTATTAGAGTTCGGTAAGAGGCAGTGGTGTTGGGAATCACTTTTGACCCAATTCTACATTTTTTTTTACAAAGTCTGCTGCTTTGATGTTTTTAGATGTTTTCATGGTATACTGAATTATAATTACAAGCATTTTATACGTGTCAAAGGCTTTTTTTGACACAGAGTCAATATTTGCAGTCTTGACCTTTTTTTTACTCAAGACCTCTGCAATTTGCCCTGGCCAGCTGTCCATGAACTTCTGGGCCACATCTTGACTGATGGCAGCCCATTCTTGCACAATTAATGCTTGGAGTCAGAATTTGTGTTTTTTTTTTTTTTTATTCCTTTGCCTCTTGGGGATTGACCACAAGCTCTCAATCGGATTAGGGTCTGGGGAGTTTCCTGGCCATGGTCCCAAAATTTCCAATGTTTTGTTCCCCAAGCCACTTAGTTATCTCTTTGCCGTATGGCAAGGTGCTCCATCATGCTGGAAAAAGCATTTTTCGTCACCAAACTGTTCTTAGTTGGTTGGAAGAAGTTCTCTGAAAATATTTTTGTACCATTCTTTATTCATGGCTGTGATCTTAGGTAAAATTGTGAGTGAGTCCACTCCCTTGGCTGAGAAGCAAACCCACACATGAATGGTCTCAGGATGCTTTACTGTTGGCATGACACAGGACTGATGGTAGTGTTCACCTTTTCTTCTCCAGACAAGATTTTTTCCGGATGCCCCAAACAATTGGAAAGGGGATTCAGCAGAGAAAATTACTTTACCCCAATCCTGAGCAGTCCAATCCCTGTACCTTTTGCAGAAAATCAGTCTGTTCCTAATGTTTTTCCTGGAGAGAAGTGGCTTCTTTGGTGCCGTTCTTGACACCAGGCCATGCTCCAAAAGTCTTCTCCTCACTCTGCGGGCAGATACACTCACACCTGTCTGCTGCCATTCATGCGCAAGCCCTGCACTGGTGGTGCCCCGATCACGCAGCTGAATCAACTGTAGAAGAGGGTTCTGGCACTTACTGGACTTTCTTGGGTACCCTCAAGCATTCTTCACAAATGCAGTGAAAATATTTTTATGGGGTTAAGTTCATTTTCATGGCACAGAGGGACTTTGCAATTAATTGAAATTCATCTGATCACTCTTCAAAACATTCTGGAGTATATGCAAATTGTCATCATAAAAACTGAGTCAGCAGACTTTGTGAAAACTAATATTTGTGTCATTCTCAAATCTTTTGGTCACTGCTGTATGTGCATTTTGTCAGTGTAAATAGTCCATAAATATATTTTAAAAAAAGTATTTATATATACAAAAAGTGTGTACCATCTTTAAATACGTGTCCATTTAAAAAGAAAAAAGTGCCCCCCAGGGTTTTTTTTTTTGTAGCAGCAAAAGCTTATTGAGATCAAAAGGTATAAAATTATAAAAAAATGTATTTATACTTGGTTAAAAGGTTTCCATGTACAAAATAAGCTCTGGTTTACAATATTAGCCCATTGAAAAAAAACATGAGAAAAAGACAATACAAGAACAATCACAGCCAACAAGTTGGTATCCCTACGCGTTTCAACCTATTCTGTGGTGGTCTTCCTCCACAGGTAGTATCCATGCATGACCCACTATTTTGGACCCAAAGGAGAGGAAATTAATTTGATATAATGGATAATTTCCTCTCCTTTGGGTCCAAAATAGTGGGTCATGCATGGATACTACCTATGGCAATACTAGCAGATCCTCCACTATTCCATTATTTGTTCAAAACGTGACTCCTTGCAAGCCAGCCTTTTCACTGTGCCTGTTCTGGACCCTTGACGGTCCCTTCCAGGACGATTCTGAACTAACAAAAGACCCTGGTAAAAAATAAAAAAATAAAAACACTCATCGGTACAATGACATCTTAATACCCCTGAGGAAAACCACCACGGAATAGGTTGAAACGCGTAGGGGTACCGATTTGTTGGTTGTGATTGTTCTTGTATTGTCTTTTTCTCATGTTTTTTTCAATGGACTAATATTGTAAACCAGAGCTTATTTTTTTTACATGGAAACCTTTTGAATCATGTGTAAATAAAAAAAAAATTTTTTTATACCCTTTGATCTCAATCTTTTGCTGCTAAAAAAAAACCCTGGGGGGCACTTTTTTCCTTTTACTTGTAAGATTTTTGGGGTGTGCAGCCCTCTCCTTCCCATGTGTTTTCTCAACTTCTTAGTCAATACGTGTCCATTAACCGCTTCCAGACTGCCCGACATACATGTACTGTGGCAGGGATGCCCTTCAGCGCCAAATCATGTAGCTGTACCTCATCTTTACTTTCAGGTCCGGGGCTTGCATGCGTGCTGCCGGCAGACCCGGCGATCATTCCAGAGAGGCAGAACAGTCGCCTGCCTATGTAAACAAGGCAGATCGCCATTCTGTGAGAGAGGAAGATAGAGATCCTGTGTTTCTGCTAAGCAGAAACATGGATCTCTGTCTTCCCCCAGTCAAAGCATCCCCCACACAGTTAGCAAGCACTCCCAGGGAACACATTTAATACTTTGATCGCCCCTGATGTTAACACCTTCCCTACCAGTGTCACTACAGTGACAGTGCATATTTTTTACCACTAATCACTGTATTGGTGTCACTTAATGTCCCATTTGTCCGCCGCAATCCCACTATAAGTCCCTGATTTCTGTCATTACTAGTGAAAAAAAAATAAAAATTCCATAAAAAAAATCACATGGTTTGTAGACACTATAACTTTTGCACAAACCATTGAATATACGTTTATTGGGATTTTTTTTTTTTTACTAAAAATATGTAGCAGAAAACGATCTAAATTGATCAAATAGATTTTTTACATTTTTTTTATTGGATACGTTTTATAGCAGAAAGTAAAAAATATTGTGGTTTTGTCAGTTTTATTGTTTATGACGCAAAAAATAGAAACCGCAGAGGTGATCAAATACCACCAGATGAAAGCTCTATTTGTGGGGGAAAAAAAGACATCGATTTTATTTGGGTACAGCATAGCACAACCATGCAATTGTCAGTTAAAATAACGCAGTGCCGTATCGCAAGAAATGGCCTTGTCATGAAAGGGAGTAAGCCTTCTGGAGCTGAAGTGAGGTATGCAAAAATTAATCTTGCATAAAGACAGTGCTCCAATATTTTCCAACTAAATCTTGTGTGAAGAAAATATTCCAAAACAATATCCTCCACCTCACACTCCGGCCCCCCTACCTCACAATTAGACCTACACAATGGCTTGTCCCCATCAACTGCTGACAGCTGAGGACTCATCGGTTGTTAAGGACAAGGAGACCAGCTTCCCAGCCTGCTCCTTAACAACCAGCTGTACACAGTTTATTAACGAGATAAAAAAAAAAAAAACCACAGTATTTGCATTTTTGACGCAGGTCTATTGAACTCTATTACATGCAAAATGCAACTAGCTGCGGGGAAAAAAGATCCCTGACCCTTTCCAAAAATGAAGAGGTACGAAAATGCATTGATGTGAACATGTTCCATAGTAACCCATGTTAACCACTTGCCGACCAGCCGCCATAGTTTTACAGCGACAGGCCGGCTCTATTACGCAAAACGACTTACCTGCTTTAGGGGGGTTGATGAAGTGATTGGTGCTGCCTATATTGTATCGATGGTAATGGTGGAGAATTTCCACGCTAAAGTAATAAATATAAATGATAGTGTGTAGTGATTAATAAGAAAGCAGCACACATAGGACTCATAGAAAAAATCCCAAAGATACAAAGATTGGAATATGTGTAGCGCTAACAAAAATAATTATATCTAAAGAAAAAATAGATATTTGAACAGAATTAACAATCGTGATACATGAATATAGTCCAAAAAAATCAAATGGAATGTAATATACGTGAATATCCAACATAAATTTTAGACAAAATATTGAATAATGTCCAAACAAACAAATTGTGAAATCCACAAATGTATAGTGCCAAAGAAAATCCAAAAAAGGGGGAAGCACTACAGATCTTGGCAGGTAGGTCTCTGTATCAAGGATGAAATGATAAAGAGTAGGACGTCATATGAAAAAAAAAAAAAGGGTTCATCAAATAGGCAGATTCAAGGCTTACCAGAATGTATGGGTCACCCAAATTAATGGATAGACCTAAATGCGTTTGGTATAGTAGAAAAGATTCCTCCAGATGTCTCTCCTCCAATATACACGATATATACTCAGTTAAGCAGCAGACAGTGTCATAAATAAAGAAAGGAGAACAGAGACATAGTGTAATACTGTATGTAGCAATATTCAAAAAAGTATTCATCACAAGTGTAAAAAGAACTGGTATAAGGGTGCCAAGGAAAGCCAAGAGAACCAAAAAATGGGGCGCGCCCCTGATGACGTCAGACGAATGACGTAATCGGTCGGGCCAGCGCGACATTGGAAGTGACGAGACCACGCCCCCACCAGCCGGCTTCCTTGTTAGAACAGCGTGCTATGAGACGCCGCTGCGCTTCTTACTATTTACTTCATGCGGTTTGACATCTGCTGAAATGTGAGTGTATCTGCTTGCTTCTAATAAATACAGTGTTTTTAAGCGGTATCACACTATGTCCCTGTCACCATTCTTTATATGTCATCGGTTGCCATTTGAATGCTGAGTACCCATTGCTTTACACTGGAGGAAGAGACATCTGGTGGAGCTTCCTAGTATTACACCTTGCCTGTATGGTCTATCCATTCATTTGGTTGACCCACATACTCTGGTAAGCTGCTGGTTTGCTTACTTGGTGAACTTTTTTTTTCTCCTGGTGCATTCCTTTTCTCTTTCATTTCATCTATATCTCCTGGGATTTATCTGCTGAGATTTTTTTTGGTTCTCTCGGCTTTCCTCTAGTTTTTCTTAGATATAATTATTTTTGTTAGCGCTACACATATTCCAATCTTTATATTGTATCAATACAGGTGTAATGTATGGGTCAAATATCCAAATCCTGCTACCACATATTAGTCATATAGAGGACTTACCTGCTTTGAGTAATAGATTGGTCAGAGGGGGAGCCAATCAGCGGGTCCGCCAGCCCCCCGCGATCGCTCCCCATGAAGACCGAACGGCAGTCTGCCGATGTAAACGAGTGATGAACACAGGGATCCTTTGTTCCGCTATTTAGGAACACAGATCTCTGTGTTCATCAAGTGAGTCCATCCCCCCACACAGTTAGAAAGCACCCCCTAGGGACACATTTAACCCTTTGATCACCCCTGGTGTTAACCCCTTCCCTGCCAGTGTCATTAGTACAGAAACAGTGCATATTTTTTTAGCACTGATTACTGTAGTAATGTCACTCAAAAGTGTCAAAAATGTCAGTTAGGTGTCAGATCTGTCCGCCACAATGTCACAGTCCCGCTAAAAATCGATGATCGCTGCCATTAGTAAAAAATAAATAAATAAATAAAAATGTCATAAATCTATCCCCCAGTTTGTAGACGCGATAATTTTTGCGCAAATCAATCAATATACTCTTAATGGGATTTTTTTTTTTGTAGAATACATATTGGCCTAAACTGATGAACAAATTTTGGGAATGTTTTATAGCAGAAAGTAAAAAATAGTTTTTTTCAGAATTGTTGCTTTTTTTGTTTATAGCGCAAAAAATAAACACTACAGAGGCGATCAAATACCACCAAAAGAAAGCTCTATTTGTGGGAAAAAAAGGACATAATTATTTTTGGGTACAGCGTCACATGACCGCGCAAATGTCAAAGTAACGCAGTGCCGTATCCCAAAAAATGGCCTGGTTATTAAGGGGGTAAAACCTTCTGGTCCTTAAATGGTTAAAAATAATCTCTTGCGTTTCTGCAAAAAGCATGAAAACACACATTGGTGCGAATGGAGCTTGCTTGTGAGGTAGGGGGGCCAAAGTGTGAGGTGGAGGATATTGTTTTGGGACATTTTGTTCACACAAGATTTATTTGGAAAGTATTGGAGCACTGTCTTTATGCAAGATTATTTTTTGCATATCTCACTTTAAGAACTCAAGCTAAATGGTTTCAATTACTTGCTATTTTTTGGTTTCAATTTACTTTATGTCATTAGGAGTAGAGTATTGCTATGGTTGCGTGAGTTTTTACAGCAACAAGTGTTTTCCTTTTGGGATAAAGGTTTTACGTAAATAAAAGCTGTCATTGTAAGCACCCCTGTAAGTGTTAAATGGTTTTGCTCATTCCTGTAACTGACACCTCTGGAAGAGAGCTTGTTCTGTTAAAAAAACAACAGACTTACTGACCAGATCACCAGGTGAAAATAGTTGAAAGAAAGCCTAAAGTAAACTAATGCAGCCATCACATCTAAGAATTTGTAAGCTGCAATGTAATAAATATGTTTTGCTTTTGGTTTTAATACTGCTTTAGGGCCATATATACTAAAGGCGCAAATGAACGCATTCTGGCTGATGTACCAGGCAAGCAGCTGCCAGTTCCTGTATAAAGCAGAGACAGACAGCCCTGTTTCCAACTAACTGTTCCTGTTGCCTATGGACACCAGTTCCTCCCATTCTGCAATAATAATGTAACAATAAATACACCAAAAATTCAGACACCACTAAATGCACGGCCACTAGGTGGAGCTACAACATGCAGAAATCAATTCATTAGCATACTTGAGTGGTAAGTGAGGCTGGTTTTGAATAGCTGCTGAAGTATATGTATCAGGCCTGGATCAATTACTCCACCATTGGTGATTATTGGTTATTCAAGAGTATAGATAAGCACAGAAACTAAGCAGCTGTCGCTTTATATCACGGCGAACAGAGAAAATATTGTATGTAATGACTTCTCCAAGTTCAAAGGATGTGTATGTGATGTGAACATTATAGTCATCCTACACAAGACTTCTAATTGGCATCCAGCATTAAAGTGTATCCAAACCCATGAACAAAGGAGGAACCTGACCCTTGATGGAATAGGCCTGAACAATAATCTGTCTGATCCACTTAGAAATGGTTACTGCGGACGCGGCCGAGCCCTTCTGAGGTCCCTCAGGAAGAACAAACAGGGAATCAGACTTCCGAACAGATTCAGTGACAGACAGGTAAACCCTGACCGCCCAGACCACATCCAAGGAATCCAAAGCCACCTCCTTGGGATGCTTGGGCTTCACACAAAGCGAAGGCAATTCTATATCCACATTGAGATGGAACGAAAAGACCACCTTGGTAACAAAGACCGATTGGGTCGCAGAACCACTTTATCCCTATGAATCACCAGATAAGGAGAACGGCAAGACAAAGCCGCCAGTTCAGACACTCTGCGAGCAGATGTGATAGCCACCAGAAAAGCAACTTTCTGGGACAACACAGGCAGAGGAATCTCTCTGATGTTCTCAAAGGGAGGTCGTTGTAACACAGACAACACCAAATTCAGGTCCCAGGGAGGCAAGGGAGCCTTCCTCCAGGGAGCCAGATGCCGCACCCCTTGGATAAAAGTGCGAATCAAAGAATTAGTCGCCAAGGGACGCTGGAAAAAGACGGCCAAGGCCGACAACTGATCCTTTATCGTGGTCAGCGCCAAAGGCTGATCCACCCCTTCTTGCAGGAAGGCCAAAACCGTCGCCACAAAGAAGGAGCAAGGATGGAAACCATGCGACTTGCACCAGGCAATATACACTTCCCAGGTGCGATGATAAATCTTTCTAGAAGTAGCTTTACGAGCCTTCAACAAGGTAGGGATGACTGCGTGCGGAAGACCCCTTTCTCTGAAGACCTGGCTTTCAACAGCCACGTCGTTAAAGCCAGAGACTAAAGCAGGATGGAAGATCGGCCCTTGAGACAGAAGATCGTCTCTCAGCGGAAGCCGCCAGGGAGGCTCAACGACCATCTGAACGATGTCTGCGTACCAGGACCGACGCGGCCAGTCTGGGGCCACCAGAATGACCTGTATCCGTTCCGACGCCAACCTGTGGAGGAAGCTGGACAACAGTTGAATTGGAGGGAAGGCATACATCAGCCGATACCGGTGCCCAGGCACCACTAACGCATCCGTGGCGTCCACCAGAGGATCGTGGGTACAATCAACTCCTGGACTGGGCGATGGGCTAAATAATCTAGATCCAGTGGTTCCCCCTAGTCTGGCCAGCGAGAGCGCACAGACCACAGCTCCACGCTAGGTCGGCCACGATGTAGCCCCACTGGACGGGGGCTGGCCTGCGAGTTAAATGCCTTGCAAGGTCACAGCATTTCTTCTGCCAGACGGCCCCCCATTTCGATGGTGAGGAGGTTCTGTCTGGAGCAGTGCTCGCCTGGTTCCTGGTGTGGTAGCTATCACCCCTCTCCCCTGGAGGGTTTTGGAGTGGACACGGGCCCCACCCTGGGACAGTCGGACTAATGGGTTGCCCTCAGAGCCCCCCTAATTTGTTGTTGGTCCCTGTGGGTCACCTGGTAACCCCCCCAGATAGTGACTGGGGCTGGTGTTCGGCTTTGTACCGGTGGGGGAGGAGCGCGCTGGTTGGGCTTTTCGGCTGGAGGGGGACACTGGCTGCTATAGGGGTCCTGTGCCCCGGTCCCCTCTCTCCTTGCTGAGGATACAGTCAGGGCTTCCTCTAAGGTCCCTGGGAGCCTCATAGAACGTGTGCAGCCGTTATTTTGCCATGGCCTATGTGTTTCACTGGCCGGTGGCCATGTTTGTGTAGTCCAGGGGCCATTTTTCACTGGCCAGGCGTGCCAGTAGAGCAGTGGCCATGACAGGGGAGCCTCTGGGTGGCAATTTCGGGTGTGGGAGCGCCTCCTTTTCCCCTGGTGTTGACTCCTGGATTTTTCTGTCTTCTTGGACGCCGCACGTGGAGCAGTGCTATCCTGGTGCAGACCGGTGCTATTCTGGTGGGGTGGTGAGTCTGGTGGGGTCCCTTCCTCTCTCCTCTGCAGGTTGTGGGGTGCTCTGCTTTCTGGTGACCCGGTGGTGCTACAGGCGCAGTGGGGGTGTACCTTAGCTGAGCTAGACACTTTTTGTGCAGGTTCCCCTTTACTGATGGAGTCTCAGGAGCATGTTTCCCCACCTGACCCCCTCTCAGAGGCTGTAGGTCCCTCAGGGTCCCAGCCCGCCATTGATGCACTGACGGCAGTCCTGGAGTCCTTTGTTTCCTGGATGGAAGCTAGCAAAAAGCGTCCCCCACACCATCAGATCCTGAATCTGACTTGGCCGTCGTGGACGTGGCCCAGCCTGCAGGGCCTGTACCCACGCTCCGATTTTTTAGATAGTGAGGATAATTCCTCTGCACGAGAAGGCGCTAGTTGATGCACTAATTGCATCTGTGCGGAAAATTAAAAAAATAGAGGATGCAGCTGAAGTGACGGAGGTGCCAGTTCCCTTTGGCACCCTCAAGCCTTCTCGCAAGCCAAAAGTGTTTCTTTATCCCTCCTATTTTGGCAGATTTGTCTCTAAAGAGTGGAAGCATCCAAAACCTCTCTTTGCGGTTTCTAAACAGTTTGCGGTGAGGTACCCCTTTTAGGAGTCTCTGCTCAAGAAGTGGACTGTTCCACCAGTGGTAGACCCTCCCCAGTTTCCAGGTTGAACAAGGCAATCATGATTCCAGTAGATGAATCTCCAGCTTTTAAAGATCCTGCTGACAGGAAGGCAGAGTCTGTGGCCCGCAATATGTATACTGTTGCTGGTTCGGCGCTTAGGCTAGACCTGACCATTGCCCTGGTGTTCCAACTCTGCCCGAGTGGGCTAAACTTTTGCGGCATGACCTAGAGCAGGGGTCTTCAAACTATGACCCTCCAGCTGTTCAGGAACTACAATTCCCATCATGTCTATGAGTGTCAGTTTTACAATGCCTCATGGAATGTGTAGTTCCGAAACAGCTGGAGGGCCAAAGTTTGAGGATCCCTGACCTAGAGGATAAGCAGGTTCCCGCTGCCGTTGCTAAATTGGCGGACCAGTTGGTCCAGGGGCTGCAGTTTGTCTGTGATGCCTCTTTGGACATGGCTCCTTTGATTTCTAGGCTGTCTGTTTTGTGTAGGCGTGCATTGTGGCTTAAGTGTTGGTCTGCGGACCAGACTTCTAAAAAAGCTCTGACTAATTTACTCTTTTAGGGTGATTGTCTGTTTGGGGGGGGGGGGGGGGGGGAGTACTGTCTTCCAGGCAGGAAAGGGAAAAGAACCTTGTGGCAGACGTGGCCCGTCTTTCTTGGCTCATAAGAAGTTTTTTCGTCCCTCAGGGTCCACTGTCAAGGGTTCAAAACCTTTCAAGTCCTCCTCGGGAGGTTTCAAACGGCCCTGGTCTGGCAAGCCGAGAGTGGTATTCTCTAGATTCGTGAACAAGGCTCCTTCAGCATGAAGATAAGCCTTCACCTATTGGCCTGCGCATAGGTTTTGCTTCCTGTTTGTCTGCTGTGTATGGTCTGGTCTCTTTGCGGACCTTGACCGCTCTTTGGATCACCCCCTTGGACTGTACTGGCTCTGGCTAATGAACTTTGCTTTCTCCTGACTACTCTTCTGGACTTTGCTCCCTTGGGGTCTGGCTCCCGACCTACTCCAAACCGCAGGTGCTCGTGCCAGATAGCCATTGTCAACAGGAACACCAATCACAGGTTGAAACCACCGTATGCCCGAACAGGGTAGATACCGGAATTACCGATCCAGCCCTCTTCCAAATCAGCAGTAGGAGATCCCGGACACATCTTCAGCGGGGAGTTAAAGATACCGGGCATTAAGACACCATTTACCTATCCTAGAGCCCAAGGGGTCGTTTGGTAAGTGGGCTGAGCACATAGTGGCGGATTCCCTTATTTGGCAGAAGAAATGCAATTTTGCTGAACACGAAGCACTTTAATAATAATCACTCAGTCTTTTTTGTTGCACGTTTTTGCACTTGCACTTTGGAGATACGAGGACTGTATATCTAATCTGATTTAAAGTATTATATACACAATCACTTTAAAGTTGAAGCACTTTAGGGGGAACCCTTTTGGTTTATTTAACTGTGGTTTGTGTTTTCATATATTTATTTATTCATATATTTTTATTTAATAGAAGTGATTGAATTTGACTTACACCATTGAGCGCTATCCCCCATTTTTTCACATTTCTCACAACCCACTGTTTTAGACTAGCTGCTCAATCCTTTTTTGAATTATTTATAAGTTTGCTTTTCACTAATTCAACACCTAGGCGCGATCACGTGAGTAATTCTTTACTCACACTTTGTTCAAGCCTTCACCTATGTCTGGGGTGGGTGGGACATCTTTGCTGGTTTTCGGGCCTGTGGACCTTCCTTGGTAAACAAGTGGGTCCACAAAGTGATACTGTTCAGTTACAAGATAAGAGTTTCCTTTTTGCCCTCTGGAAAGGAACTTCCCTTCCAATGTGCGTCTGTCCCTGGACCGAATGCAAGCTTTCTTTGGGGGCGGTGCAAGACCTGTTGCTTCAGGGTGTGATTGTCACAGTTCCGGTATCAGTACGGTTTCAGGGTTTTTATTCAAACCTGTTCACAGTCCCAAAGAAGGAGGGCAAGGTACGTCTGATTCTGGACCTCAAGGCCCTGAACTGCTTTGTGTGGGTACAGAAGGTCAGAATGGAGTCAAATGGTGGTGGCATCTCTTTATCAGGGGAACTTTCTTGCTTCTATAGACATCAAGGATGCTTACCTGCACATTCCAATATGTGCCAGACACCAGCGCTTCCTTCCTTTTGCTGTGGGAGAGGAGCACTACCAGTTCGTAGAGTTACCCTTTGGTCTTGTCTGCTACTCGGGTCTTTACAAAAGATTTTGCCCCAGTTCTGGCGTTGCTACGTTAGCAGAGGATTGCAGTACTAGGCTACCTGGACGACCTCCTCTTGCAAGCAGAGTCCTCTGCTGCCCTGATGGATGATGTAGAGATCACTACAAAGACCCTGAAGGAGTTTGGTTGGCTTCTAAAATTAACAGAAGTCTGCTCTGATTCCATTCAGGAAATTGGATTATCTGGGTCTGACTGGATTCAGCACTAGCCAGACTGTTTCTTCCTCTGGACAAACTCCAGAGTTGCATGCTGCAATCCATCTACTGCTGTCAAGCAGGTGGTCCTCCCTCTGGACTTGCATGTGGGTGCTTGGCCTGAAGGTATCTACCTTCTAGGCGGTTCAGTTTGCAGTTTCTGAGTTACACATTCCAGGAGTGGAAAGCTGGCAGGCGGACCATCTCAGGCGGCAGGCGTTGGACTAAGGGGAGTGGTCCCTTCACCCTGATGCATTTCATTAGATGTGTCTTATGTGGGGCACCCCCGAGTGGATCCGTTGGCGTCCCAGCTAAACAGAAAAGTACTGAGATTTGTGGCATGGTCACAGGATCCTCTGGTAGATGCCACAGATGATCTAGTGGACCTGTGGGGCCAGTATCATCTGATTTACGCTTTTCCTCCTCTCAAGCTTCTGCCACGGCTTTTTCGCAGAATCAAGGCCGAAGAGATTCTGGTAAATCTAGTGGCCCTGGACTGGTCTCTCCCCTCTTGGTACGCCGACACCTGGTGCGATTGGTTGCCGTCGTCCCTTTGAGGCTGCCTCTCAGGGAGGATCCACTGCCTCAAGGGCCAATCTTCCATCCTGCTTTACAGTCGCTGGCTTTGAGTGCCTGGCTGTTGAAGCCAGGTGCTGAAGAATAAAGATTTGTCTGGGTCGGGCTAGAAAGATCTACCATTGTACATGGAAAGCATGCATTTCGTGGTGAGTCGATTGGTGTTCACCCTCGTTCTTTTTTGGTGGCTCCGATTTTGACCTTTCTTCAACAAGGTGTTGAGAAGAAATTGGCTTTGAGTACCATCAAGGGACAGGTGTCAGCCTTGGTAGTCTTCTTATAGCAACCCCTGGCCATGCACTCCCTAGTACGCACCTTTATTCAAGGGGTTCGACTTCTGACTCCACCTGTGCAGTCTCCTTGGGATCTGAACTTGGTGCTTTAAGTTCTTCAGAAGCCTCCCTTTGAAAATATTCGGGAGATTCCTCTGCTTACGCTTTCCCAGAATGTGGCTATCACCTCTGCATGCAGGGTATCCGAGCTGGCTGGGTTATCTTGTCATACCCCCTACTTACTGGTCCCCAAAGATAAGGTGGTCCTTCGCCCATGTCCGTCGTTCTCGGATTTCCATTTGAATGAGGACATTGTGTTGCCTTTCCTGTGTCCCAGGCCCAAACATCCTAAGAAATTTGCTTTGCATGCCCTGGATGTGGTTCGGGTGTATTTGGCAGTCACAGTCTTTTCCAAGGCCAGACTCACTGTTTGTGATCACGGACTGTCCACTTCTTCTGCGACCATTTCCAGATGGATCAGACAGACAGTGACTCAGGCCTATTCCATCAAGGGTCAGGTTCCTCCTTGTAACGGCACACTCTACTTGGGCCCTTAGTGCTTCTTGGACCTTCTGTCATCAGTGGTGCAGGTTTTCATGGCGGCCACTTGGTCGTCCGTGCACACGTTCACTAAATTCTACAAAGTGGATGTGTTGGCATCCATTGGCCATGAAGTTTAACAGGCTGCTGCATGGAGGGTCTGTACCCTCTTTGAGGGTGTATTGTTCAGGTTGGGCTCCAGTTGATTTTTATTGAGCTCCTGATTACCTGGTTGGCTATTGTGTTTAGCCTTGGGATTTTTTTGTTGTCCCACCCCTAATGTTTGGCACTGTTTGGGAACATCCCTGTGGGTCTGAATAATGGAGAGCTATGTCCACCCCTGAACAAATGAGGAAAAATTGTTTTTTTTACTTAACGTACAATCCATTTCTCACATGTTAATTGAAGACTATAGCACCCACCCCTCTATGGAGTTGTAATACTTCTGACACTGTTAGGTACAAAACTGAAGGCCTGTTGCAGAGAGGGGGATGTATACCACCTAGGACTGTGCCAGGGCCGTCTTTAATATTGATTGGACCCTGGGCAAACATTTTCTTGGGCCCCCCATGCAATTTCGTTCTCCACCTTCTCTGAAACATACAATAAACAGCAGCTAGACTCAAAATCAGTTTACTTAATCAGATCAGGCAGCAATTGCAATTGGTTGCCAGAGGTTATAGTGTATCATTACTGCTCACTGACTGACTGCTAGAGGTTATAGCACACACATTGGCTCACTGTTTATTTGCTCGAGGTTACAGCACATGACTACTGCTTGTTGATTGGTTTCTAGAGATAACTGTACAATAACACTGCTCACTGATTGGTTGCTAGAGGTTACTGAACATCCTTACCACTCACTAAGTGGTTACTAGAGGTCACTGCATATTATTACTGCTCACTGATTGGTTGCTAGAGGTTACTGCACATGTTTACAGATCAATAATTGGTTGTAAGAGGTTGGTGCACATCATTACTGCCCACTGATTGGTTGCTTGGTGCACACCATGGACTGGGGAGGTGAGGGGACCCATCAATAGATCGAAAACTCCTAGGGATACTAGGACTCCTGAGATCAGTGGCATTGCTGGGGAAAGGGGGTGATCAGTGGCAATGCTGAGGGGTAGATGAGATCAGCGGCAGTGGTGAAGGGATGTGATTAGTCAAGAGACAGTACACTGTGGCAAATTCCGAATCATGTAGAGCAAAGCAGGAAATCTTTGGCAAGTATATAGTGGGGGATTCTACACTGACCACCAATGTCAGGGGAAATTCTACACTGACCACCAATGTGAGGGGCAATTTGCACTGACCACAATGCAATGGGTGATTTTATGCCCCCCACCAATATAAAACGGAATTTTTGTAAAATCTTACCTGTAAAATTCCTTTCTCTGAGTCCTCCAACAGTCGCCGCCTCTTCATATTCGTCACTAATGGGGGTTATTGACCTTTGCTCCGTAGGAGTGCTAGGTAACAGAATATATTAATATCAAAGCTTTTAGCATATCCCACCCCCAGGGGGTGGTCCCCTCAGTCAATACCTCCTTGCTTCCTGCATACCAACTCAGTTTCAGTAGAATAGCAGTAGAGTATACAAACAAACCCCAAAAGAGGGACAGGGGCGGCGACTGTCGGAGGACTCAGAGAAAGGAATTTTACAGATAAGATTTTACAAAAATTTTTTCTTACGTCCTCCAACAGTCGCCGCCTCTTCATATTTGTCACTAATGGGGACATCCCAAAGCAGTGTAGACATGAGGGGTGGGAAAACAGCAGCCACGCCTAAAGCAACGCAATACCCACATCAGAGAAAGGAACCTTACCAAAGTAAGAGAACCAACTGGGCAACAGGAAAACGTGCTCAACAGGAGCAACAACCCAGGAAAAAACAAGTAACTCAGGAGTAAAAACACCCCAATAGCCAAGGGCCCAAATAAGGGACCCTAAGGCACCGCCGCACTAAGGACTTTACGGCCAAAAGAAGCATCTGCCGATGCCTGAACATCCACTTTGTAAAATTTGGAGAAGGTGTGAACGGACGACCAAGTCGCCGCCTTACACACCTGGGCCACAGAAGCCCGATGATGACAGGCCCAAGACGTACTCAGAGATCTGGTAGAGTGCGCCTTCACAGGCACGGGAGGAACCTTCCCCCTCAAAGCATAGGCCTGCTCAATGGTCTGTCTGATCCATTTGGCGATGGTAGAAGTCGACGCCACCATGCCCTTCCGAGGTCCCTCAGGAAGGACAAAGAGAGAATCTGACTTGCGAAAGGATTTTGTCGACGACAGGTAAACCCTGATCGCCCTAACAACATCCAAGGAATGTAAAGCCACCTCCTTCGGATGCTTAGGCTTCGCGCAAAGCGAAGGCAAGACGATGTCCTCATTGAGGTGAAATTCAGAAATTCTCTTTGGAAGAAAAGAAGGGTTAGGTCGCAAGACCACCTTATCCAAGTGAATCACCAAATACGGAGATTTGCAGGACAAGGCCACCAGCTCCGACACCCTGGGAGCTGAAGTAATCGCCACTAAGAAGGCAACCTTCTTGGACAACAGAGACAACGAGATCTCCCTGATATTTTCAAAAGGAGCATGTTGCAACACGGACAGAACAAGGTTCAAATCCCATGGAGGCAAAGGCTCCCTCCTAGGAGGGACCAAATGTCGCACCCCTTGAACAAAGGTGCTAACCAAAGAGTTAGACGCCACAGGGCGTTGAAAAAGAACGGCCAGCGCAGAAATCTGACCCTTAATCGTGGCCAACGCCAAACGCTGGTCCACGCCCGTTTGAAGGAAAGCCAACACTCTCGACACCGAGTATGAGTGAGGGGAATACCCCCTGGACTCACACCAGGCAAAATACGCCTTCCAAGTATGGTAGTAAATCTTCCCTGAAGAGGCCTTCCTGGCCTTGATCAAAGTGGGAATGACCTCAGGGGAGAGACCCCTATCCTTCAAGACCTGGCTTTCAACAGCCAGGCCGTTAAAGCCAGCGACTGTAAAGCAGGATGGAATATCGGTCCTTGAGACAAAAGGTCTGCTCGAAGAGGCAGACGCCACGGAGCGTCGACCGCCAGATTCACGAGGTCTGCGTACCAAGACCGGCGAGGCCAGTCCGGTGCCACCAGAATCACCGTTTTCGGTTCCGAGGCCAACCTGCGAAGGAACCTGGACAGCAGCTGAATCGGTGGAAAGGCATACATCAGACGATACTGATGCCAGGGCGTCACTAACGCGTCCGAGGCGTCTGCCCGAGGATCGCGCGTCCTTGCCACGAACCTTTCCACCTTGTGATTTAGACGAGACGCGAACAGGTCCACATCTGGGGACCCCCACTTCGCGCACAACATCTGGAAGACATCCGGGTGAAGGGACCATTCCCCCTGGTCCAGGGTCTGGCGGCTCAGATAATCCGCCTGCCAGTTTTCCACCCCCGGAATGTGAACTGCAGAGATCGCCGGGACGTGCATCTCGGCCCAAGACAGAATGTCGGCTACTTCCCGAGCCGCCCGGGCACTCCTGGTGCCCCCTTGGTGGTTGATGTAGGCCACCGCTGTGGCATTGTCCGTCTGCACCCGCACTGGACGGCCCTGAAGCCTGCCCGTCCAACGCAGAAGACAGAGATTTATCGCTCGCAATTCCAGAATGTTGATCGGAAGGGAGGATTCCTCCTCCGACCAAGTTCCCTGGGCGGACAAAACGCCCAGAACACCACCCCAGCCCAGTGGTGATCACCGTCCACGACAAGGGACGAAAGGACTTGCCCCCCCGACACTGCCGGAGACTGGAGCCACCACAAAAGACCCCTTCGGGTGTGGCGGCTCAATGAAATCCGCAGATCCAGAGATTGCGGACGCCCGTCCCACACGGCCAGAACCTCCGCCTGAAGCTCCCGTGTGTGAAACTGGGCGAAGGGAATCGCCTCGAAGGCCAAAACCATCAATCCCCGACACCTGATACACGTCCGGAGGGACGAGCACTGATTGTCCCTGAGGGACCTGACTTCGCACTGAAGTGTTCGAAGCTTGTCTTCCGGCAGGAAGACCTTCGCCTGAACAGAGTCCAGAATCATCCCCAGGTAGGGAAGACGAACCGACGGACACAACGTCGATTTTGGAAAATTTATCGTCCAGCCGAATTCCTGCAGAGTCTGCATCGTGATGGACAGGTCGTTCACCAGACCCTGATTGGTCGCAGACCGAATCAGGATATCGTCCAGATACCACAGGACAGAAATGCCCTGGGCCCTCAATAAGGCCAGAACCGGCGCAAGCACCTTGGTGAAAACCCGCGGAGCCGAATCGAGACCGAAGGGTAATGCCACGAATTGATAATGATCCTCCGCAATGGCAAAACGAAGGTACCTCTGGTGACCCTCGAAAATGGGGATGTGTAGGTACGCATCCTTCAAGTTGATGGAGGCCATGAATTCCCCCGGAACCAGGGCAGCCACCACCGAGCGCAGGGATTCCATGTGAAACTTGCGAACCCACACAAAGCGGTTCAGAGCTTTTAAGTCCAGAATCGGATGCACTTTGCCCTCCTTTCTGGGCACAGTGAACAGATTGGAATAGAACCCCTGAAATCTGTCCCGATGAGGCACCGGAACCACCACTCCCTGGGCCCGCAGGTCCCGCACTGCCAGGTGTAGATCCTGCAAGCGCTCCGGAGTCAGTTGAAGGTTTGAGGGGAAAAATCTGCCCGCCGGCCGAGAGAGAAACTCGATCTTGTATCCAGATCGAACGATTTCCTGAACCCACCTGTCCCGAACGCGGTCCAGCCAGGGTTGAAGAAAACCGAGCAAACGTCCCCCCACCCCAGAAACGGGTGAGGGCGCCCCTTCAGGCCGCATTGTTATGGGCAGCGGACCCGGACTGGCCGGACTTCTGCTTACCCACCCACGGCTTCTTCTGGGAGCCTTGGCCTTTGAAGGGCTTGCCCTTGTAGTGCGACCGAAAGGCACGAAAGGACCCCTGAGAGGGCCTATACGAAGCATTCTTCTTACCACGAACAAACTTATTCTTGTGAGACTGGGGCAAGAGAGTGCTCTTACCCCCAGAAATACCCTTTATCAGAGTATCCAAAGATTCGCCAAAAAGGCGGGATCCCGCGTAGGGCAAATTTGCCAGAGTCTTGCGAGAAGATTGGTCAACCGACCAACATTACAACCATATCAGGCGACGGTTCAAGACCGCCACACTAGAAAGGCGCGCCGCCAAAGGGACTAAATCCAAGTCAGCATCACACAAATACATGACACCCTGATGAATCTGATCCACCATAGCCAAAGTTGTCGGCGGGGCAGAGTCAGCCACCAGAGTGCGCTTGAGCACCTGCGCCCAATCCGCAATAGCCTGGGCTGCCATAATGGAAGCAAAAACAGGCTTCAGCATAGAGCCAGCAACCATATAAGCATGACGGGCCAGAGACTCCAATCTCCTGTCCGTCGGGTCCCGGAACACCGGGGTATCCTCAGCAGGGAATCGCAGTTGATTTATTCAAAATCGCCACCGCGTGATCCACCTGAGGCGGTACACACTAACACTCATCAGTAGCCAGTGTAAAGGGTTAATGCAGCTTGAACCTACCCGGCACAGCAAAAGGCTTTTTTAAATTGCGCCATTGCTCATCAACCGCGCGCTGAAATTCCGTAGAGCAAGGAAAAACCTGCGATGTTTTGCGTTTTCTCTGCGTCCCATAAGAGGACATCAAAGCAGGACGACATGGTTCATCCTGCAAATGCAGCGTTTGCTTGATAGAAGAAACCAACTCATCCATGAGTGCAAGCTCTTCAGATGAGCCAGGGGGAGAATTATCAACCCCTTCCACCTCAGCCTCCCCGTCAGACCCCACAAGGTCCAGGGATGAGAGAGACCCTGAGAAGGGCACTCCAGCCATAGCAGCCCCATCGCCCTCTGAATCAGAGGAAATAGACACCCTGGGCCGTTTAGTGGATCGATCAGCCACAAGCATCTGCACCTGAGCAGCTAAGTTTGCCACAATAGTGGCCAGATCAGCCCCCTCGGGGGAAGCAGCAGCCCCTTGGCCGCCCACCAGGGTGGGAGGAAACTTGCAATCCTGAGAATCCATGCTCCAGCAAAATAATTAATAAAGGGTACTGCCCCTTTAAGATCGCGGCGAGCGCTGCCCACCGCACCCACTGAACACACTGACCCCCACAGGGATAAGAAACTGGGCAAGGAATACAGGAAAAAAGGAGATATAAAACCTGGAGAGCTCACACAGGCTGCTGCACCGATCGCTGTCCCAGAGGAAAAGGAAATGATGCAAGACTGACCGCCCCTATGAAGCCTCTGCAAGGCTACACAAACATGGCCGCTCGGCTGAGGACAAAACCCGGGCAAAGAGAACATGGCGCTGACATGTGGGATCGATTGCCGCTCAAAATGGCGGCGTTTGGCGCCAAAAACGTGTGCAGTACCTCACAGGACCTGCCACCATAATTTTTGCCCCAGAAAAATGGCGGATCGCCGCAGCGATCGCCCCACAGCATGTCTAAAATCTTACTGCTTCATATGACACCCAGCAGAGCGGGAGAGCCCCCCCCCTCACAGCCCACACACAGGCAGCAAGTGCACACAGGAGCCGACAGGGAGCACAGCAGCCACACAGACATGCAGGGTCACACAGTCCCAGACTGACACCCAAAAAAGACAGGTCCCCACATAGAGATACACTTACCAGTCCGGATGGCGTGGGGAGCCTTCTCCAGCGACCAAACCGCAGTACTGAGGACAGGGAGTGTCGCAAGCATGACGCAGTGGAGTTGCGGTGCGAAACCGCAATGGCGTCCAGTGAGGTAGCCACCTCACCGATAGCATCCCTGCAGCGAACAGGGATGGGTCGTTCAATGTGCCAGGGCAAAACCTAAGCTGAAAGCTAGATGGCAGGCTGGGAAGCCCCTGGCCCTGAGCCCTGGGATCCAGGGTGGCCAGACTGAGACCCAGCTCCGCACGATCATCTTCATCAGAAGAAACTAACTAATGCTGGAAATAAACAGCTAAGTAAAAGAAAAAGAAAAAACTTCAAATGAAATCAAAAAAGAGAAAAGTGGCTGAGACTAAGAGCCCCAGCACAGGAACAGCCTGCACTCCTGAGCTAGACATATGAAACTGAGTTGGTATGCAGGAAGCAAGGAGGTATTGACCGAGGGGACCACCCCCTGGGGGTGGGATATGCTAAAAGCTTTGATATTAATATATTCTGTTGCCTAGCACTCCTACGGAGCAAAGGTCAATAACCCCCATTCGTGACGAATATGAAGAGGCGGCGACTGTCAGAGGACGTAAGAGAAAGATGGATTTCTACACTGACACCAATGTAATAAGAGCATTTTTACCAACCACCAGTGTAAGGGGGAATATACGACCTCCATGTAAGTGGGAGTTTACACTGACAACCATTGTTGAGGAGATTTGTACTGAACACCAATGTAAGGGCAATTCTGCCCTTACCACCACTGTAAAGGGAAATATACACTGACCAACAATGTAATGAATACGTTACACTGACAACCAAAGTAAGGGGGAGATTTACACTGACCACTAGTGTGAATGAAAGGATTTTTCACCAAGGCCCAATGTAATGAGAAGATTTACACTGACCACCAATGTAACTGAGACGTTTAGACTGCATATTTCTTGTGTCAGGAAAACATGAAAAATTGCTTTCCTGACAACACGGAAATGTGCTGCCCTTCTCCTGGTACACAGCAGTGGCATTCATTGTTAATGACACCTTCACACGTCTGCTGAGATGTGCATATTCACATCCACCAAAATTCAGGGTGCTGTGCCACCATGTTTTGTAAAAAAGTTTCTCTCCAATTTGCTTACCTTTGCAGAACAGGCTGATGGTAGGCTTAATGACCTCAATTGTAGACAGGACTTTCAAGCCTTTACCTCCCCCGTGGGCAGCATTCAACAAGAGAAGGTGGATAAGACGTCAGGGTGTCATGATATACATATGAATGTTGCCTCTATTTACATATCAATGCAGCTGGTCCGCGGCTATTTACATATTAATGCCACACAATTTACATATCATTGCAGGTTATTTACAGGTAAACACAGTGTCTGCAGGTGAGTCATCTGTACATGGCAATAGGGCAGAGCTGGGAAGGTATTGGACTAAAAATTTAAACAGGGATAGTTGGCAAGTATGAGGCAGCTGCTTTGGGGCCCAGGGCAGCCAACCCTTTTGCCCTGCCTTAAAGCTGGCCCTGGACTGCGCATAGGCGTAGCCAAGTCTTTTTCTCTGCCTAATGTCCAGCTTCTGTAGGGGGCAATATAACCCTGTGGTTCTGAATAATGGAGAGCTGTGTCCGTCAATTAACTCAGAGAAACAGATTTCACGGTAAGTCAAAAATCCAATTTTTAAAGTATATTTCCACATATGCAGCCAAATTGTGATAATGCATGCTTTCAATTTAGAACATAACGTAAATATGTAAAAATCTGCAGCTTACATTTTAGAAGCTCTTTTCTGGAATTTCCAGCAATGAAAAATTCTACTTCGTTCTCTTGTGATGAGGGGCTGTGAGGCAGTATTTGCCAAAATTAACCCTGTCTACTGAGCAGGCAGATATCAGTTGTACTAGAACACACTGTTCTACAAAGGGTTAAAGGTTTGGGAGTTGACTTCTCAATAGAATGGTAATGAGCACTGGACTCAACCACTCCCAGCCAAGCTATGGGGACAGAACATGCTGAGCTAGCTGGAGTGCTTTCAGTCAATCATGACTCCTTTTCAATGTTTCTTAGAAGGTAAGAAATCAATTTTTTTTTTCATCTGCAGTGTGAATGAGAACACATAAGATAGAGGAGGTTGTTCTGAAATCTGACTGCAAGTGTATGTGCAATACACTTTAAATCCCTATCTCTGAAAGGGGAGGAGGCTGTACAAAGTCAAAAGAATAATACAAAACTGCGTGTATAAGAGAAATGCACTAAAACTGACACCATAGGCTTGATGTTCAATAAAAGTGTCAAAGAAGTTGTGAAAGAAAAGGGAACTCTGAAAAAAAAAAAAAAAAAAATAGAATTTTTCTAAGATCTTACCGTAAAATTATTTTCTCAGAGTCCTCTGACAGTTGCCGCCCACTCATACAGTCATCACTAATGGGTATTGACCTCTTATCCACAGGAGTAAGCTAGGCAGAAAATTCACAAAACTTTGCATAGACACACCCACAGGGGGCTGTCCCTCTGAATTGGGAATGAGGTTATCCGGGGGCATTGGACCAGTTTGGTAGCAAGCAGTAGATAGTCCATGAACCCCAAAACAGGGGCGGGGGGGCGGCGACTGTCAGAGGACTCAGAGAAAAGAATTTTACGGTAAGATCTTACAAAAAAATGGATTTTTGTAAAATCTTACCGTAAAATCCTTTTCTCTTAAGCTCATTGACAGACGTAGTCCTCCTTGATTAATATCAACTCGGGTTATACTGCCCTCTACAGGAGTAGGACTAGACAGGAAAGAAAACGTTCTGGCCACACCCTAGGGGCAGTCCCAGAGGGTATATCCTCTCACTTCCTGCTACAGCAAATCAGTTATGTCACAAAGCAGTGTTTAGAGAATTTAACCCAACCCAACTCAAAAACAGAGGGGCGGGTACTACATCTGTCAATGAGCTTAAGAGAAAAGGATTTTACGGTAAGATTTTACAAAAATCCATTTTTCTCTTAAGCTCATTGACAGACGTAGTCCTCCTTGATTAATATCAACTCGGGACGTCCCAAAACAGTGCCACAAATGAGGGGTGGGATAACAGAAATCAAAATCCAGAAGGCTCAACCGGAGCCAACCAGAAGCATCAAGGACTCATTGAGCAAAAATAAAAAATAAAAAATAAAAACTCCAAGCAGGTGTATGGCGCTGCCAATATACCAAATCTTCTGTATACTTAATCCTCCATACACATCTCCACAAGTGTAAAGTGCAAAATAAACAATCTTAAATGTAATAAATAGTGTTGGACTCGTAAAGTGCTAAGTGCAATGATCCTGTGCTATGTGTATTATAAATCAATAAATCCGTGATAAGTGACCCCTTTAGGGTAAACAATCACACTATCAATCCACTTAAAGTAACCATATGCCAACACAAATAGAAATATAAATATAAATATGTAAATAGTGATATACTGATGAAAAGTGGGTGTGGTATATAAAAAAAGTGATAAAAATCATAAAAAATATATGTTGAAAATATATAAAAATATATAAATATATATAAACACCTATATAAATCTGTAGGAGGAATGGCATAAACAACTTTAAATCACTGTAAAAACTAGCAGCAGATGTATAGAGACAACCATAAATTATAGCAGCATTAATCAAAGTAATATAAGAACCAATAGATCATAAACATTTGAAACAAAAATGGATTATGAGTCCATAAATATAAGGTGCAAACAAAGTGACTTCAGTGCAGGTGCATTCAAATGCTGTTTTGAGGGTGCCCGGATTCCAGTGACCACTCTGTGCTCCCCGCACCCTTAGGACCACACTCACCGACAATAATCACCCCTGCAGGGGTATCAGGCCTTGGAAATATTGCCACTGTATCCCCTCTGCTCTCCCTGGGTGGTCTTATAAGTAGGGGTATGGTCCCGACCTGCCCGAGTCCTCTGTCGCACTGTCCTTGGAAACTGGGGTATCCTCGGGTATGTGGGAAATAAGGCTCACATAGGGTAGTACCGTTTAACAAGGCTTTATTAGTATAAAAAAAGGGTACTCACAAACATAAAGAGTCAATCGGCAGGTATACAACTATTGCGGTCGCGCACTTCCGGGACGCCGTGCGTTCCACAGACCGGAAGTGCGTTCCACCAGGCGGATGTGACGCGATGACGCTCTACGCGTTTCGTCAGAATGACGTCTTCAGGAGTGACTCTTTATGTTTGTGAGTACCCTTTTTTTATACTAATAAAGCCTTGTTAAACGGTACTACCCTATGTGAGCCTTATTTCCCACATACCCGAGGATACCCCAGTTTCCAAGGACAGTGCGACAGAGGACTCGGGCAGGTCGGGACCATACCCCTACTTATAAGACCACCCAGGGAGAGCAGAGGGGATACAGTGGCAATATTTCCAAGGCCTGATACCCCTGCAGGGGTGATTATTGTCGGTGAGTGTGGTCCTAAGGGTGCGGGGAGCACAGAGTGGTCACTGGAATCCGGGCACCCTCAAAACAGCATTTGAATGCACCTGCACTGAAGTCACTTTGTTTGCACCTTATATTTATGGACTCATAATCCATTTTTGTTTCAAATGTTTATGATCTATTGGTTCTTATATTACTTTGATTAATGCTGCTATAATTTATGGTTGTCTCTATACATCTGCTGCTAGTTTTTACAGTGATTTAAAGTTGTTTATGCCATTCCTCCTACAGATTTATATAGGTGTTTATATATATTTATATATTTTTATATATTTTCAACATATATTTTTTATGATTTTTATCACTTTTTTTATATACCACACCCACTTTTCATCAGTATATCACTATTTACATATTTATATTTATATTTCTATTTGTGTTGGCATATGGTTACTTTAAGTGGATTGATAGTGTGATTGTTTACCCTAAAGGGGTCACTTATCACGGATTTATTGATTTATAATACACATAGCACAGGATCATTGCACTTAGCACTTTACGAGTCCAACACTATTTATTACATTTAAGATTGTTTATTTTGCACTTTACACTTGTGGAGATGTGTATGGAGGATTAAGTATACAGAAGATTTGGTATATTGGCAGCGCCATACACCTGCTTGGAGTTTTTATTTTTTATTTTTTATTTTCATACTATATATCTTCGGAAATATAGTTTAACAGGTGGGCAGCAGCCATTACGAATAAGGAATCTATTAATATCCTAAGCGCGGATTTATATATATCATTGAGCAAAAAGATGAGACCTAAGTGAAAAAACCCAACAAACCCTCGAGGTAGACTAACGGTCTCCTCAAATTGCGGCCTGCAAAACCTTGCGGCCAAATGAGGCATCCGACGATGCCATCACATCAACTTTATAACATTTTTGTAAAGGTATGAACCGACGATCAAGTAATCGCCTTGAAAACCTGGACCCCTGACGCCTGATGGTGGAAGGCCCAGGAAACACTAAGCGCCCGAATAGAGTGCGCCTTAACAGGGAACGGAGGATTCCGACCCTTAATAGAAAAAGCCTGTACCACCGTCTGTCTAATCCATCTGGAGATAGTCGCGGCAGATGCAGGCAACCCCTTTCTGGGGCCATCCGTGATCACAAAAAGTGAATCCGTCTTACGGAACGATTCCGTAGTCTTCAGGCATACCCTGATTGCCCGAACCACATCCAAGGAATGCAACGCATATTCCTGAGGATGATTGGGCTTAGGACACAAGGAAGGTAGCACAATATCTTCATTCAGATGAAAATCTGAAACCACCTTAGTAAGAAAGGATGGCTTCGGATGAAGAACTACCTTATCCCTATGAACCACTAGATATGGGGAATGGCATGATAATGCAGCCAGTTCTGACACCCTGCGTGCAGAAGTGATAGCTACCGAGAAGGCCACCTTCTGGGATAATGTAAGCAAGGGAATCTCCCTGATATTGTAAAAGGGAGGTTTCTGAAGAACCGACAAACACCATAGCCCAAGGCTTCTGAAAGAAGATTGCTAATGCTGAAACCTGACCCTTGATAATGCTCAAGGATAGTTTCCGCTCAACCCCCTTTTGCAGAAAAGCCAAGATTTGGGTCACCGAATAGGTACGTGGGGGAAATTCCAAAGATTCACACCACGCGATACAAGTTTTCCATGTGCGATAATAGACTTTGCTGGAAGTCGCTTTCCTTGCTTTAATTAGAGTAGGAATAACTGAAGCTGACAACCCCTTGTCCTTCAGTACCTGGGTCTCAATAGCCAGGCCATTAAAACCAGCGACTGTAAAGCCCGATGGAAGATCGGTCCTTGAGACCGCAGATCCTCCCTGAGAGGAAGTCTCCAAAGAGCGTCCGCGACTAGCCTGTCCAAGTCGGCGTACCCGGCTTGACGAGGCCAGCTTGGAATTTCCAGGATAACTGGAGTTCCCTCCACCTCTATCCTGCGGAGAAATCTCAGCAACAATTTGAGAGGGGGGGAAGACATATAGTAGCTGATACTGCCTTTACAGGCCGTTCAGCGCGTCTGCTGCGTCCGCTAGAGGATCGCGGGTGCGAGCCCTGTTGAGCCAACCTACCAACAGATCCATATCCGGGGTGCCCCAATGAAGGGACAGCTGGTGAAATACCTCTGGATGAAGAGACTATTCCTCTCGATCCAGAATCTGACGGCTGAAATAATCTGCCTGTCCACCTCCGTGATAAATATCGCGGCGGGAACTGGAACAACTGTTCCCCCAATAAGAATGTTGGCCACTTCTATGGCCGCCAGGGCACTCTTGGTGCCCCTTGGTGATCGACATAAGTCATGACTGTGGCATAATCCGATTGGATCCGAACCGGGCTGCCCTGGAGCTGCTCGGTCCAGTAAATCAGAGAAAGTCTGATCGCTCTCAGTTCCAACACCTTTATCGGTAACCTGGAATTTATCAGAAGAAATGACTTCCCCTGGCTGAGCATCGGAGACCGAAGCCACCAGACCAGAGCCTCCCTGGTCCGCTCACTCAATCGGATCCGATTGTCCAGGGAATCGGGATTCCGATTCCATATGGGAAGAATCTCCTCCTTGGAGAATTCGGGTATGAGACTGGGCAAACGGTACTGCCTCTAAGGAGGCGACCATCAATCCCAGCCAGTTGACGGACAGCAACATCCGAATCATTGACTGAATCTTCTGGAGTTTCTCCGCATGGAGAAACACTCTTGCCAAGGATGTATCCAAAATTAGGCCCAGATAGTTCAGTCTCCTGGTGGGAACCAGGGATGATCTTTGGGAAAAGCAACGAAAACGCTGATGTCCTGCGAAGATGGGGATACGAGAATAGGCATCCTAAATGTCTATGGATGCCAGGAAATCTCCCTGATGCAGGGAGGCCACCACTGTATGGATGGACTCCATCTCTTCCAAGACCAGAATTGGACGCACCTAGCCCTTTTTCCTGGGCATTGTGAACAAGTTCGACTAGAACTTCGCCAAGGAATGGGAACTACCACTGCTTGTTGTATCAAGCTGTCCCCCGCAAAGCTTTTTAAGCGACCCGGGGATGTCGAATATTGGAAGGGAAGAATTGCACCAGTGGAAGTGATCGAAACTCGATCTTGTATCCCGACCATATGACCTTGCGAACCCTTTATCCGGGATTCTGGAAAGCCCTGGATCCGGAAACCGGTGAAGACGTCCCCCCACCCCAGAGATGGGTGGGGCCCATTCTGTCAATCCAACGGCATAAAAGTGGTTTTATTTAGTCTGGAAATCGGTGAGTCCACTATTGGTGGTACCGTCCATCTTTGAAATGAGGGATTCCTCAAAAATGATAGCGCCTAGCAATGCGTTCGTAAATGAGCCCTGCTATTTCCAGACGACCCTATTTGGGCAAGGGAAACCCTTCACCATTTTTGGTAGGCTTGCTAGTACCAAAAAAGGAATATGAGTCTCAGCTACCTCTGCCGGTGTAACCTCAAGATTTAAGGTTTCCCGGACAGACACAACTAGTGCTTCCACCAACGCTTCTTGTGCTATGGCGGAGGCAGAAGCGTCCTCCTTACTGTCTGAGGAGACCGTACCTGAGACAACAACCCCAGAAAAGGGACTGCAATGACCAGCTCAGAATCCGTATCTGAGGTATCAGATGACATAGGGGTAGGCGGGGGTCGCTCATCTTGACCCCCGTCCCTGACAGGCTACCTCCACCCGGGATACCAAAGACTCCAAAACGCTGATAATGCATCATCACAAGTGGGGTACTGGAGGGTCCTGCGGCCACCGTGAGGGGATCAGGTGGGGATACATGTGTGGCAGGGTTCATGTAACAAGACACTTACCAGCAAAACACAAATAAATTGCAAGAAAAAAACATTTTTTTTTTTTTTTAACTTTGTCCCCCAGCGCAGTAGCGCCCCTCAGTCTACCTGCTTGGACCCCTCAGAAAGAGAGAGAGACCCCAAGGCTCACCTGATGCACAGAAGTTTCTTATCAACCTGCTTCCAGCACTGTCTGTTACAGACAGGAAGTCTTTGGCTTGCTTTCTCTGGGCCAAGGAGGCGGCTCCGCCCCTTTACACGCCTTCTGGCACCTCCCAATTACTCCACAAGGTGTTTGGTCACCTCAAACATGGACGCCCCCATGCGGGAGACACGAGGCTACGCCAATATGGCGGCCTCGTGCGATCTGCAGGAAAATGGCAGCGGCCTGTGTAGGATAGTGGCGGCTTGCAAGCTAGCAGCGGCCTGCGGGATGTGTGCATTCGGCCTGTGCGGCCTGCGGAAGTGCCTCGGCCTGCGGGAGGCTGTGTGGCCTGTGGAAGTGACCGGCTTTCTGGAGGGATGGCGATCTGTGGCTGCAGTAACTCAGGCATAGGCATCGGCCTGTGTACACACTAGACAGGTAGGATACCTCTATACCTCAATAGTAATGCCTTTTAGTAGTCTGCCACTGACTTCAGTCACCCTTACAGTCATATAGTGACTTTAGATCGTCAGCTCCCAAACCAAGCCTCCTGGTTTCTATTCACAAAAATCACACTTAAATTGGGGGATCTGTGACCTGTTATAGGATAGAGGGGAGACCCAGAAAACCGAGTGTCCAACCATCTCAGAGAGGGGCCCGCGTCCACCAACAAACCCGACAGGGGGAGAGGGGGAACATTCTACTCACCATACCGGAACCAGGCGGGCGCCAACTCCTGACAGAACCCCTCTCCACTGGGGTGGGGGGGCTGTCGACCAATACGGACGCCGTGACTCTGTTGGTCATTGGCGTCCAGGCGAGACGTTTAACTCGCAGGGTCAGTCCCCGTCCAGTGGGATTATGTCGCGGCCGACCCAGCGCGGAGCTATGGCCTGCACGCGCTCGTAGGCTGAACTGGGGTGACCACTGGATCTCAACATCCAGCCCGTCGCCCAGTTTCAGCGTACTTGCTTGAAGATCTCACAGGAACACTGGAGGAAAAAAAGCTGTCTAAAAAAGTATTTCTAAAAAAAAATCCTGCCAGGACCAAAGATCCTAGCAAGGAATCTAGGTCATTACTCCTAACTAGACAGAAAAAAACTGATTTGCTGTAGCAGGAAGTGAGAGGATATACCCTCTGGGACTGCCCCTAGGGTGTGGCCAGAACGTTTTCTTTCCTGTCTAGTCCTACTCCTGTAGAGGGCAGTATAACCCGAGTTGATATTAATCAAGGAGGACTACGTCTGTCAATGAGCGACAGAGAAATTCTATTTTCTCTTACGTCCTCTGACAGTCACCGCCCACTCATACAGTAACACTTATGGGATGTCCCAAAGTAGTGTAGACATGAGGGGTGGGAAACACAACCGTCTCAAAAGGTAACGAAGCACCCAAGGTCAGAGAAAAGAACCGTATCTGAACCAGAAAGGTAACCCACTGGGTAACAGGAAAGCTCAACAGGAGCGAACAAACCCAGAAAGGCAAATTAACCAAGGGGGGGAAAAAACCCCAACAGGAGGGGACTGGCTAAAAACACCATGTCTCCCCCCAAGTACTGCCGCACTCAGAACTTTGCAGCCAAAAGGAGGCATCTGCCGATGCCTAAACAAAGTCTGTAAATTTTGTAAAGGTGTGCACGGACCACCTGATCACCGCTCTGCACCCCCGAGACACCGACGCCTGATGGCAAAAGGCCCAACACGCACCCACCGCTTGGAAGAGTGCGCCGTGACAGGGAAGGGCGGAACCCGTCCCCTAAGCGAATAATCTTGTACAACCATCCATCTGAACCATTCAAAAATGGTTGCCGCAGACGCAGCCATACCCTTCCGAGGTCCCTTTAGGAAGGACAAAAAGAGAATCCGACTTTCTGAAGGATTCGGTTGACGACAGGGAAACCCTGATCGCCCTGACAACATCCAATGTATGCAAGGCAAACTCCTTAGGATGCTTAGGATTCGCACACCGCTTAGGCAAAACAATGTCCTCATGGAGATGGATTTCAGACACCACCTCCCGAAGGAAGGAGTGATGAGGTCGCAAGACCACCTTAAAGGCCCGTACACACGTGCAGATTGTCGGCCGAAAAGATTCGGCCGACGACCGATCGGCCGATTTTCGGCTTGTTAGTATGATGCTTCCGACAGCGCACTTTCGGCCGAACAGAATCTGTCGTTCAAGCATTAAAATTTTTGTATGCCGACACCAGAACGGCCGATTGTTCACCAGTCAGTACAGAATTCGGCCGACAGACAGCAGATTTGCAAGACTGGGCATGCTCAGAAAAGAAAAAACACAGGGAAAGTTAACCATTACTTGACATCACTTCTGCAGTCGGCAGACAAAATTCGTGTGCAGTCTTTTGCACTTTTCAGCGGACACGACAGCCCGGGGACAAAAGACTGCCGATCGTTCGGCCGACGATCGGTACGTGTGTACAGGGCTTAACCCTATGAACCATAGGGTAGGGGAGGGTAGGTAGGGGGAGCAGCAAGACAGGGCCGCCAACTCAGACACGCTGCGAGCAGATGTGATCGCCACCAGAAAGGCGACTTTCCATGACAGCGCAGGCAGAGGGAATCTCCCTGATGTTCTCAAAGGGAGGACGTTGCAAAACTGACAGAACTAAATACAAGTCCCCAAGGGGGTAAGCGCGCCCTCCAAGGGGGGGCCAGATGATGAATAAAGGTGCGGATCAATGGATTTTGATGCCAAGGGGCGCTGGAAAAGAATGGCCAGCGCAGATAGCTGACCCTTATTAGTGGTCAGCGCAAGACGTCGGTCCACACCGGATTGCAGGCAGGCTAACACCCTTGCCACCGAAAAAGGAGCGAGGATGGAAACCCTGCGATTCGCACCAGGCGAAGTAAGCCTTCCAGGTACGATAATAAATCTTACCGGATGAGGCCTTCCTAGCTCTAAGCAAGGTAGGAATGACCGCCGACGAGAGACCCCGATCTCTCAAGACCTGGCTTTTAACAGCCACGCCGTCAAAGCCAGCGACTGTAAAGCAGGATGGAAGATCAGCCCCCGAGACAACAGATCGTCTCGTAAGGGGAGGCGCCAGGGAGGCTCGATGACCATTTGCATGATGTCTGCGTACCAAGACCGGCGCGGCCAGTCCAGGCCCCCAGGACCACCAACCTGCGAAGGAACAGTGACAACAACTGGACTGGGGGGGGGGGGGGGGGGGGGGAGGCATAAATCAGGCGATACTGATTCCAAGGCACCACCAGCTCATCCGAGGCAGCTGCCAGAGGATCGCGTGTTCTTGCCACAAATCTTCCCACCTTGTTGTCTAGAGGAGGCGCGCCATCGCACACACAGCATCTGAAAAACCTCCGGGTGTAGGGACCACTCCCCCTGGTCCGGGGTCTGGCGACTCAGATAGTCAGCCTGCCAGTTTTCCACATCCGGAATGTGAACTGCCGAAAGCACCGAGACCGCCGTCTCGGCCCAAGACAGAATCTCGGCCACTTCCTTGGCTGCCCGGGCACTCCTGGTGCCCCCTTGGTGATTGATGTACGCCACCACAGTGGTGTTGTTCGTCTGTACCCGCACAGGGTGGCCCCGAAGACGATCCCACCAACAGAGCAAACATTGTCTGATCACTCTCGGTTCCACGACATTTATCGGTAGGGAGGATTCCTCCTCCAACCAAGTGCCCTGGGCAGACAATTTGCCCAGAACGCCACCCCAGCCCGACAGGCTGGCGCCGTGGTGAGCACCGTCCATAATAACGGCCGGAAGGATTTCCCTTCCGTCCGAGCCGGAGACTGGAACCACCACAGAAGGTCCGCTCTGACCCGGCGACTCAAAGATATCCTCCTTTCCAAGGACTGAGGATGCCTGTCCCACCTGGCTAGGATCTCCGCTTGCAGAGAGCACATGTGGAACTGTGCAAACGGTATCGCCTCAAAGGCTGACACCATCAATCCTAGGGACCGCATGCAGGTGCTGAGTGATGAGGATTCGTCGACCCGAGGGACCTGACCTCGTTCTGCAGGGTGCAGAGTTTGTCCTCCGGCAGGAAAACTCTCGTATGGGCAGAGTCCCAGACCATTCCCAGGTAAGGGAAATGAACAGAAGGGGACAATGTCGACTTCTGAAAGCTGATGGCGAACCCGAACTCCTGGAACGTCTGAACCATGGTTAACAGATCGCGCAACAGAGTTGGACTGGAACTCAACCTTAACAGGAGATCATCCAGATATCCAAGGATTGCGATCCCCTGCGCCCGCAACAGGGCCAGAACAGGAGCCAAAACTTTAGTAAACACCCTTGGAGCCGAAGCGAGACCGAAAGGTAACGCCACAAACTGATAGTGCTCCTCCGTGATTGTGAATCGGAGGTACCTCTGATGACCCTCAAATATAGGGATGTGTAGATACGCATCTTTGAGATTGATTGAAGCCAGGAATCTCCCGGGCTCAGAGAGGCCACCACCGATCTGAAAGGATTCCATACGGAATTAGTGAACCCGCACAAAGCGGTTTAGAAACTTTAGGTCCGAATCGGACGCATTTTTCCCTCCTTTCTGGGCACCGTAAACAGATTAGAGTAAAACCCCCGAAACCTGTCCCAACGTGGCACCGGGACAATCAACCCCTGGGCGAGGAGATCCTGAACCACCAGTTGGAGATCTTGGAAACGATCTGGGGTCAAATGAAGATTTGAGAGGAAGAATCTGTACCCCGACCGAATGAGTTCCTGAACCCATCTGTCCTGAATGGCGGATGGGGCTGCCGTGCCAGAGTGGGCGGCTTTAGACTTGCCCGCCCAAGGCTTCTTCTGGCCACCAGAGGCCTAGAAGGATTTGCCCTTGTCTTGTCCCCTTAAAGGCACGAAAGGACCCCTGGTAAGGTTTTAAGGGAAGGGCCCCGCTTACCGCGGAAAAAACGTACCCTTGGACACATGGGGCAGCAGAGTGCTGTGACCCCCTTAACCAACTCGTCCAGTGAGTCCCCAAAAAGGCGATTCCCTGCATAAGGGATGTCAGACACCGTCTTCCTGGAAGTCTGGTCGGCCGACCAGCTCTACAGCCACACAAGGCGACGGATTATCACTGCGACAGCAGATAAACGTGAGACTAAAGGGGCCTCATCCAAGGTCGCATCACACAGGTCTAAAACAGCCTGAATAACTTGGTCCACCATCTCCAAAGTAGCAGGAGGGGCGGAATCAGTCACAAGGGTGCGTCTGAGCACCTTAGTCCACTCCACCACAGCCTGAGAGACCATTACTGAGGCGAACACAGGCACCATCAAGGGACCTGCCACCATATAGGAGTGGCGGGTAAGATATTACACCCACCTATCCGCTGGGTCTCTAAGCACCGGATAAGCCTCCGTGGGTATGAGAGTGGCCTTGTGTAATCTGGATACAGTGTGGTCCACCTTAGGGGCCACAGTCCAGCGCGAATCCGTTGGAGACGCAAAGGAATAACGGTACTGAAACCACTTAGGTACCACAAAAGTGCGCTTTAAATTGCGCCATTGTTCATTCGACGTTTCGTGAAACTCAACGGGACAGGAAAATACCTGAGCCGCTCTCTGGGTTTTGCGGGTCCCAAAAGAAGACCGCTTATCCGCCGGGTGGGGCTCATCCTCTAAGTGTAGCGTGTCCTTAACAGAACTAATAAGCGCGGGCATAGCAGCGCATTCTTTGGCCGACCCAGAGGGGGAGTCGTCCCCCTCATCATCCTCCTCCCCTTCCGACTGAGACCCTTCAGGGGGCACACAGTCCATAGCAACCATTCTAGCTCTGAATCAGAAGACTGAGAAAATCTGGGCCGTTTTCTAGAGGCCCGCTCAGACATTAACAGATCCACTTTAGACGCCAAAGTCGCAATGCAGCAGTAAGGGAGCCAGGCATGCCTGAGGCCCCCGTCCGAGCTAGGGGGAATTTGCTCTCCTGGGACTCCATAACATACATTTAAAAAAATGTACGGCGCTGGCCCTTTAAATAAGTGACAGCGGCGGATTCCACCGCAATGAGGACTAGTCTATAGCGCTAAGGCACCGAACATAATACTGGCAGCAAAGGTAGTACCCCAAAAAACTAGCACACAGCCCCCCAGAAGTGTTACCACGCTCCTAGCACGATCGGATCGTCAGGATGAAGGAAATGACATCACGCCGCTAGAGGCCCAACAGTGGCCTGAGCTAAGCAAAAATGGCTGCCAATGCAAAAGTAATGGGGAGGCTCCGGGAAAATGGCCACCGAGCCCTAAGCAAAGAAACATTGCCACACGCAAGATGGCGCCCGAAGAGCACAAATTACACTAGAGAAAATGGCTGCTGACTGCCCATACATGAAGCCAGAACAGCCTGCCCACATCCAAAATGGCGGCCCGCGATTTTTACACCGCAGCGGCCCCCACAACCATGCCTGTACCCCCAAAGTGACACAACACACTCCCTAGGGACTCAGGAACCCCCGCAAACCCCTCACAGCGCGGCATGACCGCAAATAGCGCCCCAGCAGGGACCGTGAGGGAGACACAGGGACCACACAGACAGCCATGAGGGGGATCACACAGACTCTAAACAGACTGCCATCCTCATGAGAGAAGGCCCCACACACACAACCCCCGGGCATACGTCAGACAGAGGGGGTAGCATGGTACTCACCGATCCATGCAAATTCGTTGGCACCACTCTGCGATGGGAAGCCTCCCACCCCGGGTGGTGGGGGTGCCGTCAGCCAAAACAGGATTCTAGCAACACACGGCGTACCGCAGTTTAAGTATCCTAGCGAAGTGGCCACTCTGCGGGCTTTGTCCCTGAGGACAGGGACAGGTCGTTTGCGAGGCCAGGGCGTACACGTAGCCTGCTAAACGCTCGCTGGCGGGCTGGGATTCCGTAAGGCTCTAGTACAACCAGTCCGATTCCCAGCTCTGCAAACGCTGTAGTCTTCCGAAGTCTGACTAACTAAGCGCAGGAATAAATAAAAAGCTATCAGTGCAAGAAAACACACTTGGCAAAAAATAAAATGTAAGAAAACAGAAGAAAAGGCTGAGACTGTAGCCCCAGCACAGGGAACCCTATCTTACTCCTAACTAGGCAAAAGACAAACTGAATTGGCAATGAGGCTAGCCGGGGGTATTGGACCAGAGGGACAGCCCCCTGTAGGTGTGTCTATGCAAAGTTTTGTGAATGTTTCTAACAAAATCTTCTGCCTAGCTTACTCCTGTGGATAAGAGAAGTGATGACTGTATGAGTGGGCGGCGACTGTCAGAGGACGCAAGAGAAAAAACATTTTTACACATATGGTGTATTTCTAAATTTAAAATCTGCATCAAAAATGTTTAAAAAACAAAACAAAAAGCACTTTAAAAAGTAACAGATTCTATTTAAAGAAAATCTTATACAACTTTGAAAAGTAAACGACCCTGCCTACGAGCAGACACCAAAAGTTGTCCCTCATCACTTTCAGTGCAGAGAAAACCCTTTTCTGTGCCCTCCCTGAATCCTTTTACTGGAACAAATAGATGGTGGCTAAAGCCTTGCTAACCGCCATTCCACAGTGCAGGGAGTGTACAATTACTTGCCTTTGTGGCACATTCTTTGGACCGGATTGTAGTTGGCATTGCTAGGCCATTGGACTCAGATCATAGTATCAAAGTAACAAAATCAGGACACAAAAAAAAAACCTAATGTAGTTGTAAACCTCAGACACGAAATATGAACAAAGCACATCCCTCTATAGTGTGTACAGTACTTGTCTTCGTCCAGAGCACTATGTGTATTGCTGGTGTGTTCCTCTGCTATTAGCATGAATCACTTCCGACAAATTTTCCTGACACCAAGAGAAAATAAAAACTGGATTATTGACTTACTGTAAAGTCCTTTTCTCTGGTGTTCATTGACGAACACAGATCCTTATATTCTTTTTTTCCTTATATTCATAACCATTGGGTTATACTGCCCCCTACAAGAGTAGGGCACTAGGCAGAAAAGAATTCTGGCTACACCCATGGGCAGTCCCCTGGGTATACTCCCTCTCTCTGCTATAGCCACTCAGTTTTGTTACAAGCAGTGTCAGGAGAATTATAACTCCACCAAGGGGTGGGTGCTGTGTCCGTCTATGAACATCAGAGAAATGGATTTTATGCAAAGTCAAAAATCCCATTTTCTCTTTGGTTCATTAACCGACACAGCTTCCGATATGCATAACCATCGTCCCAAAGCAGTGTTAGACATGACGGGTGGGAACAAAAAAAATCCCCAAGGCTAAACCTTAGCCAACCAGGCAACATGAGCTCAACCAAACAACTAGAGCCCTCCTGAGAAAAAAAAAAAACAACATACCCTCAAAGAGAATCAGCCTCAGGTCCTCTTAAACAACAGCCTGCAAAACCTCCACTTTTTAAAACTTTGTAAAAGTGTGCACAACCAGGTGGCGGGCTTGCAAACCTGCTTCACTAGCTCCTGATGATGGAAAGCCCAGGAGGCACTAAGCGCCCTAATAGAGTGCGCCTTGACAGGTAAAGGGGGAACCGGACCCCTGATGTAATAAGTCTGAAACACCATCTGATCCATCTAGAAATGGTCACAGAGGAAGCGGACAACTCTTTTCGAGAGCCACCCGTGAGCACGAAGAGAGTCTGACTTCCTAAAAGACTCCGTAGCTGCCAGGTACACCCTAATTGCCCTTACCATATCCAATGCATGCAAGGCAATTTCCTTCAGATGTTTAGGCCTGGGACACAGGGAAGGCAACACAATATCTTCATTCAAATGAAAATCAGAGACAACCTTTGGAAGGAACGACAGACAGGGGCGAAGAACCACCTTATCCCTGTGAATCACCAGGTAAGGTGAATGACAGGATAACGCCACCAGTTCCGATACCCTGCGCGCAGAGGTGATAGCCAAAAAAAGGCCACCTTCTGGGACAGCGTAAGCAGGGGAATCTCCAGAATATTTTCAAAGGGAGGCTTTTATAGAGCTGAAAGCACCAAATTAAGATCCCACGGTGGCAACGGAGCCCGTACTGGAGGAACCAAATGACGGACACCCTGAAGAAAGGTACACACCAGGGAGTGTGTGGCCAAATGTTGTTGGAAAAAGACTGCCCAAGCCAACACCTGGCCCTTGATGGTACTCAAGGCCAATTTCTGTTCAACCCCCCGTTGAAGGAAGGTCAAGATCCGAGCCATCAAGAAGGAGCGAGGAAGAACCCCAAGAGACTCATACCATGCAATGTAAATCTTTCACGTACAATAGTAGATCTTTCTTAAGCTAGATTTCCTAGCTTTCAACAGTGTAGGAATAACAGACTCAGGTAAACCCCTATCCTTCAGCACCTGGCCTTCAACAGCCAAACCGTCAAAGCCAGCGACTGTAAAGCAGGATGGAAGATCAGTCCTTGGGACAGCAAGAGGAAGCTGCCAAGGAACATCGGCGACCAGCTGCACCAGATTGGCGCACCAAGCCCGGTGAGGCCAGTCCAGAGCCATAAAGATGACCGGAATCCCTTCTGCCTCGATCCTGTGTAGAAGTCTTGCAAGAAGCTTGAGAGGAGAAAAGGCATAAATCAGATGATACTGACACCCACAAGCACGTCTGTGGCGTCCCCCAGAGGATCCCTTGACTGAGCCAAAAACCTCTGCACCTTTCTGTTGAGTCGAGATGCCAACAGATCCATCTCGGGGGTGCCCCACTGGAGACCCAGCTGATGAAACACCTCCGGATGAAGTGAGCACTCTCCGTGGTCCAACGCTTGCCAACTGAGGTAATCCACCTGCCAATTCCCCCCTCCCCGGGGATGTGTATGGCAGAGAGGGCTGGAACGAACCGTTCTGCCCACCTGAAACTGCTGGCTACCTCCAGAGCCACCAGGACACTTCTTGTGCCCCCTTGGCGATTGGCATAAGCCACGGCCATGGCATTGTCTGATTGAATGTACACTGGACAACCTTGAAGACGATATGTCCAATGATCCAGACACAGTCTGATCGCTCGAAATTCCAAGACATTGATAGAGAGACTGGACTCTCAGAGTGCTGGAGAAAGAAGCCACCATATCGGGGACTCCTTTGTGGTGCCCCGACTCAGCTGCACCTGATTATCCAGAGACTGCGGAGTCTTGTACTATTTGGTCAGAATTTCTCTTTGCAGGGACCTCTTATGGAACTGTGCAAAGATAACCGCCTCGAACGTAGATCCCATCAGACCCAGCACTCACATGCAAGTCCACAGAGATGACCATTTGTTGGACAGCAGGAGGCGAATTGTAGCCTGCAATTTCTGGGGTTTGTCAGAGGAAGGAGCACTCTGGCTAGTCCAAAGTCAGGCCCAGATAGTCCAGCTTTGTGGAAGGAACCAGACCAGACTTCTGAAAATTCAGAATCCTGCCGAACTCCTGCAGAGATCGTATTGTGATCTCCATGTTTTCCGCCAGAGCAGAGGGAGACTCAAATGGACTCCATTCTGAACTTCTGTACCTGCACAAAGACGTTTAGCGCCTTGAGGTTCAGGATAACATGCACTTTGCCTTCCTTAATGGGAACTGTGAACAGGTTTGAGTAAAAACCCTGAAAACGCATCAAGGTTGGAACCGGGACAATCACCCCTTGAAGGAACAGGTCTTGTACTGCGCCAAACAGGCCCTGTGAGCGGTCTGGGTACAGGCGCGAGTTGGAAGGAAAAGACCTTCCCGGGGGACAAGAGCAAAACTCGACCTTGTAGCCGGACCGAATGACTTTGTAGACCAGCTTGCCTTGCACCTGGGAAGTCCACAGGTCCGGAAACCAGCGAAGACATCCCCCCACCCCCGATACGGGTCAGGGCGCACACTCATGCAGAAGGAAGCCTTGTCCCCGGGTCTGGAGAAGCCTGACCTTGGCTTGCCAGACCAGATTTGTTTGGATCCTCCAGAAGAGGTACTGAAAGGCTTCAAGCCCTTGTCAGTCGACGCTGAGGGACGTAAAACTTCTTATAAGCTGAGAAGGAAGGCCCACATCTAGGAGGTTCCTTGCTCTTACGGAAGAAAAGTACTCTCCCGCCCTTCAGGGAAGCTCCAAACAGGCGATCTCCTTGAAAAGGAATATCGGTCAAGGCCTTTTTTAAAGTCTGATCCGCAGACCAGCACTTGAGCCATAAAACACGCCATAGGACCACTGAAAAAACAGAGGTGAACCGAGCCATCAGGGGAGCCACATCAAAAGAGGCATCACAGAAACTGCAGCCCCTCGACCAGCTGGTGCGCCAGCTTGGCAAAGGCAGGGGAGGGGAGAGCTGTTCTCCCTCCAGGTCCCAGTGTAGGAGCTTAGCCCACTCTGTCAGAGTTTGCGAGACCAGGGCAATGGTAAATACTGGACTCACTGCCGAAACAAGCCAGAGTGTACATAGTGCGGGCCATAAGCCTCTGCCTTCTGGTCAGCCAGATCCTTAGTGGCCGGTGACTCTTCAACTAGAATCATGGTTGCCTTTTTTAATCTGGAAACCAGAGGGTCCACCACCGGTAGCACAGTCCCACTTCCTAAGGAGGGACTCCTCATAGGCGTAACGCCTAGTAAAGCACTTAGGGACCCCATGGCGACGCTTTGGTCGTTCCTACTCTTTAGCGACAAATCTGTCAAAATAGGTTCAAAAACTCAACCATGCAAGAGAGCCACAGAGAAGAAAGCGGTCCTTGTAAACATAGAAGGCATTGGTGAATGGGGAGCAGAGGGCGAGAGCCAGAGGTGGCAGAACAAAGTTCTGCTACATTCTGGCTGAAAAAAAGCCCTGGGTACGAGGGCAACATGAAAAAGGTGTGGAGGGCTGGATTTAGCTTATGGGCCTTGTGTTGGACATATGTGCTGTAGATGGCAGTCCAGATCTAGAGCCCCCATTCAGAGGAAAAACACAGACTTGATCCTGAATCTAAAGAATAACCTTTCACTTCTTCAGCATAGCTTAAAAAAACAGGGTGATCAGAGTTTCTGCTGAAGACACTAGCATCTTCCAGGATGTACAGCTGTGAGATAACCCTTAATGCACACCTTCTCACATATATGTGACCCTACTTATCCCCAAATCCTTCCTCCTCCTATTTCCTCATTAAATTTTCTTTATCCTTTTTCACCTCCTAGTTTTCCTTTACCTACTATTTAAAGTGGTTAGGCCACTTTATACCATCCTGTCTGTTTAATAATCCTGTGTGCCTGTTTGAAAACTGGTAAAGAAAGGCTTATTTTTATAAGAGTGCCGATCACTGTTCACATGACCTGCCGGCTCTCTCCCCTCCCTGTCTGACAGCTGCAGTGGGCAGGGCCGAGAATTCCCTACTGGAGGTCAGTCAGGAGGGGAGCAGGAGAGGGGCAGTGGGTTACGTGAGCGGTGATTGGCGCTCTGAAAACTGGTAAAGAATGAGTTATTTTTATAAAAAACACAGAGGCACATAGGATTATTAAACAGACAGGATGGTATGAAACTTTAAATGAAACATCAGCAGCAAGAGGGGAGGGGGACGGGCACTGATACAGCAGCAGACAGGCAAGGAAGAAGTGGGGAGAGACCACAGGAGGACGACAGGATAGCCGCAGATGACGGAGGCACGTAGACTGACCAGTGTCAAGGTTCAGCAGCCATGGTATACTGTGGGGAAGACACAGCCACACAGGATCAGCCAGATATTTTAGGTGATAGAAGGGGCCAAATTACACAGCACAAGCACTGTGCTGTATAACATGATTTAAGTGAACAGGATTAATATATATATATATATTTTTTAGGTTAAGTTTTAGGCAGGCATGCAGAAATGCTGTAAAGAACGCTTTCAAAAATATATATTTAAATTATTTTTATCAATTTACAAACTACAAAGTGAGCGAACAGAACAAAAATGTAAAAAAATAAATATTTGATGTGACTACCCTTTGGCTTCAAGCCACCATCAATTCTTACACTCCCGGTTGTTCTCATCCACTCCACGCTAGTGAAAAGGTTCCAGGGGACGCTTCGTTTGTGACTCCCGAGTGCTTCCGGTTTGCCGTATGTTCACGCCCTAACATTTCATCATTTCCGACTTTCAAAAAGTCTGTTTTTTCTTCCCTTATTGCTATCATTATTTGGGAGATTGTGAAGACATACAAGAGAAGGGAGTGTTGTTTTACAAAGGACCCTAAAGTGATAGGATATATGCTGGATTTAGTGACCAGGAACTCAGTCTGTGTGGAAAACATCAACCCTGCCATACTGCCTAATCCACGAGAGTGGGTAGGCATGTGCCTCTGGTAAGTTACCATCTTTATCACATCGGGTGTCATAGTGGTGGAGGCGTGTGAGGTGTTTTGGTCCGCACATTGGTTTCCTGTGTGTCTGTGGTGTCACCGGAAATAGCTGTCACTGCATTTTCTTTGCTAAGAGGCTTTGGTATTTAATAATAACCAGCTCTAAAAACAGTATCACACTATTGCGGCCCCTTTGTTTCTTTTCCCCATTGTGGTCATCAATTGGATTGGGGGAAAGACATAGAAGAAGTGTGTGCTGTATTAGAATATACTCCAAGGTGCTATCATCTATACTGGATACAGTCATTGGGATCTAAGCCTTTTGTGGAGATCATCATACTTGCCCAATTACCTTATCCATGTGAGTGAATGGGCATGAGCTCTGGTGAGTTGCCATCTTATCCATGATTGGTGCCTTAGTGGTGTAGGAGATAAGAGGCGTGTTTTGATCCACATACAGGATTCTCTGCGACTTTACCCTGTCACTGAAGATATTCAGTAATATATAAACTCTATCCAAGAGACTTTATTCCTCACTGACTGTGCTGTCTTGAGGGGTCACTCATTTCAGACCTAGATCATAATTTCATCTGCGCTACTAACACTTATTGGATGTTTCTTTGAGATTTAATTGGTGTTTTTAAAATATGTCTGTGTACAGTCCGCATAAGGAGGGAAAATTTGTACTTAAAAGGCATTGCATATTGTACTTGGATAAATTCAGTTCATAATATTATAACAATTGTGAGAATGGATCTGGCCTTTGTTGCCACCTTTGTTGCTGCAGATACGTTTGTTACCAATAGAAAACTAAAAGGAAAAACACAAGTCCTCTCAAACACCTTTTTAGGACGCAGCTGAAGAACACTGCAAAAAAAGACTTTGTACACCCATTAAAATAGATCTATTTACCCTGTAATTTTAAATTAAATAATAAAAAAAACAACAAAACAATTTTATTTCCAGTGTTTAAGTAGGTATGCACACAGGCATGGTACAAGGTGATAAAAGATCTTCATGCAGAATTGTATTCTTTTCATTGAAAGAAACCAGTTCCACCCAGGATTTACTATCTACATGCCTATCATACAACATTTATATCAAATCTGGTATCTGAAGAAAAGATACACAATGTAATATATATACATTAAGTTGCTGTATCTTACAGAAAAAGATTAAAAATTCAAGTCACATAAAACTCAAAAGTCCATATTAAAAGTCAGTATATATGTATATATAAAACTCGAAGGGTCTATTGGAATGTGTAACCAATGGAAGCTCTGAATCCCAACTGTTAAAATCTGCAAATGAAACCTGGAAAGTGAGAGAATGGTCTATTTTTGTTCACAGTAGGTTCCTCTAATTAGCCGGTAACAATATGGCACCCTAACACACCACATGATTTCATAATGAGGCACTTTTCCCGAGTGACTAAATAAAAATAAAAAAAAAGTCATTGTTACATGGTGAACATCTGCTATTGAGAAAACCTCAGGTTACAGAAAGAAGGTATGTACAACAGCTAAGGATAAAAAGCATTTTTGTTCGACTCTGGTATGCGCTTCCCATAGAGAAGGTGTTGTGTTATTCTGGCTGTAGCTGAGCTCTGCGAAGACGTTCCACAGGGCCAATGAATGAATTCAGCCTCAATATAGGCTGCAGAAAAAAAAAAATATATACATATACATATATATATATATATATATAAAAATAATTCAGGCACAAACCTAAACACACTGGAACTTTACTTCAAATGTAGGCAAAGTGTTGCTCACTGGCTGTTGTGGAACAATAAAGGTTCCATCAGCAACTAAGACAGACAAGTTTGGCTATCTCACAACTTTACAGGATCGCTCAAGGGAAGGGGGGGGGGGGGGGGGGGCGAAAAACACACCACAACTCATCAGCTTCAGGCCAAGTGAAAACGATTTGCCTATCTCTGAAGTCATGATGTATGTCTGGGCAAAAAAGAAAAAAAAAAAAAAAGAAAATTCAGTCCCAAATGTTATCTCTTTACAAATGCTGTAAATTCAGAAAATTGCCTGTTGTGCCTGCCAAAATTCCTGAGAGTTTCTAATATCCTGCAGTAAGCCGACAATGTTACCTCTAGCCAAATGAAACCTCAAGCAGTTTTGTCAACCCCGAGTTCTATCCTGCAGAATTAGAAAACAACCCCCTTGTATTGTGTAGTTAAAAAGGAGTAGGCGTTCTGTAGTTCAGAAAGGGAGAACTGGGCAGGGCTGACAACAATGCTTTGGGATTTCAGTGCAGCACAAGCAATGTTGACAAGAAGTTAGCAGAACACTGGATTTAAGGCAGATCACCAGCACATTCAATAGCATTTTTAAAGAGAAAAAAACAAAAGGGAAAACAAGTACATACTGGAGAGTGGTGCTTTTTTTTTTTTTTTTTTTTTTTTTAAATTTGCCCGTACATACACATTTAGTAGACTGCTTTAGATAATTTTATATTCTTTGCGAGTGTAATGAAATGTGGAATTTCTTTTACAGGTACTGGTAGAACCGGGATCGAACTACCTGAGTACCGGACAACTTGTGCGGATGAGCATCTACAGCAGAACTAAAGTTGCTCTTCGCTTTGTTCTGGCAGTTCTCCCCATTAAGCTGATCAGCTGAAGAATGGGACGCAAGTTCGGACTGGTTTTCCGTTACGTCGCTGGCATCAGTGGAGCTGACTTGGGATGAAGATGACAAAGGAGGAGCTGTTGGTGTTGGTTCAGTTAACTTAGTGTTTTCTAAAACCGGCTCAATGGAGCTAATGGTGTTGAGTTCCGATGTGCTAGTGCGTAAGCGTTCTCGTTTGAGCCATGCTGAGATCGAGTGGTCTTGGGATGTACACTTTGGCTTCAATCGATCCACAGCAGAAAGTTCTGACTCCTTACTTCCCTGAAGGGGCTCGTAAATTTGTAATGCATTTAAAACACTTAATTCGGTAAAGTCTCTTTGTCCCCCGAGTGTGTGCCTCCGCCTAATGTTTTTCTTCTTCCGGGTTTCGGCGGCATGTGCTTTTTGGCTATCCAGTCCAAACATGTCGTCTGCGGAGGTTTTCAGACGCAGTTTAAGCCTATCTGTGATCTTAAGCTTCCAAGCAAGCTCCGGTTTTTCAAGTTCACTTTTTAACGCTAAGCTCAAATCACTTTTTACCAAGTCTAAATTTCCAGATGGCACTCCAGTTCCGGTCACCTCCGTGACAGGAGATATTGCAGAGGTGTCCACATTCTTGCCATCAGTTGAACATTCACTATCTGTCTTTTGTCGTGGAGACTTTTTCCTTGATAAAGTGTCACATTCTATAAGTTTATGAGAGCTAAACCGCCGACTATCTATTCGGGGGGTTGAGCTTCCCTCCGTACAGCTGGCGCTTCCTTCAGAGTTCCGTCGGCTACTTCGAGACAGTTCTTTTACTTTGCCTTGGCTCTGTCTGTCATAAACATTGCTGGGACAGTCGCTTTCACTGTCTGTTTCCATGGGCCGGCCTTCACTGATTAATTCGCTTCTTTCATCATCTGCATCTTCGCCTTTGCTCTCCGCTACAGACTGGACCTCGGGACTTATCAAGTTTGGCTCCAGGCCAGCTGTGTAGAAAGCGGATGAAGTGGTGGAGTAGTCAGAGGTAACAGAGCTCACCTCTGCAGACAAGAAGTCGTTGCCTTTTACTTCAGGGGTAATAAAAACATCAGGTTTTGGTTTGTGCACGGAGGCCTGGGATGAAGTGCTAAGTACAGTTCCTGAATCGGAGATGCTTTCTTGGGAAGGAAACATCTTTGTGTCATTGGATGGTACGGTAAGCCTTTGCATCAGATTTGGAGATTTGGGAGGTTTTGGAGGACAAGGAGTGATCTCGTCGGAAGGCGTACTGTCCTTCCTAAGTTTATCTTCTGTATACAGACTTGCATCTGTGTCGTTTAATGTCAGTGCTTTAGGTTTTCGAGGGATGTTGCCCTCTTTTTTAGTTTCTCCTTTTCTGTTGTCAGGCTTCCGAATTTCCACTGGGGAGAGATCCTTTTTATAAAAAACGCTATCCACCTCATCCTCTGAACTGCTTGGATGGGGCTTGTCTTTTTGTTTCCTGCGTTTTCGACTGGCAGCTGCAAAGATGGAGGACACTAGCAGCTCCCGACTATACTGATCTTTTCCAGATCCCCAAGAACCCTGTGAAATGTAAAAAACAGAAATGAGGAAAGCAGAACTTACATACGGCACATTGCATGATCTACATTACAAAGAAAAGTGACCGACCGAATCTCTTCCACCACTTGCCATCTGGGGAAATTTTGACATTTCTCATATACACACACAAAAAAAAAAATCTGTATTTTACTTAGAGCGCCCAAACATTATAGAGACCCTGGAGAAAAAAATAGTTGTTTTTGCACGTTTTTGTCGCACAGCCATTTACCAAACACAAATTTTCAGGAAAAAATACACTTCAATAAATTTTAGTGCACACAAACACAACATGACACCAGATTTTTTTGGTAAAATATAAAGATGTTGCATTGAGTAAATAGATGAGCAAAAATGTCAAGTTTTTAAACTGAGCATGTCTGTGAAATGGCGACAAACTACAGTACCTAAAATTATCCATAGGCAACGCTTTAAACGCCTTTACAGGTTACCAGTTTAGAGTTCGCTTTAGATCTGTTTGATCAGCTGCTCCTCTGGCTGTACTAGCTAAGGAAACACTGAACTGAATCCGGAAGAGACTAAATCCTTGTTACTTTTGTCTTCATTTACAGAAGATTTGATCAGGGGGTGGATGTTACTCCTCCCTGTGCAGTTAAACTGACCACTTACAGGGGTCCTGGGCTCCCCGATAGAAAAAGAGGACTGGGGAACAGAGGCAGGAGGCCGTTCAGAGCAGTGCAAAAATAATCAGGTGACTGTAGAACCATTCTAATCTCTTTTACCTAAAAGTTGGTCACAGCCGGAAAATAAATTATACCAGAATCATGGATGCATAACCACATAATCTCTATGTATATGGCTTAAGGGCAGTAAGTGGTTAAAAAGCGGTTTTGCACATTCTGAAAAGTGTTGTCTCCTTTCTATCAGCCGACTTATGACATGGTAGAGTGCCTACAAGGGGAGAGAGAAACAACAGGTGCAAGGGCCATTATAGTTAGCAACATAGTAAGTTGCACACATAAGAGCAAGTAGGAGCCAGGCAGAAGTGACAAGATTGACAGCACCGAGGCTCAGCGTCCGACAGGTGACAGCCAAAGAGATAGTGTTGGGCATGGATGTCGCTGTATGGAAGCCAGGACTCATCCATCAGATCAGAAAGGGGCTGCGATGACCGGGATTGTTGTCTGCCACCTGGTGACGTCACTCAAGGAGCATGCACAGTCAAATAAAGTGTTTCCAGGTGTATCTGCCTCTTCATCAGCCTGAATCTTGTCACTTCTGCCTGTCTCCTACTTGCTCTAGTGGGTACAACTTACTATGTTTTTAATAAACTGAGTGGGTAAGTATCAGGGCTGCTCATTGATGAATGAATATATAAAATGTGACTAGTGCCAATATATAAACTTTGTGCAAAAATAAATATCTTAAATTGATGTATAATATATTGTGCAATATATTATAAAGTGCTAAGTGATATAAAACTTATTAGCATAAATGTATAAATCCAAAAATGTCAAAAATATAAAGTGCTATATATATTAGTACAATAATACTCATAAATATAAGCATATAATTAATATCAATATTAAAGTATTAAAATTTCATTTTGGTACAGCGTCGCACGACCGCGCAATTATCTGTTAAAGTCACGCAGTGCCGAATCGCAAAAAAGGGCCTGGTCTTTGAGCAGCCAAATCCTCCGGGGCTTAAGTGGTTGAAAATAGTTTGTTTAGGCCAAACTGGCCCAAAAGAGCAATCTATTTCCATTACTAAAAGCAGCCACAGTGTGTGCTGTAATATATTGTAGTAGCTTCAGCTGCCTGTCTTCTGCCAAAATAAAGAGTGGAGAGGTGGGTGGCTGATGTCACAAATTTCACCTCTGCCAATTAGAGGATGTATTCATTATGAACACTACAGCTCCCAAAGATTTTACCCCCTTCATGACCAGGCCATTTTTTTGCTTTTTAGAACTGCGCTACTTTAACTGATAATTGCGTGGGCATGCAATGCTGTACCCAAATAAAATTTATATATTTTTTCACAGAGTTTTCTTTTCGTGGTATTTGATTTTTATTTTTTTACATTTTTGGTCTTTATATAATAAAAAAAATAAAAAAAAAACAAAAACACACACATATACATACACACACACACACACACACACACACACACACACACTAATATATATATATACACACATACTTTTCTTTTTACTTTCTGCTATAAAACATATCCAATAAAAAAAAAAAAATCCCAACAGGTGTATATGGATTGGTTTGTGTGAAAGTTATAGCCTCTACAATCTATGGTACATATACTGGAATTTTAATTATTTTTTTTTACTACTAATGGTGGTGATCAGCTACGTATAGTGGGACTGTGATAGTGTGGTGGGCGATCTGACTGACACGGACATCACCAGTGACACTAATACAGTGATCAGTGCTAATACTATACACAGTGACTGTACTAAAGACACTGGCTGGGAAGGTGTTAACATGTATGGACAATTTTTACGGTGTGTCGTATGTGCTGCTTTTACTGAGTGATGTGCCCGAGAAAACAAAAAAATGGACATCCCTGCTGTCTGTAGAGAGCCCTGTGTTTGCGTACAGCAGGTTCCAACCATAAATCATTGGCCGGGATCCGCTGACTGGCTTGTGCTGTAGCGAATGACGTGGACTTCTACCAAAATACCAAATCACGTACATGCACATGATCTTGCGCAGTGGAGCTGCCCTGCTGCAGTATAAGTGCGGTAGGCAGTCCTGAAGCGGTTAAAAATGAAATGCTTCTCCTGAATGGTGGAGAAGCACTCAGTCCCATTTTCTTTCGTTTCCAACAGCAGAATGGGAGTTGCCTGAACACAGCGCAGCTTACTGTGGGCAGCTACTGCTACTACAGTATATTATAGCAGCCTAGTTGTTCTGTAATGGAAATAGTTCTATTGGACATTGGCCCAAAAAAACAATTTAACATGCATCGAAACCTGGAATTCTACTTCAAGCGACTATGTGCTATGACTACCATTTAGGACAGGTTACAGCCCCCCCCCAGTAGTTTATATTTACCGTCTGATTGTTCCACTGCCACTCCATTTACTGCCAGGGGTAGACAAAAACCTGGTATAAGCTCTAAATCTGTCAGTCAGAGCTTACACTAGTTTGAGGACTTTCTCCTAACCCACATGTAACAGCTGCTGAGTGATCAAGGAATGGGAAGTCATATGCACCCCCATACAGGGAAGTACTGTGAATTTATATTTGCTCTTGTGGGTAGAGAAGTTTATAGTATTTTTTTTGATAGAGGTTTACAAAACAAAAGCTAGAAAAGTCATAAAATCATGATAAAAAGTCTATTACAAACTGCTGACAAAGTCGCCTAAGCATTAAAATCTTTTTTTAAGCTTTCCATATTTTGTTTGAATATAAAGCATTGCACACGGTTTTTGTGTAGTCAAGGTCTTGTGTGTGTGGTTTTCTTTTTTCACACTACACTGTCAATTACGACCACTTACTATAATACACTACACTGTCAATTACGACCACTTAATATAACCTAGAAAACAAAACATTACAAACCCCCAATATAGAAGAATTCAGACAAACCTTAGATTTTGCTGAGTCACTAGTAGCGGAATCTGCAGGACAAGAGAAAAGAGATTGGCTGTCAGTTGCGTATGATGGCGAGGAACACAATGGCGACAAATAATGCAAGGCTTCATGGAAAGGACAAGCACAGAACAATGTGTCAAAGCAAAAGAAAACAAAGGGGATAGTCATAGCTCACAAAAGATGCAAGCTCCACCACAGAAAGCCACCGCCATGAAAGGATGCTGTGAATTGTAGGCAGAACCAGCTCAATGAGAGGAATGGCAAGGAACCCTGTTCTTAAAAATAAAAAACAAAAACAAGAACACTGAAGTTTAAAAGACTCGTCTATAGCGTACTGATTTGTGTGGCAGGCTCCCAGAAATTAAGCAGCTATGAGCTCTAAACACAAAACACACAGGCCTAGTCTAGCACGGGGCTGGCTGTGTGGATCCAGGGCATCAGAACACACAGAAGGGCTCAAGTTGCAGACTGGAGCATTATTTCACTGCAGAGCTAACAATCACCTCTGATTGCTGAGGAGTCACAGCCTAAATCTCATTAAATAAATGGGTTGTACGGGAACTTGTGACTGGCAAATACAAACTGTTCTAAGGTCAGGGTGGCTACAGGGGTCAGCTATTCCAAATAAAGCCCTCTTTAATATGCTGTGGCCTGAAGAGCAATGCAGCATTAACTATGTGGCTCTCACCTCCTGTTGTGTTTACCAGATAGGATGTGAAATCTCCCAAACAGATCATAAAAAAGCCTGAGGGGGGCTTTAACCTCCTCTTTACTCCATCCAAAATGAAAATAAATGCTTTTAGATATACTTTTATAAAACCTGCCATAAGACTTAGAAAAATTCATTGCTGGTTTTCTTCTTTGATAGTCTATGCATCAATGACCAGAACAAGTGTCAGAGAAACCCCTTTTCTGCATTCTAATGCAGAAAGAAGCTAAGGGGGTACCAGTAAGCGCCAGGCATAGAAGGAAAGGTCAGCAATGCCATTGTTCAGGCTTATTGCAAGGCAGGTTATATTATAGGTATATTATACCTTTATATCACAACTGCCAGTTTTTGCTTCATCAATATACCGGGCACGGAAAAGGTTGGAGTCTATTGGCATTTTAGGTAAAGTTACGTTGTATATGTGCGTGAGAACTTAAAGAAAGTTCTTAAGTAGTAGACAAGGTGGACGAAAAAAGAAAATAAAAAAAACAAATCCACAATCGACTTTAAAGCCTAATTTCACCTTTCTAGAAATTCCAATATTGTAAGGCAAGGCAGCAAAGTCATTAACTCTATCAAAAGAATAATAAAGTGCACCTGTGCCCAGATTGTGGAGATCAAACGGTTTACATATTCCTTCACAGTACATTTTAAAACAAGCCATTCCTGACCTATCTACCTGCTTTTAGGCCCCTTTCACGCGATCAGACCGTTTAGGTCCGCCATTCCATTTTTTAAGGCGGACCTGATCGGGCCACTCATTCAACTCTATGGGGAGGCGGTCACACCAGTCTGGCATCCGATCCGACAAGATCTGCTAAAAACAGACGGATGGCGATACTTTCGCCATCCTTCCAGCGGATCGGATCTCCCCACAGAGGAGAGCGGGACTCTGACAGATCCTTCTCTGCACAGGGAGAACAGATGGACCGTCATCTGCCTGCTCAGCGGGGATCAATAGAGCGATCCTCCACTAAGCCAGCGGAGTCCGTGAAAACAGATCGGCCCGTGTGAAAGGGGCCTTAAAGTAGAATTCCAGGCAAAATCGAAATACCCCCCTCCCCCTTATCTGAACAACTATTCCGACTAACCCCGTGGACGAAAGATCTGTATACTTACCTATTTTTAGACCACTTCAGTTTGGTCACGTGATCTGTGGCAGCTGCAGGGGAGAGGAGAGAGCGCTCAACAATGGCTGGTAATGACTAGAAGCGGTGAGAATACCAATAGGCTCCTATAGCCCATCCATTGTTGATGCTCCTTCCTCTCCCCTGCAGCTGCCGCTGGCTGACAGAGGGAAGTCAAATCATGTGATAGGAATGCAGCTTCCTAAAAAGGTAAGTATACTGTATCCATACACAGGTCAGAATAGGTGTTAGGAGGGGGGGGGGAGGGAACATTTTTAGACAGGTAGGTTTTGACTGGTAATCCCTTTTACTATAAAGTTATTCCTGAACCTATAAAATCAAAAAATTGAGTTTTACTCAGTGTCTAACTTTAGAAGACTGGCTGGTTGTTTACACTGAAGGACTGTCAGGTAGTGAAGATCTGTTTCTATAGAAAAATAGATAAGATTTTAGTAAACTGTTATGGCTTGTTCTTCTACTTTAGTATGCATAAAATGTAGTCTGGCCACAGCTTTACTTTTATAATATCATGTGTACAAGCTCTTGAAGTATCAGCTGTGCTCAGGGAGAAATGCGTTACCACGATGGACTTTTGGAGACCTGAGCAATTTGTACCTGTGTCTATAGTTCTTTAAAGCAACAATCAAAATGGGTAAATGTTCAAGCTAGTAAATCTCTGAAAGGTTTGCCGGTTCAGATTTACATATCGGTTAGCGATCATACAGACCGAGTAGTAAAAAACATTGCGAGGATCTGTAAAGCCGCCTTATGCAGAACTATGTGATCATTACTACGTATTAATTAATTCAATATTTGCGTGAAGATTTAACAATTAAAGTGGAACTGACGATTTGTAGTGTATTGGGGGAAAAAATGTACATTTAGTCTAAAAATTCTCCCCAAAAAAATAGCGCGCAAGTCCTCTTATGGTATGGTGAAGTCGTCTACAGCCTTATAGCAATAATTCTCCAGTGAGGAGGCACTAAGGAGATTTGATGATGACATTTCTGTGCTGCTTAATGAAGGTGCCGACATGAGGAAGCAAAGCCCTGCCTCTACCAAATGAGAGAAACACTACTAGTGACAAGTCCATTGCCCTCCACCTGTCTTTTTTGGGGGGCACAGCTTCCTGAGTTCAGCTTCTCTTCAATTAAAGATTTATTTTACCAAACTAAGATATTTTCCTGGAATCGCAGTGACATTTTCATATATTGGTTCGTGGACATTCCCGCAAACTAGAATTTTTCTCAATTACACTTGCTATAGCCTACAATTTAATTCTATTTCTTAGCACAATGGACATTTCAAGAGCTGTACCTGGCACAAAATCTGTAGTATTGTTACTATCCCACTGCCCTTGCCTTAGAATATGAAATTTGTCAGATAATGCTTAAAAGTATATCTAAAGACTTTTAGTGTTTGTTCGTTTTGGAAAGAGTAGGAAATGGCTATAACTCAAGTTTTTGCTGGGTCCTGTTAGGGAGATTTTCCTTCAGGAGATGAAAAACTATTTAAAGTGCAGGGAAATCCATATTAAACAGTTGTAATGGGAACAGGAGTCCCAGGTTGTAAGATTTCCCCCTTTAGCTCTTGTTCCATTCACAAAAACCTTGGATTTCCCATCACTTTCCATCCACAGACTTGACACTGCTTCTAATGTTTCTTTACACTATCCAAACTAACTGGCTATGGATTCATTTCAGGGTTTCACTTGCAACTTTAAAACAAATTACTTTGAAAGGGGTGAATTTAGAGCCGCTGAGGACCGCATTATTCAGGAGACTTCCATGCGGACAGCTAGAGCTAGATGGAATCCCCACAATGGAACAAGTATATATAAACCTGTATGGAGACAAATATGGAGACCACCATGGCTAAACTGTAAGGCTTCTTTCACACGGCCGCTCCGGATTTATTCTCCGCTGCGGGACTTTTTTTTTTTTTTCACGGAGCGGATGACACTTGTGTCATCCGCTCCGTATGTCCGCATATCATCCCATCCATTTGCGGATGATATGCGGACATAATGTAAGTATATGGCATTGCGGATGTCAGCGGATGACACCGCTGACATCCGATTTTGCTTCCTTTCCGTTTTTTGAACGGATGAAATAATAGGGTTCTGTTCCGTTCCAAAAAATGGAACAGAACTGAAAGGAGGCAAATCGGATGTCAGCGGATGGTATTCCGCTGACATCCGCAATGCCATAGACTTACATTATGTCCGTAAATCATCCACAAAAAAATAGGATGATTTGCGGACATACGGAGCGGCCGTGTGAAAGAAGCCTTAACCTAAAACGTTCTGACTTGTATGCTTGTTCCATATCTGTGTTTTAAGGTATTGAAGTCAAAACAACCAGGCAAATAGTAAATTAGGTCAGCAATAGCAGCCTTCGTATTTTTCTCAGTACAGGTTTCCTTTAAACGTCAGTACTAAGAACTGTAGTAGTTTTCCCACAGCCACCAATCCTTTTTCTCACATCAGCGGTCGTTTTCCAGGCCAGACAGAAATGTGATTGGTGGCTTTGGAGAAAAAAAGGATAGCTTTGAAGAGTTGGAGGTGCAAGGCCCATAAAGCATATAAGATGATTGCCCATTCTATACTACTGCTGTTATGAGATGGATAATGAACACCAAGTACTGTACTGCAGGGAAAGAAAACTGAGGCTAGACAAGAATAAAGAGAGCAGAAGGGGCCAGCTAATAGATCGACAACGTCAATTAATGCGCTTTTTTTTTTTCTTTTTTGCAGCTAAGCCCCATGCCACACCCCTTATAGACACATGGCTAATGCTTATGACCAGAAAGACTAGTAGACCATACCATGCTATCTCTCCTCAGGGTCTGCTTCAGAAATAACAAGAGATGGCAGAAAGACTTTTAAGAAAGTAGCATTGATCTGTTTAAAATACGCTGAGCAGAAACAAAGTTGTACAGTGCAGATTTTCTTTTCATTCAAATTCAAAATGAGGAAATTAAAAAAAAAAAAATCTGGATAAGGTAAGGTCCATTTCACAAAAAACGGGGGTTTCTGCAGACAAGGCAGCTACATTGTGGACAGCAATCCTCCTTCTTCCTACAGTTCCAGCTGTCCACCACTGACATGACAGAGTCCACTAGTGACATCACTGTGTGGTAGACTCCTCCCATTTCGCCTGTTTCAACATCGGTATAAAAGATCTCATAAGACAGGGAACAAAACAAAACAAAAAAAATATATAACACAAAACAAAAAATTCCCCCTGAAACTGGACAGTGTATGCTTAAAGGGATACTACTCAAGAAAGGGAGAGGAGCATGCTTGGTTAGTGCAGCAGCAGGTAGGCAGAAATATGCTAAGGTTGCCTGTGATACTAGTACTTAGCCAAGGAATAGGTGGCAAGTGGGGAAACAGAACAAATAATTACTTTAGTACACATGTCATTGCTGTAAAACAGTTCTAAATCTTGAATGGGGCAGATAAAGCAGTCAATGATAGAGCCAACAAAGACTACATTCCAATTAGCTCAGCAGAGGAGGCAGACTGTCATGTGACCAATCAACTGTTAGAGATGGTCTCTCCTAGGATACTCAATGTGTTTTCTGTCTATATGATTTATTTAGAAGACATTCTATTGTCCCCTTGTCTTGCTATATCTAAATTATTGTTTTTATCATTGTCTGGGTACCTGTTAGGTAGATTTCTAATGACTACTTTTACCAAGACCGAAAGTAATCCAAAATCTCCCCCAAAAGGAATACAGCTTCTTAGGTTTACCATTTTGTTTTAAGTTTGGGCTAGAGATCCACTTTAAAGTAAGCTTGTGCCAAGAGAAATATTCAGGGTGTCATTGCTGGCTTCTCCTTGGAAAAAGGAGCCATCATGCTTGGTGTAATTCTTCACACAGGTCCAACTGTGGTTTGCAGTACGATGACCTGTGCGTTTGTGTTTACCAGTTCAGGTTCCCTGAGTTCGCACCTGAACCGGACCCAAAAAAAACGCACAGAATCCTTTTCAAATTTGCACTGCAGCCACCACGGAAATGTGTGAAACAGCTTCATTAACTACCTCCCATCGCGGACTCACATTTTCGTGAGGCCGTCTTTAAATGGCCTCCCAGACACTGGCTCCCCGCGCGTTCCCGCGAGCGCGCATCGGGGAAAATCTGTGTCGGCTTGGACACAGCCGATCACAGATCGTGGTGAATGGATAATCACAGCAGCCATTCACCACTTGATCGGACCATCCAATGAGAGATGATCTCCTATGTAAACATAGGAGATCATCTCTCATCGCCAGCGCTCCTTCCTCACACAGAGACTGCAGTGTGAGGAAGGAGAGAGCTGATCAGCCGTCGGGGACAAAGAAAAATGTAATCAGGGCACTGATCACCAGTGCCCTGATTACAACAAAGGTACACTAAACACACTAACTGCCCACCATCAATACCCACAGTGCCCACCATCAGTGCCCACAATCAGTGCCCATAGTGCTTCCAGTTAGTGCCCATCAGTGCCTGCTCATCTAGGCACTGATGAGCACTGACTGGCAGCACTATGGGCACTGATGGTGCTGCCCATCAGTGCCACCCACCAGTGCCCATCAGTGCCGCCCATCAGTGCCACCTCTCAGTGCCCAGCAGTGCCACCTCTCAGTGCTCATCAGTGCCGCCTCTCAGTGCCGCCTATCAGTGCTCATCAGTGTGGCATATTAGTACCTCCTCATCAGTGCCACCTCATCAGTGCCCATCAGTGCAGCCTATCAGTGCCGCCTCATCAGCGCACATCAGTGAAGGAGAAAAAAAATTATTTATTTTCAAAATTTACTCGCAGAAAATAAGAAAACTTTTTTTTTTTTCAAAATGTTATGTCTTTTTTCTTTGTAAAAAATAAAAAACCCAGAGATGATTAAATACCACCAAAAGAAAGCTTTATTTGTGTGAAAAAAATGATAAAAATTTCATATGGGTACAGTGTAGCATGACCGCGCAATTGTCATTCAAAGTGTGAGAGCACTGAAAGCTAAAAATTGGTCTGGATGGGAAGGGGGTTTAAGTGCTCAGAAGGCAAGTGGTTAAAAGCTGGTCACATTCACATGTTATGCGAATTGGATGCGGTGTAAAACAAATCCAGTTCACATATATGTGAACCCAACCTTATTTTCTTGCTCTGAATAGAAAAACTGACTTCACCCAAACATCCCCTGATGCAAAATGTTGAAGTCAGAAACAGTCAGGCACCCAACATTTTCCAAAGGGGGGGTCAGCACTAGAACTTTCCATATTTCTCTCAGTACAGGTGTCCATTAATTAAGCCATATGCAGTTCAGAACTCATTGTCTGCATGTTTGTTCTGGCTCCGCGACTCACTAAGAGGTAAATCAAGGGCGATGACAGGCTTCATTTAAGTCGGTTATATGGAATAATGGTTCTCACATACATCTTATCTGTCAGTCTCAGTCTTCTTCCATAATGGCTAGATTTGGTATAGGGCTTTATTCTGGCCAAAATAACCTTAGAGAATAAAGTAATTTATATATTTGCAGGAGTGCTCGTAAATGCCAACACATCAGGGTCATCTGAAGGTAGAGCAATTCTTAAAACCACAGCCAACTAAAGATGGAAATATAGCATAGTGCCTATATTTTTACCTTCCTTTCTGTATGATCAATGTTCCTGGTCTTTAAAGGGCAATTTAACATTGAAGTGGTTGTAAACCTCAGACATGAAATATGAACAAAGCATATCCCTCTATAGTTTGTACTTGTCTCAATTCAGAGCACTAATTGTCATTTCTGTCTGCTGCTTCACTCCACTGCTATCAGAATTAATCATAATGGGGAAGGGATCTCCAGCACACAGCCTGTGATTGATAGCCTCAGCTCTGTACCTGTTTGCTGTGTGAAGGGGGTGTGTCCCTTCCCTCCAATCAGCTCTTAGCTATTCTCATTGAACTCAGAAGATTGTAACTTTAGCTTCCCGCCCCCTTTTTTCTGGAAGCTCAGATAAGCTGTATAAATTCAACACTTTGAACAGCTGTAGAGAGAAGACTGCAGACAAACAAGTACAACATATGTAGAAGGATTTGTTTCAGCTCTATCACCTGAGGCCAGCCACTTCAGCTTTAAGCACTACCCCCCCCCCCAACCACAAATGTAAATTTATTTTTTTGGGGGGGGGGTACCTAGTTTTGACCTAGGCAATGTGAGTGGAAGTTCTCCTCTCTCCCTGCAATCTTATGGGACACATCACAGGTCCCAGAAGATTGCTTGAACATTCAGGAGATGCAGCGCGACTCGCACATGTGCAGTGTGCACTCGGCTGTAAAGTCACAGGCTGTCACAGCTGGGTGCCCACAACTATAATGCTGGCGCCAGAGAGGAGAGGGAGAAAATGGAGGGTTCGGGAGGCCACATCACTGGATCCTGGGACAGGCGAGTGTGTTTATTGAGTAAGCAGCTACACTTTTTGGAGCTGCTGACTTTTAATAAACACAAAAATGACTGGAGCGCCGCTTTAGGGTGAATATGTCATGAGAAATTACTGGGAAATACATTAGTTGATTGACAATGCCAGTTGCCTGGCAGTCAGGCTGATGCTCTAGGCTTCAATGCTGATCACTAACAAATAAAGAGATGAGGTACTGACAATCATTTGCCAGGTTTGTGACTCAAAATGTTGAAAACAGAGTCAGAAAATAAACATTTTTGGTAAGTGTCCAGCAATGGCAGCCCTCGTGTTTTCCTTATGACAATGTCACTTTAAAATCCTTCAGACTACATAAACCTATTTTCTGCACTACCATAAGACAACTTTGACACACAAAAACTAAAATATGTATTTATAGCACTGAAAAAGCCTTTGCTTTTGGGGGGAAAATGCTGACCAGCCATGCTTGGTGATCTTTGGAAGAATGAGCAGGTAGTGGATAATCAGTGGAGGTAAAGGTATGCCTGTATATGATTCAGCAGTAGACTAAATAGAGACATGTGGTAGATACCTGTTCACATCCTGCCCCTGTGTAAAACTAGTGTTTCCCACTCATTCGACCATCTCCATGAAGGTAACACAATGCAGTCTGCCACCATTACTATGCAATATAGTGTAAAACAAAGCTTTGATGAAGCCCCTGACTACAATACACTTAGCCCCAATAAATATAACACAATGGGGTTGATATACTAAAACTGGAGTGCACAAAATCTGGCGCAGTTGAGCAAAGAAACCAATAAGCTTCCAAGTTTCTTTGTCAAAGCTTAATTGAACAAGCTAGTAAGAGGCTGATTGGCTACCATGCACAGCTGCACCAGATTTTGCGCTCTCCAGTTTTAGTAGATCAACCCCACTGTGTAGTGTTGGGAGTTAAGTAATACCTCCACTGCACCTTTTAGGTGTTTCGAGTTAGCAGGATACATCTTATACTGATTCACATCAAACATTTTGGAAGAAATCAAGCAGGAATATAGAACTGTAAGACCACAGAAAAAGAAGTCAGAAGAACCTAGAGAAAAGAGAAGAAGAGGAATGCGCTGGGTTAGCCTGCGGGGTTAGACTGTCTGCGCAGGCAAGGGTTACCTGATATCTCGCCAGGGGACAGCCCAGTTCGTCCGATGTTCGGGAGTAAATGGTCAATATTGGGCACTGGCTGGCTGTCTATTGTGCCCTCCTCCTGGGCTGATGTCTACAGTTAATAAACAGAGATCTCTTGAACATCGTTAAACGCATAGACTTAGTTCTATTCTTAAGAACTGAACATAATGGATGCCAGAAAACATAAGATCTATCTATATAGTGCCAGATGAATGCAACCTTACAACTGATTAAACCATTCAACAGTTTATTTTCACATATTAAAAAAGAAAAAAAAAAAAAAGAAAAATAAAGGCTAAAAATAAGAGTGTTAACATAATTTACCACAATACCAAAACCAAGAAAACAGGAGGCAGGAGAAATAAATTATGAATAAAAAATAAAAATTAAAAACAGATATACAGCAACATAAGAGACAGTTTAGTCATTGTTGGGATAAGAGAATCTTCTTTGATCTAACTTGGCTTTGCCCCGCACACTTCCCCAAGATCTTATTCAATGGAATGCCCATTGCAAGAACCATTAAGGTGATGGGAGGGGCAAGGCCAAGCATGACTAACAGAAAAAAGTCAAGATCTGCATTGAATTTCAACTGCCTGTATCTCTACTTCTTATGATCATTATAACACTGATTGGCAAGGTCTACTGAGAGCAGTGTTATTCTTTTTACCTACTGAACACTTTTAGGGTGTCCAGATATAATTTTTGGTCTTAAAGCTAAACTCCAAAAACTTTAAAAAAAAAAGTCCAACCTTGTAGTGGGCCCCACCTGCCCCATGCACAGCAAGGGTTAAATGATTGTTATGTCTATGGGTTAAAGTAGAGGCTGCAGTACATGTCCCTTCACCCCCGCTCTTCTCAGCCCAACACTCTGGACTGTGGGTCACCGTCACGTAAATTACAGGGATATTAAGGCTGGGTACACGAGAGCCAAAAACGTTCGGTTCAGCAGGAACCAACCCCCTGTCCCACAGTAGGCAGTCTCATGAGCATGTCGGAAAACCAGCATCCGACCAGCGCTTGTCAGTACATTCTGGTAGGGGTGCCGTCACCCTGTTAGAATACAAGAGGTCAGCAGGGGAGATCGCAGGACTAACATCGTTTGTGTTCATACATGATCCCTAATTTTCTTTTTTCCTTCAGAAATTTGCACTCTTCTTATCACTGGGGATTATTTTTGCCCCTCGCCTATGGTTCCAAAATGAAAGTTCAATATACATCATCTATAGTCCTTTTCGGTTTCATGTTTCTACATTATATTCAAAACCTTTGCACAAGTCGTTCCAATACGTCTTGCTGTTGAGGCTTTGGATTACTAAGGGGATTTGTTTATCTTTGCACTTTTGATATAGTTTTTGCAACATATGATACGATGGTTGTTCATTTTTGTTACACCTATGCAATACTCTAGGCCCTTGGGCCCAAAGTATTTTGTGGGAAAACAAAAAAACCCATTTCATTGCCATACTCTTTGGACATTTTTCCCTAATGTCCTGTCTTGGTGACAGGTGTCAGCACAGGGAAAAAAAGAGAAACATCCTTTATATACCCTTCCTATCCTTATTGCACTCCTACAAAGTTTTGGCTGGAACTTTATTAACGCCTGGAAATATCAGAGAAATGGCCGCTAGAAAAGCATTTGTGTATTTAGGTTTAATAATCCCCAACAGATTTGATGAATATAGCCCATAAACACTGCCATACTGGCCATGTGCCCTTACAGAATATCTACTTATCAACCATCGTTAGGTCTTGTATTTCACACAAATGTATTATTTTTAGCAGTGCTGCAGCTAACAAATAGCAAACATTCCCCTAATTAGTCATGAAGTTTGAGACAAGCCATTTTCCAGACTTTGTCTCTAAAAAAAAACACAAACCCAGTACAATACTTACAATTGGCTCATCTCCACTCTCCTCACCGAAAAACCAGTCATGCTGAGAACAGGAAGAAAAAAATCAGTTAGACCCCTCACACCCAGAAAAGAAAATGCTAGCAATAAAGACTATCAACTGACTTACACGCAGAATGAGGGTCTCCACGATCTTGTACTGGTCGGGCATGTGGGTGACCATGTGGGTCATATTATCTTCTGATGTTCTGACCAGAGTCGGACCAAATACAATGGCTAGGTTTTTGGGCTCCATCTAGTAAATGAAAACAGAGTTTGAATGAATTGCAGAATATTTTGCAAAAGGATACGAATGAAAGCACACCTACCCCATATGCAACAGGACTGACACCTCTACTTGCTAATTTATTTTGCCAAGACATACACTTTACTCATTAACCCATTTGGGATGCAACCTTGGCAAGAGGCATTGAACAAAATTACAAAACAGAAGCTGCCACACCATACCCTAAAGCCAAGTAGACAGCACCATATATACATTAGGATTTCTTTTAAAGGGTCTGGTTCTCCTTACCACCTTTACAGGGGAAAATGTTCTAAAAACCGAACAATACAAACAGAAAGTATCTCTGATAGAGCTTAGGACCCTCAATATTCTGAAGAAATTTCTCTAGGGGTATCCAATATTATAGGTCAATACAATAAATATAGTCCACCATGAGCTTAAAGAAATTGATAAAAGCAAACGTTTAATAAAAAATTAATTGATGTCCACACAAAGCCATCTCTCAATCTTGTTAACATTGGGCAGCTGAGTTGTGGATCTTCAATAAAACTATTAAGATATACAATTGTCCCACCTGACTTGAGAAAAGTGCATGCGCGTGAAACGCGTTGTCGTAGCAACATCTCGCTGTGCACCGTTGCGGTCCAATTACCTAGATGGTGGATTGTCTGTGGCTTCTTCCCAGCAGTCCAGTCACATCACCTCTGGCACATGAGGCCCTGGGTACGGGAGTTTAGCAGAGCCTTCTGCTGCATGGTGGAATATACAATACACCTGCCCACTGGATCATTTTTGCTCTGTCCAGAGGCAAATTGCACCATTGCATACCAGGCATTATGTAAGTGTCAGTATCACAAGCTCATTTATGGTACAAGTGTATATCTTAATCTGATAGCTTTATTCAAGATCCACAACTCTGCCAGATGTTAAGATTGAGAGATGGCTTTGCGTGCATTTTAATACATTTTTAATAAACATTTTCCTTTATCAATTTCTTCAAGCCCTTGATGGACTATGTTTATTGTATTGACCTATTTTAGATAGCCCAAGAGACATTTCTGCGGAATATTAGTGGTTGTAAGCCCTTTTAGAGATACGTTCTGTTTGTGTTGTTTATTCCACCTTCCAAATGGTTTATCTCCAGCAGCTATGGACAATTTTTGGGTCTTACTGTTTTTGAACTTTTATTCGATTGCTTGAAAGGTTTTTATTAAAAAACCTGTATATAGTACACTGAAATGGCAACAAAAAGGCAGCCACGTACTGGTTTTAAAAAGTCCTTTACAATATATTTGAATACTGTCGACTATATCATCTTACCAATAGTCTCCTTGAAAGTACAAATAATGGCTCTGTTTAAACAAGTACCAAATCCAGTTACTATGTGATGTAGAAGACTTATAAACTAATAAACCACCTTTACCTCCCCTGACAGCCAAATCCTCCTTCCTTGGTGTCTCACACGCTCCCCCACCAGGACACTGCAGCTCATTATGGGAGGAATAATTTTTAAATTAAATGTGTACATAGGGCAGCCATATGTGTTCATTACATATACAGGCTCTCCTTCCTGCTTTCCAGTACTAAAAAATGGCTGTTCTTTACTACTATTTCTCACAATAGAAGTCCATCAGTCAGCTGAAAATAATACACCCTGAGCCACAGATATCATCTCAACAGCCCTGAATCAGTGGGACAAGGTGTCTGTGGAAGCTAAAGGCAATGTACATATCTTTATATTTTATACAAAAACAAAAGGCGACCATAGATGTGATTTTCTTTCCTGGAACCACAGGGAAAAAAAAAAAGAAATATGCTTGATTTCTATATTAACACAGTCAGTGTTGATGGGGGAATCCCTCCCACAGATGTATTTCGTTTTCCTGGTAGGCCCATGGAGCAGTCCCTGATTGGACTCTCAGCCAGTCCCTGCTTCACCAGCCGAGATTCAAGTTGTCTATGGATGGTTTATCTCTCACTGACATGCTGGTAAAAAATGAAAAGGTTTCTGATAGTAGTAGGACTCCTGTTTACTATCTTACCTTGTTCTTTTCCGAATTTTCTGCCACTGTTTTCAAGTGGGTACAAAGGAATTTGAGGGTTTGGTAATGATGTGCTGGCAAGTCACGGATCTAAGAAGGAAGAAAAGGCAGGTAATTAAAATAGAGCAGGAGAGAAAGGATTTTGATCTTATACCATAAGCCTTAAGAGCAGTCAATCAGAAATTAGCGTTTGCTAAAATACCCATTCAGAGTTTCAGAAAGGCAATTTCCAATCGGCTACACAGAAATTCTTTTGGGCTTGAAACCATTTAAAGGCCAATGCCTTGAAGGATGCCATAAAAGCTAGCTTGGTAATTATAAACAATCCAAGCTACCACCGATGGCCTCTTCTTGAAAAAAGAACCAAAAGGGAAAACTTTTTTTTATTTCTGGATAGCATAAGGGAAGGATATAATCCCTGTCTTTTTTTTTTTTGTCTTGTGTCTCATTAGGAAGCTGTCCCTTCACCTTCTGTCCCATAGCCAAAACAGGAAGTGAGGAAATCCCTCTCAAGTGTCCCCAGAATTAGTGTCCCCAATGGAAGCTTTCCCCTCTATGTCAGTTCTTGTAACAACCCAAAATTTGGGATTTTCCTTTAGGGCCCTTTCACATGGCCGCTCCGTGTGTCCGCAAATCATCCTATTTTTTTGCGGATGATTTGCGGACATAATGTAAGTCTATGGCATTGCGGATGTCAGTGGAATACCATCCGCTGACATCCGATTTTCTTCCTTTCAGTTGTGTTCCGTTTTTTGGAACGGAACAGAACCCTATTTTTTCATCCGTTCAAAAAACGGAAAGGAAGGAAAATCGGATGTCAGCGGTGTCACCCGCTGACATCCACAATGCCCATAGACTTACATTATGTCCGCATATCATCCGCAAACGGATGGGATGATATGCGGACATACGGAGCAGATGACACAAATGTCATCCGCTCCGTGAAAAAAAAAAAAAAAGTCCCGCAGCGGAGCTTTCACACGGAGCGGCCGTGTGAAAGAGCCCTTACTTTCATCCTCGATGATAATAGTAAACAAAACAAATAAAGAGGGTAAAATCTCCCCCCAAAGGGGACACATACAGCAGTAAAAACTTGACAGGTGTTACAATCCTTCTTGACTATTTCGTAACGAAAAAAAAAGTTTTGCCTTTAGTTATACTTTTATATACTAGCCGCTTGTCTCCTATGCTATAGTCATTTTGAGCCATTGGTCCAAAAGTGAGCACATAGGCACGTCTACCTTTTCTGCTCTGCATTCAAGTTCTGGGTCAGTGACACAACATACTAAAATCACTGGAACAGCAAACAGCATTTCCAAAAAGAGGTCTGCAATGGCACCCCTTGTATGTCTCTCAAGAATTTTCACTTAAAAATAAAAATCTGAAAATGCAACTACCTCCCCACACTGATAAAAAAAAAAGTGTGCACACAACATTAATCATTATGCAGGCGGTAACAATGGACAGGACCGGCATTAAAGGTAGGCAGCATTCATATATACAGTGGGTACGGAAAAAGTATTCAGACCCCCTTAAATTTTTCACACTTTGTTATATTGCAGCCATTTGCTAAAATCATTTAAGTTCATTCTTCTTCCTCATGAATGTACACATAGCACCCCATACTGACAGAAAAGCACAGAATTGTTGACATTGTTGCAGATTTATTAAAAAAGAAAAACTGAAATATCACATGGTCCTAAGTATTCAGACCCTTTGCTGTGACACTCATATTTAACTCAGGTGCTTTCCATTTCTTCTGATCATCCTTGAGATGGTTCTACACCTTCATTTGAGTCCAGCTGTGTTTGATTATACTGATTGGACTTGATTAGGAAAGCCACACACCTGTCTATATAAGACATTCCAGATCACAATGCATGTCAGAGCAAATGAAAATCATGAGGTCAAAGGAACTGCCTGAAGAGCTCAGACAGAATTGTGGCAAGGCACAGATCTGGCCAAGGTTACAAAAAGATTTCTGCTGCACTTAAGGTTCCTAAGAACGGAAATGGAAGATGTTTTGGACGACCAGAACCCTTCTTAGAGCTGGCCGTCCGGCCAAACTGAGCTATCGGGGGAGAAGAGCCTTGGTGAGAGAGGTAAAGAAGAACCCAAAGATCACAGTGGATGAGCTCCAGAGATGCAGTCAGGAGATGGGAGAAAGTTGTAGAAAGTCAACCATCACTGCAGCCCTCCACCAGTCGGGGCTTTATGGCAGAGTGGCCCGACGGAAGCCTCTCCTCAGTGTAAGACACATGAAAGCCCGCACTGCTCATCACCTGTCCAATACAGTCCCAACAGTGAAGCATGGTGGTGGCAGCATCATGCTGTGGGGGTGTTTTTCAGCTGCAGGGACAGGACGACTGGTTGCAATCGAGGGAAAGATGAATGCGGCCAAGTACAGGGATATCCTGGACAAAAACCTTCTCCAGAGTGCTCTGGACCTCACACTGGGCCGAAGGTTTACCTTCCAACAAGACAATGACCCTAAGCACACAGCTAAAATAACGAAGGAGTGGCTTCACAACAACTCCGTGACTGTTCTTGAATGGCCCAGCCAGAGCCCTGACTTAAACCCAATTGAGCATCTCTGGAGAGACCTAAAAATGGCTGTCCACCAACGTTTACCATCCAACCTGACAGAACTGGAGAGGATCTGCAAGGAGGAATGGCAGAGGATCCCCAAATCCAGGTGTGAAAGACTTGTTGCATCTTTCCCAAAAAGACTCCTGGCTGTATTAGATCAAAAGGGGGCTTCTACTAAAGTCTGAATACTTAGGACCATGTGATATTTCAGTTTTTCTTTTTTAATAAATCTGCAACAATGTCAACAATTCTGTGTTTTTCTGTCAGTATGGGGTGCTATGTGTACATTCATGAGGAAGAAGAATGAACTTAAATGATTTTAGCAAATGGCTGCAATATAACAACAGAGAGTGAAAAATTTAAGGGGGTCTGAATACTTTCTGTACCCACTGTGTATATATATATATATATATATATATATATATATATATATATATATAAGGACTGCATCAGATAAATATGGCCTCATGTCTATAATACACACTGAAGGGCTTTATATTTGTTACAGGTGAGAACTTCAGACATAAACAGACAAGCAACTAACATTTTCAGAAAGAGGTCATGTCATGGCAGCCCACACATCTCTCATGACGTGTGCACTTCAAGAACACTTGTTTAGAAAGGAAGAATAAAGTGAGAAGACACTCACCAGATTTCTCAGAGTTTTAAGCCTCTCATTGGGGTCTTCTTTGCGGTTTGCTTCAATGAAATCATTGTATTTGTCTAAAAAAAGGGGGGGGGGGGGAAGGCTCTGTAAATGAGACAGGCTAAGGAACAATGTAAAGAACGGACAAATATTTGATGACATACAAGAATAAATTAAGTGTAAAATATGTAATTTCTGATCATATGAAAGTTAAAGGAAAACAACTAAAGAAAAGTCTGTAAACTGATATTAAAGATTTCTACACAGTAGCTGAGAAGTGTGTGCACACAGGAGAGCCACTAGGTGGCGGTAGAGCAAGTAAAAATACTAATCGCTTTTATGTTCTAAAAGCAATTAAATTCCCTTTACCCATCTACTGGTGTTAGATCTTTACCTTGTAGTGGGTTTGTTATAAACCTAATACATCCCCCTTTAATATAATAAAAAAACAAGACAGACATGATTCTTTTTTTTTTAAACAGACAAAAAGAAAAAAACGATCAATCATGCACATATTGTACGTAAAACAGAAGAAGAAAAAGAAAAAGTGGAAAGACAGCAAATTTTTACCATTGGTGAAAAGGGGTTCTGGCAGCTTTCGAAAAAATGACTTCAGGAGACTGCTGATTACATTCAAGTCTCTCCATTTCTGGAATAATAAACAGACAAGTCAAATGACCTCTATAACCTTTCCACACAAATGTCATATATAGAATAAAATCACATTTTCAAAGACTTCCAAGAAATGCGTTAAAAACACTACTAAACATACATTTCTATTGGTAGGTGTTAAAAAAAGAAAAACGTAAACCAACACACCGCTAATTTCCTTCTCTAGTAATCCCATGGAACACCACTGCCACTTTTAGACCTCGTTCATACCATTGTGCAGAGACATCCTTTTTTTGCACGCGTTCTGCAAGGGCACCAAAACAAACTGTTCTCTGTTCACACCACAACACTGGTATCACGTGTGCAGATTTTCTCTGTGCAGGAATCTAACATGTATGCAGTTTTCTGCATGGAAAAAGAACTGACATGGCATCAACATTGGTGTGAATAAAGCACATAAGTGACGCACATGAAAACGGATATAAACTGATGTCTCTGCAAGCGAAATCTGCAGTTTTCTATCAGTTTTCATGCAGGTATGGTGTGAACAAGCAGAGTTCAAGCTTGTTTTTTTTCTTTTTTTATAAATAAGCCCTGGGATGTTTACACCTAATGTTATTTACAATGGAATGTGTATAAAATGTATGTATTCTAATTCATATTCTTTTCAAATAAACTTACTTTGCAGCCCCAGTGACCACCCCTCCCTTCTTCATTTGAAGCCCACTTGTTCCTCTATCTGGGATACGGGGCTGCTGGCTACCCAGCATGCACCTCCCGTTCTCACGCATACACATAGCAAGGCGCACTCATTGTGATGCTATCAGCCGCAGATGTCGATTGACCCCTGGGATTGATGACACTCGTATCCCAGGAGCCAATGGGCAGGCAGATGACGACACAGTGGAACTCCGCTTTAAATGAACCTATGCAGCTGATACCTACCAAAGACCCCTCACCTTTGTCTGCAGCTCTAAAGCTGGCTACACACTATATAATTTTATTGTACAACTTTCCTTTAGATTTACCAAAACATTATAATAGGAGGTCAAACCTAAACACTTTCAAATTGTATGCAATCAGGCAGTCCCTTGCCCTACATAGTTGAAGGTAAATCTAAAAGAAGTTGAACAAAAAAAAAAAATAGTATAATGCGTATTCAGCTTTAGATGGAGCTTATGTAGGGGGTTAAAAGGGAACTAAACACATGGATTTAAAGTGATTGTAAAGGTTTTTTTTTTTTTTTTCAAAATAACAAGCATGTTATACTTACCTGCTCTATGCAAGGGTTTTTCCCAGAGCAGCCCCGATCCTTATTTTCTGGGGTGCCTCGTAGGCAGTCCTGGCACATCGGGTGCCCCCCAGGGAGAGCCACTTTCCATGGGGCTCACGTGCATTGACACAGACAGCGGGACTCTGCCCCGCCCCCACATCACTGGATTTGATTGACAATCTATCCAATGAAGACCTGAGACAGCAGATGGAGCTTCTGGGCTTGTGCTGGAACGTTTGGGTTCAGGTAAGGGGCCTGGGGGCAGCTGCAATCAAGGTTTTTCACCTTGATGCATAGAATGCATTAAGGTGAAAAACTTTGAGACTTTAAAACTCCTTTAACAGTTTGCATGTTGCAGGACTGCAATGGTCACATTAACTTTCTCTCTGTCAAACCATCAAATAGCTGGAGTCATAACTGATCACATGTGCAGCATTATGGCATTTGAAGATCAACAGAGGCTAAGATGATAGGGTTTAGGTTCGCTATAAGGGCCTTCTCTCTTCCCAGCACTCAGGCCTGATGATTCCCCGCCAGTGGTGACTCCAGGAACAATATATGGGGGGGGGGGGGGGGGGGAGGTGCACATTAGATACACTGGAAGGGGGATCTCTGTGGCTTCTGGATTGTAAAGGGGAACTCTAATGTAAGGGGGTCTCTGCTCACCAAAGCCTCCTTACATCAGAGTCCCTCTTTCATTATTAGCGTACTCACTGGGAGGCAGGGGGAAACATCACTCACAGCAGATGGACAGATTAGCAGGCAGTGCCATCTTAGCAGCATTATTGCTCCTCAGGGCAAAATAATACACTGGGGCCCCTACAATGAAGATAGTAACCTGCAGCGAATTTGGGTATGGCCAAATTTTGCTACATATTGGGTGCGGCTTTTTAGGCGGATTAGAACTTTTAGTTTAATTTTGTACTATTTTTTTTTTTTTAAATAACTTTTTACACTTTTTTTCACAACGCTGTTGGGGGGGTCTTTGGTGATCTATCAGGGGTCTAAACAGACCCCTGAAGTCTCAATTTGATACAGTGAAAAAAAAAGGACTGAGGAAACATTTCCCAGTTGGGAATGAGTTTGTGCAGGGTACCAAAGGGATCTAGGGGGGCTCTGAGGGAGGAAGAGGGGCTGAAAAGGCTCTATGGGCTCATTCAGATGTTCTGCTGTCATTGCTGGTGTTTGACAGGCAGTGAGGGGTGGTCTATCCTTGCCCTGAGATAGGTGGTCACGGTGGTAAAGCCAAGGCTTAACCACCTGCTCTTACTGGCCTCGTTTATACTTGTGGTTTTGCGGGCGGTAAAAACAGACAGTGGGGACATGATTTTACCTACAAAAAACATGAGCTATGTTGCGTGGATACAGCCCTAGATAGTTTTAACTGACTCAACATAGGAACCTCAAATGACAGAATGGGGTGACGGGGAAGTAAATGGTCTTAAAGCTGAACTTGAGGTGTAGTCTTCATTGCATACTTACACTAGTCCAGCTTGGACCTCAGGTCCTGTTCTGGGGGTGATATTGTCACCCCTTCTCTACATCTCATCCAATCAGAGAATACCTTGTATTCACTGAAAAAATAAAAGGCATTCTGTAAATGGCAGCATTGCAGAACGAGCAAACCACTATAGTGTGTGCAATTGGGCAGCTGCTTGGCACAGGACCTGGAAGATTGTAGTAAAAAAACTGTACTACAGTGACTGCCAGCTTTTACAGCGGTCCTTCAGGTATGAGATATGCATAATTACATTGGTCCAAGCTGGACTAATGCGTGTATTTAAGATCATACCTGCAAGTTCAGCTTTAGGACTGCTTACAGCAAGTTAAAATATAACTAAAAGGCAAAACTTTTTTTAGTTTTAAATAGAGTGGAGATGGATTAGAACACCTGTTAGTTTTTATTGCTGTCTGTGCTCTTGTCAGGGAGATTCACCCTATTTGTCCTGTTTACCATGATCAAGGAAAGTGAAAGTAAAGTTTTTATTGCTGTCTGTGCTCCTGTCAGGGAGATTCACCCTCTCTATTTGTCCTGTTTACCATTATCAACGAAAGTGAAAGTAAAAAAAAAAAAAAAAAAAAAAAAATTTGGATTAACATCAAAACACTAATAGCGGGGAAATCTTGCAATGGGGACATACGTTCTGGAAAGAGCAAGGAATTCCCCTAATTTTCTAAGGATTTTATCTCACTTTCTGTTCTGATGTGACAGGAAGGCAATTCTCCCCAATGGGACACAGATGGCAAAAAAATAATCTGACAAAGGTTATAACTCTTCCTTACTCTATCCAAAATGAAAAAAACATATTGCCTATAGTTTTTCTTTAAGCCTTTTAGCTTAGCCAGGAAAAACTGAAATCCTTTTACTTTAAAGCGGAGTACCGGCCTCAAAAATTTTTTTTGATAAAAATACCCCGGGACAGTCAGGGCTAGTGCATTTCAGCAATGATAGCCTCTCAACTGTCCCCGGGTTCACTTACCTTTCAGAAGAAATACTTACCTTGAAAATGTCTTGTCCAGCGCTGCCATCTCAGGTGTGGGCAACTGAAGCCAGAGCGTCCTCTTCGGTGACGTCGGAGTCCCAGAATGCCCTGCTCATCACTTCCGGTGCAGGCGTGTCATCCCTGCACAGCTTCTGGGCATGCCCAGAAGCTGTGCAGGGATGACACGCCTGCACCGGAAGTGACGAGCAGGGCCGACGCAGGCACATTGACTCATGGGAGCGATGATGTTCGGCTCCCAGGAGTCAATGCAAGCAGGAAGTCACAGCGTGGGCCACGCCCGCAGAAGGAGGAAGTGGAAGGAAGGCAAGTATATTTTCTTCAAAAACAAGGTAAGTAAAGCAAAAAAATAAATCGTGATTATCCAATTCTTTTTCAGGTTACTTAGAGCAAGCAGATGTCAAATTTTCGTTTTGAAGCTGGAACTCCACTTTAAGCTGTTCTTCCATTGGGTTCTACTGACTAGATCCTGTCTGCAAGGCCACTAGCTGGTAAAATATATTACTGATACACAGCCATACGAGGCAGGAGTTCTCGGTGGTAACCAGTACATTTGATGAGGAGAGGCTTCAGTCTGGCAAGTACTGGAGACAGTGGAATGAGGGTCCTTTTGATGCTTACAAAGCAACTATAGGTAGGAGCTTGCGGGCTTCACTACTCCAAACAAGGCAATTACTAGAAATCCTATTCATAAACTCACATCATCCTGCAGATCAATATCGGTCATTCCTTTGTTAAGTTCTTCTTGCATGCTTGCAATGGCTGCATTATTTCCAGGGACCCTGTATATGCCAGTGTTCTCCAGGCCTCTTTCCTCAACCAGCCGACAGCAGGTGTCCACTATCCATGGGATAAACTAAGAAGAAATAGAATGTGGTTAGCTCAGGCCTTTTGGCATACAAATAACACTGACTGTGCAAAGTTGGCAGTTACTTTATTAGATTGTGCTGGGGGACAATCATCAAGTCGAACGCCAAAGGTGCCACCACCTGAAGGTTTCTTCTCAAAAGTCTTTCTCATCATGTTATTAAATCCTTTCCTCCATGTACCTTTGTCTTTAGGTGGGCTGGTGTCATCTACAAGTTAAAAACAAGGAGAATAAGTTTATGTAAACCCTTTGCCCTTACAAATACAAATAATAATTCAATAATGAATGAGTCAAAAGATTAACAGAGAGCAATTTATGAGTCAACAGCGCGCTCGGTCATGGGAGAGCGGAGTCTGAGAGTCTCTTCAGACACACAAAGGCTCGGATCCAAGGTGGAACTCATGACTCAAACACAAGACTCCATTATACAATAGAAACCATTTTTACATGGTAAATACAGTCAATTGCTTGGCATCTCACCCTACCTAAAGAGACATTTAAACTTCTTCAAAGGGAAGAAATGAAAAACTAAGTAAACTGCAATTGGGCGCACGTGGTTTGAAAAAAAAAGGGCAAAGGAGCATTTTAGCACCTGGCTATTTCATCATTCACTGCAATCAGCAAGCTTTGGAAATGCGTTATAAGTTGTATACATGGGTACATTCCCACATAGCAGTATTTGATGAGCGCAGGAAAACAACCTTCCATTTTAGGAGAGCACATCCAATACACAATATGGAGCTTAGGCAGATATTTAGGCTAAGGGCACAATAAGCAAAACGTACATATTATGGTGTGTGTGAGAGTGTGTGTGGGGGGGGGGGACCTTTCTAAGCAAAAAAGAACTTGACAAAGGACTGAAAGCTGCAGCACTACAGCCAACATTCGTAGTTACAAGGACTTGCTCTTTCAGGTAAACGTCACCATAATTCAAAAACCACCTTCTGAAAATATACTACAGCAGAACGGCTATTTCCCTTCGTGATTTGATGTCATTGTAGCTCTCAGGAGTTGTGTGTTGGACTTGCATATTGATTTAGCTGTAGAGCACACAAATTAATTTTGGCACGAAAGTTCAGAAAGCATTCCTGACAAACCTTTAGTGAGCAGTTTGCGCTCAGAGTCCTGCTTGGGAGAGTGAGGACTCTGCAGTCTAGAATCAGATTTCGTGCCTAGGAAACTCAGAGGCTGGCGAGTGGGCTTGGGCGATGGTTCCGATTTGTTGTTGGATGATCTGGAAGAAAAGGATTATGGTAAAGAAAACCTGAGCTACATAGTGACAAGAAAAAAATTGGCTTTTTAAGTTAACACTTACTTTGCTGTGTTGTAGCCGCCAAGTCTATTTAAAATATTCTCATTTGCTTTGTCTGTTTGCTGTGGGAGAAAAAAAAAAATTACCAGACTTGTAAATGACAAAAAAAAAACACAATATTTCTCATTAAAGCGGAGTTCCGGCCTCGGGGGTCAATTTGAGCTAAAAATACCACCGGGACAGTCAGGGCTAGTACATTCCATAATGGATAGCCTCTGAACTGTCCCGGGTGTCCCTCTTCGTGTCCTATTCCGTGATGTCGCAGTCCCACAATGCAATGCACCGGCCCTGCTCGTCACTTCCGGTGCAGGCGCGGCATCCCTGCACAGCTTCTGGGCATGCCCAGAAGCTGTTTAGCAGTGAATGCCATGCCTGCACCGGAAGTGACGAGCGGGGCCGGTGCAAGCGCATTGATTCCTGAGAGCTGGAATAGAAAATGCCCCATCTTTTGTTTTAGTGAAAGGCACAGTGCCACTTTCTTAGTATCAATGGGAGCAATGGTGCCCCATTGTTGGTATTCAAGGGAGGAATGGTGCCCCATCGGTGTCAGTGGGAGGAATGGTGCCCCAACATTGGCGTTCGTGGGAGAAATGGTGCCCCATAATTGGTGTCAGTGGGAGCAATGGTGCCCAAAGGACAGGATAAGGGCCACATCTGGCCTACGGGCTTCAGTTTGGAGACTGTTTTAAACCATAAGATTGGTCCTTCCCTGGGATGGCCAGGAACTGACCAATAGAGGTCGTCAGGATGGGCAAAACCAAGTCTTGACACTGAGATTTAGATAATAGAATGCCCGGCAGACATCTAAAATACCCAAACATTCTGGGAATGGTCAAAAATACTACAACTTTTGCAAGTGATCTTACAGAGTGTTTATTGAATTGAAATCACCACAAAAGTTCTCAGTTTAGCCCAAATGCTGCAATCATTAAAGAGCCAAATGATGGTGTAACACCTACTGATGAATACTCAGTGATGCAAAATAAACACATAATTGGGGATTAATGCTATAAGGTTACAGCCTTGTGGTAGGGCAGAAATAGAATACTGTAGAGGAAATCTTGCTATTGAAGACAGGTTCTTACAAGTTCTAGGAGGAGTTAAATGTTAATAGAAAAGATTACAGTGCGATACCTCATCATCCACACTGCAGTTCTCCCGTATGGCATTAATCCAAGCCAACATATCATCTCTGTCTTCAGCCTGGAAGAGGTACTCGTGATCGACAGTTATAATGCGAAATACATTCTTGCGCTTAGTTTCACTGTATGATATATCTGCTAAACATCCACAGAGATTGATGGTATGCTCCTCTTCAGACTGGGAGGACCAAAGTCCAGCTTGATTCTTTTTGTCTTTGTGCAAATATAAGGAGTTGTTCCGTAATATGACGTACATCTGTTTCCAGGGCTTCATAATTCGCTACAAAACACAGGTTACCGTTACAAATTGAACCAATGATCATATAACTAATGCTTCAATTCATAAGATAGGTTAGATTCATATTTTCTGAGGCCAATAGGGAAAGTATAATGACTTTTTCTGGAACAAAATATGACGTTTCCATTTTTAAAATATGCCATAATAAATATGGACTATTATATGACCAATTATTATATGAATAACTGTATTTGGGTATTTTCCCACCTTAAGGAAAAGACTGCAATACCAACTCAAATATGTGCCCACAAGAAAGCAACCAAACATTCCCTTTAAAAGCCTAACCTATCGGATGCTAAACACTGACATGAAATTCACTTTGTTGCTTACCTTTCCTTTTTCAGTGACAAGCTGTCTGAAAAACAAGTAACCCTCTTTGTTTGAATCGCTGAACACATCGGAGGAAGAGCCTTTCCTGGACTCCGAATCTTCAGAAGACTGCACGCTCTCTGGTGCCTGTAGGAAATAGTTTGGGCAAAACAGATTAAGGTGGAGTTTTGTCTAAATAGTCAGGAAATATAATGAAGTCTGGGCTTGTTTGCTGCCCTTTACATGAAAGAAAAGGCAACTTGTATAGATGATGGCTCGATTAGAGTTGTGCCACGTGGGTTAGAGGATGTTGATGACATCAAAGTAAACATTACCTCTAGGGGTACCTGTGATCGTATTGGGGGCCGTTGGCAGACTATAAATTCATGTATTTTTTTTTTATTTTTAATTCAAATATTTTATTGAGCAATGCAAAAGCCATCATATACAAAGTACCGTCTATTGCTAATAAGGATTGGCTCCAGGCAGGGAGAGATACAGGAATAAACATTGTTAACAGGTAGGATCAAATAATAACCCCAACACAGGGGGGCGATCTATATATGGGTAATGTAAATCAGACAGTTGATGGCACACAGCAACATATTGTACAATTTAAGGATAAAGGAAGCAAGAAAGCCGACAATTGGATGCTCCAACCCAGCCATGGCCCGGGGAGTAGTGGGGACCAGGCAAAGTTGGCAACATATGCAGGAAAGTACAACTTAAAAAAAGAGGGGGGTATTAAAAGATGGTAGGAGTGTAAAATAAAAAAAAGGGGGGGGGGTGGTGGTTAAAGGAAGAAATGGATCCGGGGGATGAACGGACAACGGTCCCAAGAATGCAATCAAAAGACAAAAGAGAGTCAGTTCAGGCTCCATAAAGGTTGCGTCAATCAGGAAGTTCATGTAATTTTTATACAAAAACACTCTTCTTTAGGTTTCATTTTTTCCATTTAAAAACTTTAGGGGTGTTTTTGAGATGTGTATACAGAGAATACCAAAGAAAAACAAACATTGGGGGGTCCTTCGGATACAGTATCATGCACTACCTGGTAGCACTATGTAATGATATAGATGATAAACTACATTTGTCCATGACAAATGCAAATGATTCATGCATTGCGGTGGATAATCCGATAGAGAGCATGATGCAGCCTTTCTACCCTATGAACTATCATGTGTATAAATTACCATGGTTGGTGACCATGCCAATTTGGCCATGAACAATCGTAACTGGTTTAAAGGAAGATTTTTACCCTCTGGGGTCTGAAAAACAAATACTACACAAAAAAGCCAATATATTTCTTTTAAATATCCATTTCCAAGAAAGAGTTAAGTTGTGTAAAGCCCTCAGCTCATTAACTACTTCTGAAAAGAATAGCTGCTCAGCCATGTTGGCATAGGCCAGTTGCTAGTGATGTTCTCCTGCAGAAGTTGATGAGCTGTAAAAGGCTGATGAATCTAATTTGCAAAAGGGTAAAGAAAAACTTTTTTTTCTAAAGAATGTCTTCTAAAGTTATGCCTTGGTAACAAGAATTTCCCCTTCTGCCCTAAACTGACCCCTGTAAAATGGCTTTGAAAATATTCTAGAACCCCCATGGCGTGTACTTTTTTTACACATATTGCAAAATCTTGACATATATCACTGATCTGATTTGCGAATCCCATCACAATCAGCCAGAAAGTATTAAAACCCTCCGACCACAAAGCAGAACAATTTGATTTTCACACGCTATGGTTTAAGTGATGTGAAGAAACAATTTACAGAAGTCCAGACAAAACTTCAAGGAGAAGCCATGCCTGCTTCATAAGTCAACACAAAAAGATCAGACGTCCACAAGCAGTGAGCAAACAAGTTAAATCCCTACTTGGCATCCCTACATTTATGGTAGCAGGACAAATACAACAAAAACAAATAATGAAACCTAAAAATCTAACCTTGATGCCCTTTAGGCTGGAGACATGTTTCAGATTACGTCTGGAAGTAAATAAAAAGATGTGAATACAGAGCAATTTTAAGCTGGAAACAGAAGGAATGGGGAGAGTTTAACAAACTTACACTCTCCCTTCCTCTTTATAGTCATCCAGACCCTCATCACACGATTTAGACCTCTCTGTCTTGGAGGCGGCATGCACTTCAAGAACACTAGGTCTTGTCGACTCTGAAATGAAATTGGCAAAAAAAAAAAATTAATGAAGCGTTACAACTTGCAGACCAATATTTATTTAACCCTTTTACAGCCAGTCATGTAACTGATACAGCACTAATACAGTAAAACCTTGGACTGCGGGCATCATTTGTTACGGGAAAATGGTTGTAATTCAAAGTACTCGTACATCAAAGCAAATTTCCCCATAAGAAATAGAAACTCAGATGATTTGTTCCATAACCATTTATTCATATGTCCTTCAGTTTATAGTCCATATAAAAAGATTATAGCAATGGGGACCAGGAGCAAAATCCATCAGGAGCTACAGAGTATAAAAGAAGTGAGGCGCCTCTAAGTGTAGCAATATGGTTACATTTAATGAAGGTTCAACATTTAGCAACTTACATGGTTGATGATTAAAATAGGCACATCTAAGTATTCAGGCATCCGGGGTAAAGCTGTCCACATAGACCGTCTTCCGCACTGCCGGCTCTCACCGATGTCAGTCTGCAATGGTGATCGGGAAGACTACCCTGCAGTAGAGCGATCTGAAAGCGAAGCTTGAAGCGCTCATGGAGCACAGCATGGAAGGGATGACGATGGCAGTGCAGAGGACGGTCTATGTGGATAGCTTTACCCCTGATGCCTGCATACTTAGATGTGCTAGTTTTAATCATCAATCATGTGGGCTGCTAAATGTTGAACCTTCATTAAATGTAACCATATTGCTACACTTAGAGGCGCTTCTCTTCTCTCTTATACTCAGTTGTGACGCTACTTGTATATCAAGACTTCGCTCGTTTATCAAGTCAATTTATAAAAAAAAATTTGATTGGCTTTCAAAACACTCTCAGACCAAGTTCCTCTCAATCCAAGGTTTTACTGTATAAGCTATCTACAAAAGCCATCAAGATGCCTATTATACAATGGCTTTTCTGATTACTTTTCTGCCGTGTGGGGGTTCCACTGCCTTTCAGGCCCCATTCACACCTGAGCAGAGCGATTTTCAGGCATTTTGTTTTGCAAGTGTATTACAAATGTTTCAGAAGCGTATTACAAGCATTTTACAGGTGTATTCAAGCTTCAGGTGTTTTTATTTTAGCCAATAGAAAACACTAGGGGGAGGAGATTAGGGGTGGAGAGCTGCTGTTTTGCCATAAAACCTGCAATGAAACGCTAGTAAAATACCCATGCTGAGCATTTTTCAGGTGCTCCCATTGAAGTCTATAAGGCCAATCTCCCTCCATTCTGCCTAAAATGTACTTTGAGTGACAGGTGTTTTGCTACATGCAACAAAATGCTCAGATGTGAACAAGGGCAATAAAATGAATTGTATTTTGTCGAGTGTATTAGAGCTACAAGCACACCACTAGGTCCCCACCTTATAGCAATCCCACTGGGTCCTGGGTGTTAATGGCACTGCCATTTATTCTGAATGACAGCTAAAACGCACCTTCTGATGAGCGTTCTGACACACACATTTCTGTAGAAGGGGCTGTGTGTATAAGGCCCCATTCACACTAGTGCGACTTGTCCCGCGATTTTGGACCGCAAAATCGCATGACAAGTCGTTTTCCATTATTTTCAATGAGCCCCATTCATATCAGTGTGTTTTGAAGTTGCACCAACTTCAAAAGTAGTTCCTGCACTACTTTGCCACGATTTTAATGTGTTTTGAGGCATATAGCCTTGCCATTGCTTTCAAAATCGCGGTAAAATTGCGTTGCACTAGTGTGAATGGGGCCTAAGTGGGCGTTGAATGGACCACCAGCTAAAACCGTGAGTAATCAGAGCGAGAAATGTCACCAGCACATCATGGGTCTCCAAAATAGGTCCAAAGCTTTATTCAGCAATCACATTGATACAGCAACATTTCGGAGCCTCACAGGACCCCTTCATCAAGCATGCGTTGGAGCGCAGCACAAGACAATTCACTAACGAGCATTTTTGTTTTTTGATACTGCACCACAAGGCTGCACTGCAACTCGTCCCATCAGTAAGGTGCGTTGATTTGCCATTCGAATGAATTGTTCAAGACCCAACAAGACTGCATGGATTATAGATAACCTCACATACTGTATATAAAGGCAGCATAACAAGTGTTTCAGCAACAACCCTAACACAAAAAAATGACCCCAAAATATTGTGGTTTGGGCATGTGGGTTAAATCCCCCAATACCTTCCAATTTAACTTACCAGTCTCGTGAGAGAGATGTCGACAGAATAGCGGCACCGGGGACGTGGGGCTGGGAGGAACAGTGGTTATGGTAGGAGGCGGCTGTACAGATATGGAGATTACAGCTGAGGCAGGAATGTTGCCAATTTCATGGTCAATGCTAGGGCTGGTGGGTTCATCTGCAAGAAGAAAAAAAAAGTTCAAAATGATACATAGATCACATCAAAAAACTGGTTGCTTGCTGCAAATAGGTTCTTAAACTTCTTAATTAGAATTATCACACTTACAACAATCTCTACTGAATAGTGGAAGATAAAACTCACGTGTTGTGCAGACTAGCATGATTAATGATTGGCTGTTTGGGCTCCAATCAGTAGGATCCTTTAATAAAAGGAAGAGTGACCGCCACAAAAGTCCTTCCTCAAATGTTCTCTCACGCAGCAAATGTTAACCATACAGCTGCATCATTCATTCAGAGATATGTGATTGAATGAACTTCAAATAGATTTGTAGTTCTCAATGGAACACAAGCGAGGTAAACACTGCACTTGTAGTACATGGACATTTCCTCCAGCTCTCTAACCGAAAGTCTCTACCTCAGCCTGTTTAGCCTGTTAAACATTGCAACCTCATTTGCAAAAAATAAACAGATTTTTTTCCCCTGAAAATTTAGTATATGTTCATTTATTATTTCTTTATAAAAAGGTTGACTTATGGTAAAGTCTCATTTAAAAAATGGCAAACATGTTATACTTACCTACTCTGTGCAGTTGGTTTTGCACAGAGCAGCCTGGATCCTTCTCTTCTCGGGTCCCTCATTGCTGCTCCTGGCCCCTCCTTCCTGTTAAGTGCCCCCACATCAAGAAGCTTGCTATGGGGGCACCTGGGCCGAGCTGCAGCTCCGTGTGTCCATTCAGACCCGAAGCTGTGGTTTGGCCCCTTCCACTCTCTCTCCTGATTGGCTAACTGACTTTAATTTATGTCTCAATCAGGAGGGAAAGTACCAGACATCACTGGATAGAGATGGGGCTCAGGTAAGTATTAGGGGGTGCTGGGGAGGCTGCTCTACACAGAAGGCTTTTTATTTTAATTCATAGAATGCATTAGGATAAGAAACCTTACACCCTTAAAACTCCTTTAAGGCAAAAGAAAGATAAAATCTGCAAACACAGGGGACGATTAAAAAAAAAAAAAAAAAAGAAAAAGAAAAAGAAAAACACAACTTGACAGGCCTTGTTCACACGAGCACACTTAAAAGTATGGGAACATTTTTTTTTTTTTTAAATCATACTTACCTAGGTGGATGCAGCATCGGTCTGATGCTGCATCTGTCCCCCACTGGCTCTAAGACAGAGAACCGAGCTATCAAACACCACTGATAGCTCAGCTCAGTTCTCAAAGCTCCATGAGCAGAGAGCTGCTGACTGTCAGTCACTGGCTCTCTGCTCTGCAACTGACCTGAATGGGACTGTGTGCATGGAATACCTGTGCATCCCCCCCCCCCCCCCTCCCAAAAAAAATAAAAAAAAAATCTACGTAACGGTCCATGTAAGGGCTGACATGCCTAAAACAAGCATAAAAGCCAAATGATATGCATTATATAAAATAACAAAAACACAAACAAATCTGTGAAAGACTAAAATGAACAAACCTGTCTCTAAAATAAACCCTTTGAGTAAAAGTGCATCTAAAAACCACTTTTTTTTGTATTTGTTTTCGGTAGAAGAGGGAAGGGTTACAAGCCCATCAAGTTATTGTTGTGGTAGGGATACACCATCTCTGTGTTATGGTGGCCATTGACATTTGCACTGAAAATTAGATCAATTCTAAAATTTTTACTTCTAATTGGGTCACAAAACATCCATTGGGGACACTTGTTCTGGTGACAACTGTGAGAATGGATTTCTTTAACATTGTGTTATGTCTCAAAACAGGAAGGTATGAAAATCACAATTGGATTAAAAAAAAAAAAACACTCATGGATTTAAAATGCACCTGTGCCCAGACAATGGCCATTAGCAATTATTGACCATTTAAAACACACAACTGGCTGTATCCAATATGAGCACAGCTTTAATACAGATTACACCTGGCTGAATTTTTTGGCTCTATAACAAATGCTTTAGACTGATCTGAATTAAATAAACCGATGTGTTAAAAATATAAATTGGCAAGCAAGTCTTTTTAGGAAACGAGAGCAGAAGATATTTTAAACAGTGGCGGTAAATTGGGCAGCCATATACTGACACACTCCCATAGAGAAAACTAAAATCTGACAATTAGCTGCCTATACTTGCATAAGGCAGACGTCACTCTAGCAAAGACAGATTTGCTGGTTCACCTCCTCTTATACTGCGGCTACCTCACTGGCCGGATCAGTGACATGACAACCAATGCCTGGTCCCTTGCCAGGCATTAAAAATCTGTTTTGTCCAGTTAGGGAGTGGCACAGTGGTGATTCTGCAAAGAACTGGCAACTAATACCGCAACATCCTCAACAAAGTTACCTAAACCTCAAATCCATCACTTTCTTTACAGGTGTGGGCAGATAGAGACATTCATTTACCAGCCCAAACACCAAATGCTACTCTTACTGAAAAATGAGGCTCAAAACAGACTTCTGATAGAAGAAGAGATTTAGGCCTGTTTCACACTGCTGCAATTTCAGATTCGACTTGCAATAAATCGGCATGACAAAAAAAAAAAAAAAAAAACATTGCTTCCAATAGTGCCTGTTCACATCAATGCAGCACAGCTGCGATGCAATTTTGGAAAGGGTCCTGTGCTACTTTGGTGCAATTTTTTGGCGCCACAGAATATGCAAACCACAGCCAAAATTGCATCAAAGTCGCACAACATAATCACACTACAAATTACATCAAATCCCATTCCAGTAGTGTGAACTGAGCCTAAGTCAATAGTTAGAGCAGTGTTTCCCAACCTTTTTTCAGTCAAGGCACCCTTTAAAAATATTATCGACCGTCTCAAGGTACCCCATTCTAAAATGTAAAAACGATTAATAGTTTTGCATAATGCAGCAACATCCACACAAGTAGGACACTCAAAGTTCGAGGTGATTTATTCTTCTAAAGCAAACACACTTTTGCAAACTGGTACTGACTAGTATTCCAATGTTTCTCATCGCTCCGTTTTTCTCCATCACTCAGCTAAGGTGCCCTCAAAGCTAACGGAGAGGGGCAGGGGAGGGTCAAACAAGGATGGTATGCAGGCAACTGACATCCTACTTATTAATTGGTGATGCCATTGGTCATTAGGATGCAGGGGCTAGAATGGTTGTAATGGTGCACAATGAAAACCTGTGGCTTTGTGTAACTAAAAGGCAGGCTTTATCCACAGACTGGCTTGCATACAATTTGAGAAATTTTTAGGCATTTTGCCAAGGCGCCCCTGAAGAAACCTCAAGGCACCCTGGTTAACCGCTTGCCGACTGCTCACAGTATATTTACTGCGGCAGTCAGCCCCTCACAGGCAGAGCGACATAGGTCTACGTCGCAAGCCTGTGAGGGCTCTAGTGAGCCGGATGTGTGCTCCCGCTCGGTCACGGACCCCCCCCCCCCCCCGCACGTGTGACTGGCGGACCCGATCGTCCGCCGGTCACTCGCGATCGTCGGTGGAGAGGGAGAAAGGCAGGCGGCTGATGTAAGCAAGCCGCCTGTCATTCTCCCCTGTGTAGGAATAGTGATCTACTATGTAGGACCGTTGATCACTGTTCCTACACCTCAAGCCACAGCCAATCACAGTTAGATCACGCCCCTAGGGACACACATAACCCGACCTAAAAAAAGTTAACCCCTTCACTGCCAGTGTAATTTTACAGTAACAGTGCATATGTATAGCACTGATTACTGTAGAAATGTCACTGGTAACCCCAAAAGTGTCAAAAATGTCAGTCAAGGGTCCGAACTGTCCGCCGCAATGTCGCAGTACCGCAAAAAAAATTGCAGATCGCCGCCATTATGAATTAAAAAAACAACAAAAGTGACAAAAATCTTTCCCTTTTTTAGTAAACGCGATAACTTTTGCGCAAACCAATCAAAATACGCTTTTTGCAATTTTCTTTTACCAAACATATGTAGTATAAAACAAATTGGCCGAAAATGTTAAAAAATTTTGATTTTTACATTTTTTTGGGGGGGAATTTCATATGAAAAAAATGTGAAAAATATTGTTATTTTTGCAAAATTGACGCTCTTTTTTTGTTTATAGCGCATGATCAAAAAAAAAAAAAAAAATCGCACAGATGATCAAATACCACCAAAAGAAAGCTCTGTTTTTGGGAAAAAAAGGACGTCAAATTCGTTTAGGTACAGCGTCGCACGACCGCGCAATTGTCTGTTAAAGTCACGCAGTGCCGAATCGCAAAATAGGCCCTGGTCAGGAAGGGGGTAAAATCTTCCGGGGCTTAAGTGGTTAAAAAAGGCTGAGTTAGAGGACCCATACGAGACAAAAAAAGTAAATCTTCTATGCTTCTATGTCACAAGCTGACCCAAATGTCCACAATCCTCATGTATACAAAATAACATTATAGGCACAGCTAAAACTGCACAAGGCACAATTTTTATAAAGGTAAAGTGTGAGCAGAACATACCAATGCCATCTTCTACTAACAGCTCATAGAAGTCATGACAGTCCAGACAAGTCCAGCAAACTCCAGTCTCCACAGCCAGCAGTGCCATGCTACATGTTGCACCAGTCACTGACCCCTCAATACAAGTGCGGATGTTCACCAATGCATGGCAATGGAAGAAACAGGTGCCAATACTGTAAAGAACTATGTTCAAAAGCCATCCCTGAGAAGTCAAAGTAGAAGCTCGCTAAGTGTAGTACAATGCTCCATCTCCCCAGTGCATCCCTGGTGATTTCATCTGGATGTGAGAGGCTTCATATCCAGCCCCAGGAATATTAACAAGCAAACGTTTGTTCTAGACTGTGCTGGAGATGCATTGTGCTTCTTTGATGGGTCACAAGTCGCTCTGTTTAAAGCTGCAGCATAATGCTGGTGTAGACAATGAGGAGCACCATGGACTGCAGCACCGCTTGGTACAAAAAATAAATAAGGAAATTATTTAAAACCAGACAGTTTTCTGCATTAGTATGCATATAACCGCATGATTCCTTCCACTAAAAAATTATCATTTCCACACTGTTAGCAGATTTACTGTACTATGGGGCTACAAACGTCACCATGAAACTACATGATCAATGTACATCTTATGCAGGTGAAAAATAAAAAGGTGCAGATAGGAAAGCCTTTAACTGCTTCCTGCCTAGGCCATTGTAAAATGACGTTCAGGTGGGAACCGTACTGTTCTGGGAGGACATCATATGATGTCCTCCACAGAACGAGACCGCGCTTTGACACAATCTGTCACCCACTGTTACCAGTGGGTGACTGATCAGTGCCGGTACCATGTGATAGCTGTGACCAATCACAGCAGATCACATGACCATTGTAAAACAAATGGCTTCCTTTCAATTAATACAATTTTGTTGCTAGCTGCAATTGGTCAGAGTGATCACATGGTACACACAGAGACATTAAGTGCCGGTTCACATTTATGCGATCATAAATCTCATGTAATGCAGGGCGCACTGTTCCTAAAATTACATGCGATCTCAGTGCGGTGTAAATTCAGCCATATAGTTTGTATGGCTGAATTCGCACCACAATCGCACTAAACACGCACAGGACCATTTTTTTGGTCCGCAGCAGAATCGGATCGCATGGTGGTTCACACTAGTGCGATCAGATTCTGTGCCAACTCTCAGATCGCACTGCGATATGCGATCTGATCAGGGGGTGTCGTTAACTTTGAATTGACACCCCCAGCGTATCGCATATGGCAGTGTGAACTGCCTGTGCTGCGGATGCGATGCGGGAACACGCTGTATACTCGCAGCGTTCCCGCATCGCAAAAATGTGAGCCGGCACTTACAGTTCGTCTGTACAACATTATTAGCGGTGCCCAATCTCAGCTGTCATTTAGTAAAAATATTTGATTACAGCAGTTAAATTCACTGCTATAAGCAATCATAGTATATAAAAAAAAAAATTATATATATATATATATATATATATATATATATATATATATATATATATATTTATTTGATCAACACTCCAGAGTGGTAGTGTTACTATGGTAACACTAAATTGCTCTCGTCACAGTATGTAAAAAAGAAAAATATATTTTAAAAATGTAAAAAAGTAAAAATTTATTTAGGTTTTTAAAAAAAAAAAAATTCATACTGTCATCAGTCAGTGTTCCTGGTCACTGTCACACCAGTTATAGGACGACGGTGTACTGCACTAGTGACAGTGTGTAAAAAATAAAACCATTTCTTAATTTTCAAATAATTGTGACAAAAAATTATAACTTAAAAAAAAAAAAAAAAAAAAGCTTGCTTTGCCTCTTACCAAATACCTTTGACTGTCTACTTTCCAAAAAGGTCATTTGGGGGTATTTGTACTGTTCTGGCATTTTGGGGGCTTAAGGAATGAGATAGGTAATTTCCAGATACTTATTCAATAGTTTGTGGACTCTCATAACATTCGTACAGACAAAATAATAAACCCCTATTTGGGTTATTTTCGCCAAAGAAATGTAGCAGAATACAGTTTTGCCTAAATTAATAAAAAGGGATTTTTGTAAGATCTTACCGTAAAATCCTTTTCTCTTAAGCTCATTGACAGACGTAGTCCTCTTGATTAATATCAAATTGGGTTATACTGCCCTCTACAGGAGTAGGACACTAGGCAGAAAGAAAACGTTCTGGCCACACCTTAGGGGCAGTCCCAGAGGGTATATCCTCTTCCTGTCTGCTACAGGAAATCAGTTATGTCACAAAGCAGTGTCAGAGAATTTAACCCAACCCAACTCAATAATAGAGGGGCGGGTACTACGTCTGTCAATGAGCTTAAGAGAAAAGGATTTTACGGTAAGATCTTACAAAAATCCCTTTTTCTCTGTCGCTCATTGACAGACGTAGTCCTCTTGATTAATATCAAATTGGGACGTCCCAAAGCAGTGCCACAAATGAGGGGTGGGAACAGAAATCAAAATCCAGAAGGCCCAACCGGAGCCAACCAGAAGTATCAAGGGACTCATCGAGCAAACAGATGAGACCTACCCAACAACCCCTCGAGGTAGACCAACAGTCTCCTCAAACAGCGGCCTGCAGGAACCTTGCGGCCAAAAGAGGCATCTGGCGATGCCATCACATCAACCTTATACAATCTTGTAAAGGTATGAACCGACGACCAAGTAGTCGCCTTAAAAACCTGAACCACTGACACCTGATGGCGGAAGGCCCAGGAAGCACTAAGCGCCCGAGTAGAGTGCGCCTTAACAGGGAACGGGGGATCCCGACCCTTAAATAGAATAAGCCTATACCACCGACTGTCTGATCCATTTAGAGATGGTCGCGGCAGAAACAGGCAACCCCTTCTTAGGGCCATCCGTGATCACAAACAGTGAATCCGTCTTACGAAATGAATCCGTAGTATTCAAATATACCCTGATCACCCGAACTACATCCAAGGAATGCAACGCAAATTCTAGAGGATGACTGGGCTTAGGACACAGGGAAGACAATACAATGTCCTTATTCAAATGAAACTCTGAAACCACCTTAGGAAGGAAGGATGGATTCGGACGAAGAACAACCTTATCCCTATGAACCACCAGATATGGGGAACGACAGGATAATGCAGCCAGTTCTGACACCCTGCGTGCAGAAGTGATAGCCACCAAGAAGGCCACCTTCTGGGATAAAGTAAGCAAGGGAATCTCCCTGATATTTTCAAAAGGAGGTTTCTGAAGAACCAACAACACCAAATTAAGATCCCAGGGTGGTAAAGGCACGCGCACTGGCGGAGCCAGGTGTTGCACCCCCTGGATGAAATTCCGCACCAAGGAATGAGTAGACAAAAGCTTCTGAAAGAAGATTGCTAATGCTGAAACCTGACCCTTGATAGCACTCAAGGCCAGCTTCTGCTCAACCCCCTGTTGCAGAAAAGCCAAGATCCGGTTCACCAAATAAGAACGTGGAGGAATCCCAAGAGATTCACACCACGCGATATAAGACTTCCACGTGCGATGATAGATCTTTCTGGAAGTCTCTTTCCTCGCTTTAATTAGAGTAGGAATAACTGAAGCTGACAATCCCTTGTCCTTCAGCACCTGGGTCTCAATAGCCAGGCCGTTAAAGCCAGCGATCATAAAGCAGGATTGAAGATCGGTCCCTGCGACAGCAGATCCTCCCTGAGAGGAAGTCGCAAAGGAACGTCTGCGACCTGCCTGACCAGGTCGACGTACCAGGCCCGACTAGGCCAGTCCGGAACTACCAGGATAACTGGGATTCCCTCCACCTCTATCCTGCGAAGAAGCTTCGGCAGCAACTTGAGAGGAGGGAAGGCATACAGTAGCTGATATTGCCCCACGGGGCGATCAGCGTGTCTGCGGCGTCTGCTAGAGGATCGCGGGAGCGAGCCACAAACCTCCGCACTTTCCTGTTGAGCCGAGATGCAAACAGATCCCATTCGGGGTGCCCCAACGGAGGCACAGTTGGTGGAATACCTCTGGATGAAGAGATCATTCCCCTTGATCCAGAATCTGACGGCTGAGATAATCTGCCTGCCAATTTTCCACCCCCGGAATGAATACAGCGGAAAGAGCTGGAACAAATCGTTCCGCCCAATGAAGAATGCTGCTCACTCTATGGCCGCCAGGACACTCTTGGTGCCCCCTTGGTGATTGACGTAAGCCTTAGCCGTGGCGTTGTCCGACTGGATCCGAACCGGGCTGCCCTGGAGCTGCTCGGTCCAGTGAATCAGACAAAGTCTGATCGCTCTCAGTTCCAATACATTTATCGGTAACCTTGACTCTTCCAGGGACCAAAGCCCCTGAGCGGGTACTTTGCCGAGAATTCCTCCCCACCCGGATAGACTGGCATCCGTGGTGAAAATCGTCCATTCTATTGGAAGACATGACTTCCCCTTCTGAGCATCGGAGACCGAAGCCATCAGACCAGAGACTTCCTGGTCCGCTCGCTCAGTCGGATCCGATTGTCCATGGAATCTGGATTCCGATTCCATTTGAGAAGAATTTATTTTTGAAGGATTCGGGTATGGGACTGGGCAAATGATACTGCTTCGAAAGAAGCCACCATCAAACCCAGGACTCTCATGCAAGTCCGAAGGGAAGGCCAGTTGTCAGATAGTACAACTGAATCGTTGATTGAATCTTCTGGAGTTTCTCCGCAGGGAGAAACACTTTTGCCCTGGATGTGTCTAAAAATTAGACCCAGATATTCCAGCCTCCTGGTGGGAACCAGAGAAAACTTCTGTAAGTTCACCAGCCACCCGAACTCTTGCAAAGAGGTTATGGTGATCTCTAAGTTAGCAACAGAGTCTGCGGAGACTCTGCACGGAGCAGAAGATCGTCTAGGTAACCTAGAATCGATATGTCTCGTTGCTGCAACAGCGCCAACACTGGGGCCAACACCTTTGTGAAGACCCGAGGAGCCGAGGCGAGACCAAAAGGTAACGCCACAAACTGATAATGGTTCTCTTTACGGAAAAACGCAGGAAACGCTGATGTCCTGCGTAAATAGGAATGTGAAGATAGGCATCCTAGATGTCTATGGACGCCAGAAAATCCCCCTGATGCAGGGAGGCCGCTACTGTGCAAATGGACTCCATCTTGAATTTTTGTACCTTGACAAAAAGATTGAGTGCTCTTAAGTCCAGAATTGGACGCACCTTGCCCTCTTTTCTGGTATTGTGAAAAGGTTAGAATAAAACCCTTGAAAACGATCTGTCCAAGGAACGTGGACTACCACTCCTTGTTGCATTAAATCCGTGACCGCCCCCCGCAAAGCTTCTAGGCGATCCGGGGATAGTCGGATCTTGGAGGGGAAGAATCGCACCGGTGGGAATGATTGAAACTCGATCTTGTAACCTGACCTTCTGACTTTGCGAACCCAATTGTCCGGGATTCTGGAAAGCCATGGATCCGGAAACCGGTGAAGACATCCCCCCACCCCAAGTATGGGTGGGGGGGAGGGCACTTTCAGGCTTTAATAGTCTTATCTTCAGGTTTGGAAGAGCCGAACTCTTGTTTGCCCGACCAGCGCCCCCTGAAACCTCCTGAAGGAATTTTGGAGGGCTTAGCTTTATCACCCGTCCCAGCGGAGCGGAAAAAATTTTTATGAACGGAAAAGGACGAGGTCCCTTACCCTTAGTGCTCTGTGGCAAAAAAAAAATACTCTTGCCTCCAGTGAGATTCTTGATAATCTCATCTAAGGTGGCCCCAAATAGGCGATCCCCCTGAAAAGGAAGATTAGCCAAAGTTTTTTTTTTTTTTGGAACCTTGGTCCGCCGACCAACACCCTAGCCACAGTACACGCCCGAAGACGACTGCTGAAATTGATGCCCGCCCCACAATGGAGTGGCGTCCAGAGTAGCGTCACAGACAAACTGTAGCCCTTGTATCGTCTGCTCCAGCAGGTCTGATGCTTCTCCCCTCTAAGTCCCGGCGTAACAACTTGGTCCATTCTGTCAATGTTTGTAAAACCAAACCAATTGCAATCACTGGTCTAAAAAGCTGACCCAATCAAGGAACAGATGGCGCAAGACATAGTTACATAGTTACATAGTAGGCGAGGTTGAATAAAGACAATAGTCCATCCAGTTCAACCTGTGTAGGTGTGTGTGACTGTAATCATCTAACATAGCCCTCAATCTCCTGATCCTTGAGATGTAAGTCTAAGAGTCTTTTGAAAGTCACCATACTACCCGCAGAAACCACCTCTTGTGGTAGACAATTCCACAATCTTGTAGCCCTAACAGTAAAGAACCCCCCACGTTGCCTGAGGTTAAAACGCTTCTCCTCTAATCGCATTGTATGTCCTCGAGTCCTCATGCAATTCCTTCGAATGAACAGCTTTTCTTCTAAGCTGAGATCCCCATTAAGATATTTATAAATTGCTATCATGTCCCCTCTCAGACGTCTTTTCTCCAGGGAAAATAAATCGAGCGATTGCAGCCGCTCTTCATAGGTAAGGTCCTCCAACCCCCTAATCAGTTTAGTTGCCCTTCTCTGGACTTTCTCCAGCTCCAACACATCCCTCCTGAGGACTGGCGACCAGAACTGGACAGAATACTCCAGATGCGGTCGGACCAGAGTTTTATAAAGTGGAAGGATTATAGTCTTATCTCTGGAATACATCCCTTTCTTTATGCATGCTAATATTCTGTTGGCTTTGGAAGCTGCCGCTTGGCATTGCATGCTGTTGCCTAATCTATCATCAACTAAGACTCCCAAATCTTTCTCCATTTTTGATTCCCCCAAGGGTTCCCCTCCTAACGTGTATTGTGTTTTTATGTTTTTGGTCCCCAAGTGCAAAACCTTACACTTCTCCACATTAAACCTCATTTGCCATGTCGTTGCCCACTCCGTAAAGACAGCTTCCATCTTACGATCCACCGGATCCCTAAAGGACGGAGCGTCCTCCAATGGGATAACCGTAGCTTTATTTAATCTGGAAATTGGTAAATCCACCACAGGTGGCACTTTCCATTTCTTGAGGAGGAATTCCTCAAACGGATAACGCCTAATAATGCGTTTGGAAAAAACCAGGGGTTCGTTTTGGATGACCCCATTCTTCTTTAATGCTATTACCAATACATTTGGGCAAAAGAAAACACTTTCGCCATTTTGGTCCGTTTATTAGTACCAAAAGGGATCTCAGTCTCACAATTAGTGTGTTCATCAACGCTTCTTCTTGGGCTATGGCAGATGCCGAAACGCCCTCCTCACTGTCTGAAGAGACAGTACCTGAGACACCAGCCCCAGATGAGGGACCTGCACTTGCAGTGACAGGTTCAGACTCTGAATCTGAAGCTTCAAATGAATTTAGGGGTAGGCGGGGGTCGCTTCCTTGCACCACATCCCTGACAGGCCACTTCCACCCGGGATATAAAAGACTCCACAACCGCTGATAATGCATCAATAGTAAGTGGGGAACTGGAGGGTCCTGCAGCCACTCGAGGGGATCAGGTGGAGATAGATGTGTGGCAGGGTCCATGCTAATCCAGGACACTCTGCCAGTAAAAAATTTAAAAATATACATCTTTTTTCTCTCTTTTTTTTTTTATATGTAATCCCCCAGCGCAACAGCGCCTCAGCGTACCTCTTCTGGACCCCTACAGAGAGAGAGAGAGAGACCCCCAAGGGCTCACCACCTGATGCAGAGAAGCTCAAAACTGCTCCCAGCGTTGTCCTATTCAGACTAGGAAGTCCTGTGATAGCTTTCCCGGGTAAAGGAAGTGGCTCCGCCCCCTTTTACACGCCTTCCGGCGTTCTCAGCTACTCCTCGAGGTAGCTTGGGCACACCAAACATGGCTGCCCCCATGCAGGGGACACCAGGCTACGGCAAAATGGCGGCCTGCGTGACCTGCGGGCGGCCTGTGTAGGCAATGCAGTCTGTAGTCCTGCAGGATCCATGCGGTCTACAGAAAAATGGCGGCGGCTGCCGATCCTGTGTGCTCTTACCGGCGGATTGCGGATGGTTTACAGAAGGCTGGTGGCGGCCTGCAAGTGTGGCCTACGAGAGGATGGCGCCTGCATCATTGCATAGGGTAGGTGCTTGCTTTTACCTATATGCCGGTATTTTCTTTAAAAATAGTCAGCTCCCAAACCAAGCCTCATGGAGCGTCAGCTCCCAAACCAAGCCTCATGGAGCGTCAGCTCCCAAACCAAGCCTCATGGAGCGTCAGCTCCCAAACCAAGCCTCATGGAGCGTCAGCTCCTAAACCAAGCCTCATGGAGCGTCAGCTCCTAAACCAAGCCTCATGGAGCGTCAGCTCCTAAACCAAGCCTCATGGAGCGTCAGCTCCCAAACCAAGCTTGGTTGAGTGCAACTCCTATACACCACTCACACTCTCACAGGAAGATCTGTGAACATGTCATAGGATAGAGGGGGAACTCTTTAAAAAGAAAAAGGTCCAACCATCCACAGAGGGGCCCGTATCCATCCCAAAAACCCGACAAGGGGGAAGGGGGAACATTTACTCACCATATTGGAACTGACGGGCACCCCCTTTTAACAGAACCCCTCTCCACCGAGGTGGGGGGCTGTCGACCAATGCGGACGCCCTGAATCAATCTTTGACTGTCTTTAGGCGTCCTGGCGAGATGTTCCACTCGCAAGGCCAGTCCCCGTCCAGTGGGACTATGTCGCGGCCGACCCAGTGCGGAACTATGGTCTGCACACGCTCGTAGGCCGGCTGGGGTGACCACTGGATCTCAACATCCAGCCCGTCGCCCAGCTCCAGCATACTTACTTGAATGTGTCGCGGCCGACCCAGCGCAGAGCTATGGCCTGCGCGCGCTCGTAGGCCGGCTGGGGTGACCACTGGATCTCAACATCCAGCCCGTCGCCCAGATCCGGCGTGATTTGCTTGAAGATCTCACAGGAAAACTGGAGAAAATAACTACCTAAAAAAGGAAAAAATTTTCTAAAAAAAATCTTGCCAGGACCAAAGATCCCAGCAAGGAACTTAGGTCCTTACTCCTGACTAGACAGAAAAAAACTGATTTCCTGTAGCAGACAGGAAGAGGATATACCCTCTGGGACTGCCCCTAAGGTGTGGCCAGAACGTTTTCTTTCTGCCTAGTGTCCTACTCCTGTAGAGGGCAGTATAACCCAATTTGATATTAATCAAGAGGACTACGTCTGTCAATGAGCGACAGAGAAAAGATTATTTATTGTCAAAATTTTATAACAAAGAAAAACACTTTTCCCCCCCAAAATGTTGCTCTATTTGTGTGAAAATAATTATAAAAATGTTATATTGGAAAGAGTGAGAACCGAGGCTCCCGCTGGCCTTATCGCTGGATCGTAGGACAGGTGATTGTTTATTAAAAGTCAGCAGCTACACATTTGGTAGCTGCTGACTTTTAATAAAACCTAAAAAAGCTGGAACTCCACTTTAAAAAAGGTATAAACATAAAAAAAAAAAATGGATTTTTGTAAGATCTTACCGTAAAATCCTTTTCTCTTAAGCTCATTGACAGACGTAGTCTTCTTGATTCTCAAGAGCTGGGTTATGTTGTCTCCGCAGGAGTAGGACTAGGCAGAAAGACAAAACGTTCTGGCTCCACCCTAGGGGCAGTCCCTGAGGGTATATCCTCCCTCTCTCTGCTACAGGGAATCAGTTCTGTTTTAAAGCAGTACAGAGAATTTAACCCAACCCAACTCAATGATAGAGGGGCGGGTACTACGTCTGTCAATGAGCTTAAGAGAAAAGGATTTTACGGTAAGATCTTACAAAAATCCATTTTTCTCTATCGCTCATTGACAGACGTAGTCTTCTTGATTCTCAAGAGCTGGGACATCCAGAAGCAGTGCCACAAAATGAGGGGTGGGATTGACAGAATCAAAATCCAATCTAGAAGGCCCAACCGGAGCCAACCAGAAGTATCAAAGGACTCATCGAGTAAACAGATGAGACCTACCCCACAAATCCTCGAGGTAGACCAACAGTCTCCTCAAACAGTGGCCTGCAGGAACCTTGCAGCCAGAAGAGGCATCTGACGATGCCATCATATAAACCTTATACAATATTGTAAAGGTATGAACCGACTACTAAACAGTCGCCTTGAAAACCTGAACCACTGACGCCTGATGGCGGAAGGTCCAGGAAACTAAGCGCCCGAGTAGAATGCGCCTTAACAGGGAATGGGGGATCCCAACCCTTAGATAAAATAAGCCTATACCACCGTCTGTCTGATCCATCTAAAGATGGTCGCAGCAGAACAGGCAACCCCTTCTTAGGGCCATCCGTGATCACAAACAGTGAATCCGTCTTACAAATTGAATCCGTAGTATTCAAGTATATCCTGATCGCCCGAACTACATCCAAGGAATGCCATGCAAATTCTCGAGGATGATTGGGCTAAGGACATAGGAAGGACAATACACTGTCCTTAATCAATGAAACTTTGAAACCACCTTAGAAGGAAGGATGGATTCGGATGAAGAACAACCTTATCCCTATGAACCACCAGATCTGGGGAACAACAGGAAAATGCAGCCAGTTCTGACACCCTGCGTGCAGAAGTGATAGCCACCAAGAAGACCACCTTCTGGGATAAAGTAAGCAAGGGAATCTCCCTGATATTTTCAAAGGGAGGTGTCTGAAGAACCGACAGCACCAAATTAAGATCCCAGGATGGTAACGGCGCGTGCACTGGCAGAGCCAGGTGTCGCACCCCCTGGATGAAATTCCGCACCAAGGAATGAGTAGACAAAAGCTTCTGAAAGAAGATAGCAAATGCTGAAACCAGACCCTTGATAACACTCAAGGCCAGCTTCTGCTCAACTCCCTGTTGCAGAAAGCCAATATTCGGACTACCGAATAAAGATGTAGATGGAACCCAAGGGATTCACATCACACAATATAAGACTTCCATGTACGATGATAATCTTTCTGGAAGTCGCTTTCCTTGTTTTAACTAGAGTAGGAATAACTGAAGCTGACAATCCCTTGTCCTTCAGCACCTGGGTCTCAATAACCAGGCCGTTAAAAACCAGCGATCGTAAAGCAGGATGGAAGATCGGTCCCTGAGACAGTAGATCCTTCCTGAGAGGAAGTCTCCACGGGACGTCCGCCATCAGTCTGACCAAGTCGGCGTAACAAGCTCGACGAGGCCAATCCGGAGCTGCCAGGATTACTGGAATTCCTTCCTCCTCTATCCTGCGAAGAAGTCTTGGCAGTAACCCAAGAGGAGGGAAGGCATACATTAGCTGGTATTGCCCCCACGGGGCGATCAGTGCGTCTGCGGTTTCTGCTAGAGGATCGCGGGAGCGAGCCACGAATCTCTGAACTTTCCTGTTGAATCGAGATGCCAACAGATCCATATCCGGGGTGCCCCATCGTAGGCACAACTGGTAGAAAACGTCTGGATGGAGGGACCATTCCCCCTGATCCAGAGTCTGATAATCTGCCTGCCAATTCTCCACCCCCGGAATGAACACCGCAGAGATTGCTGGAACAAATCTTTCCGCCCAGCGAAGAATGCAAGCCACTTCTTTGGCCGCTCGGACACTCTTGGTGCCCCCCTGGTGATTGTCATAAGCCACGGCCGTGGCGTTGTCCGACTGGATCCGAACCGGGCTGCCCTGGAGCTGCTCGGTCCAGTGAATCAGACAAAGTCTGATCGCTCTCAGTTCCAATACATTTATCGGTAACCTGGATTCTTCCGGGGACCAAAGTCCCTGGACAGATAACTGACCGAGAATTCCTCCCCATCCGGATAGACTGGCATCCGTGGTCACTGTCGTCCAATATATTGGCAGAAATGACTTTCCCTGGCTGAGCATCGGAGACCGAAGCCACCAGACCAGAGACTCTCTGGTCTGTTTGCTCAATCGGATCTGATTGTCCAGGGATTCCGGATTCCGATTCCATCTGAGAGGAATCTCTTGCTGAAGAATTTGGGTATGGGACTGGGCAAATGGGACTGCTTCGAAGGAAGCCACCATCAACCCCAGACCCCTCATGCAAGTCCGAAGGGAAGACCAGCTGTTGGTGGACTGCTGATTGAATCTTTCGGAGTTTCCCTACCGGAAGAAAAACTCTTGTCCTGACTGTGTCTAGAATTAGACCCAGATATTCGAGCCTCTGGGTGGGAACCAGAAATGACTTTTGCTGGTTCACCAGCCACCCGAATTCCTATAAAGAAATCATAGTAATTTCTACGTCTTGTAGCAAGGTCTGAGGAGACTCTGCATGAAGCAGAAGATCGTCTAGGTAACCTAGAATCGATATGCCTCTTTGGCGCAGAAGTGCCAACATTGGGGCCAACACCTTCGTGACGACCCGCTGAGCCGTGGCGAGACCGAAAGGTAACGCCACAAACTGATAGTGGTTCTCTTCTACGGAAAAAACGTAGAAACCGCTGATGTCCTGCGAAAATGGGAATGTGAAGATATGCGTCCTAGATGTCTATGGACGCTAGGACATCCCCTGGATGCAGAAAGGCTGCTACTGTGCGAATGGACTCCATTCGGAATCTTCTTATGAAGACAAAAGAATTGAGTGCCCTTAAGTCCAGAATTGGACGCACTTTGCCCTCTTATTGTAAATAGGTTTGAATAAAACCCTTGAAACCGTTCTGTCCAAGGAACGTGGACTACCACTCCTTGTTGTAGTAAATCTGTGACTGCTCTCCGCAGATCTTCTAAACGATCTGAGGATAGTCGGATATTGGAAGGGAAGAATCGCGCCGGTGGGAGAGATCGAAACTCGATCTTGTACCCTGACCTTATGACTTCGCAGACCCATTTGTCCGGGATTCTGGAAAGCCATGGATCCGGGACCCGGCGAAGACGTCCCCCCCCACCCCAGTTATGGGTGGGGGCGCACCTTCAGGCTTTGGACGGTTTATCTTCAGGTCTGGAGGGGGCGGGCTTTTGCTTGCCCGACCAACGACCCCTGACGCCTCCTGCAGGAGCTTTGGAGGACTTAGTTTTTTCACCCGCGGGACGAAAAAACCTCTTGTGAGCAGAAAAAGAAGGCCCTCGTCTTTGACGAGTTCCTCTACCTTTAAAATTTTGCGGTAAAAAGGTGCTCTTTCCACCCGTGAGATCCTTAATGATCTCATCTAAGTTGGCTCCAAATAGACGCTCTCCTAAAAAGGGGATATTAGCCAATGCTTTTTTGGAACCTTGGTCGGCTAACCAACCTTTTAGCCACAGTGTACGCCTGAGAACCACTGCTGAGACTGATGCTCGCGCCAATAATGGAGTGGCGTCTAACGCCGCATCACACACAAACTGTAACCCCTGTATCATTTGTTCCAACAAATCTGATACCGCCTGAGGGACCTCTTCTAAGTCCCGGCGTAACCACTAGGTCCATTCAGTTACAGCCTGCGAAAACAGACCAATAGCTATTCTAGGTCTGAAAGCTGATCCAATCAAGGCAAACATGGTGCGAGACATAGCTTCTATCTTGCGATCCACTGGATCTTTAAAAGACGGAGCGTCTTCTAAAGGAATAACCGTGGCTTTATTCAATCTAGCAATTGGTGAATCCACCACAGGTGGTTCTGTCCATTTCTTAATGAGGGTTTCCTCAAACGGATAACGCCTGTTAATGCGTTTAGAAATAGTAGAAATGCGTTTTGGCAGACTCCATTCTTCTTTGATTGGATTGCCAAAACATTTGGGCAATGGAAAAACCTTCGCCACTAGATGCGTTTTTAGACCCAAAAGGGATCTCAGTTTCAGCTATTTCTGACGGAATACCCTGTAATCTTAAGGTCTCTTGAACAGATACCATGAGTGCGTTTACCAACGCTTCCTCTCTGGCTATGGCTGATGCCGAAACATCCTCCTCACTGTCTGAAAAGACAGTACACGAGACACCAATACCAGATGAAGTACCTGCAACTGCAGAAATAGGCTCAGAGTCTGAATCCGAGGTTTCAGATAATAAGGGGTTAGGCGGGGGTCGCTTACTTGCGCCCTGTCCCTGACAAGCCACTTCCACCCGGGACACAAGCTTCCATAATAGCGGACAATGATTTAATCGTCAGTGGGGTGCTGGAGGATCCTGCAGACCCCTCGAGGGGATCCGGAGGAGATACATGAGTGGCAGGGTCCATGATAATTCAGGACACCTTTGCCAGAAAACACAAAAAAACTTCTTTTTTTTTTTTTTTTTTTTATTTATTTTTTTTTTTTTTATGTGTCTCCCCCTAGCGCAATAGCGCCCCTCAGAGTACCTGCTTCTCGATCCCACAGAGAGAGAGAGGGACCCCCAAGGCTCACCAACCGATGCAGTGAAGTTTCCAACCAACTGCAGTCAGCGTCTGTCTTTACAGACTGGAAGGAGCTGTTGCTTTTTCCCGGGTAGAAGGACGTGGCTCCGCCCCCTGTGTACGCCTTCCGGCGTTTCCCAGCTCTCCACGAGGTAGCTGGGCTCACAAAACATGGCCGCCCCCATAGAAGAGACATAAGACTCCAAAAACATGGCGGCCGGCGTGACCTGAGGACATACATGCATTCGGTCTACGGCAAAATGGCGGCGGACCGCCAAAATCGTTTTCCCAGCACATCCACCTGCATCTCTGCTAAGAGGCGATATATGGATCTACAGAAGATACACTACACATAAGGTAGGATTATACCTCCTATGTCTGCTGTAATGTTACAGTCTGCTGGGTAGAGTGTTAGCTCTTAAACCAAGTCCACTTCCCACAAACACATGCTGTATTACAAGGGGGACTTGTAAGTATCAGATATATACTGACCATATATGGAGGGGCCCATAATACATACTGCCTCATAACGAGGAAAAAAGGGGACGTTTACTCACCATACCGAACAGACAGGCACCCTCTCTTCACAATACCCTCTCCACCGGGGTGGGGGTTTGTGGACGCCTCGACTCTCTGGTACCTGGCGTCCAAGCGAGACTTTTAACTCGCAAAGTCAGTCCCTTCACTGGGACTCCGTCGCGGCCGACCCATCGCGGAGCTCTGGTCTGCACGCGCTCGTAGGCAGAAACCGGGGTGACCACTGGATCTCAACATCCAGCCCGTCGCCCGGCCCCGCATACTTACTTGAATATGTCGCGGCCGACCAAGCGCAATGCCATGGTCTGCGCGCGCTCGTAGGCCGGCTGGGGTGACCACAAGTGTCGCCCAGTCCGGCATTTTTGCTTGAAGATCTCACAGGAAAAAAACACTGGAGAAAACTACCTAAAAAATGTCTTTTTCTTAAAGAAAAAAAGTCTTGCCAGGACCAAAAGATCCCAGCAAGGAACTTAGGTCCTTACTCCTGACTAGACAGAAAAAAACTGATTCCCTGTAGCAGAGAGAGGGAGGATATACCCTCAGGGACTGCCCCTAGGGTGGAGCCAGAACGTTTTGTCTTTCTGCCTAGTCCTACTCCTGCGGAGACAACATAACCCAGCTTTTGAGAATCAAGAAGACTACGTCTGTCAATGAGCGATAGAGAAATAATAATAAATGATTAGGCTAGGTGGGCATTTTGCTTTGGGTATGTACAGTATCTCACAAAAGTACACCCCTCACATTTTTGTAAATATTTTATTATATCTTTTCATGTGACAACACTGAATAAATGACACTTTGCTACAAAGTAAGTGTACAGCTTGTATAACAGTGTCAATTTTCTGTCCCCCTCAAAATTACTCAACACAAAGCCATTAATGTCTAAACCACTGGTAACAAAACTGAGTACACCCTAAAGTGAAAATGTCAAAACTGGGCCCAAAGTGTCAATATTTTGTGTGGCCACCATTATTTTCCAGCACTGCCTTAACCCTTGTGGGCATGGAGTTCACCAGAGCTTCACAGGTTGCCACTGGAGTTCTCTTCCACTCCTTCATGATGACATCACGGAGCTGGTGGATGTTAGAGACCTGGCGCTCCTCCACCTTTCATTTGAGGATGCCTCACAGATGCTCAATAGGGTTTTGGTTTGGAGACATGGTTGGCCAGTCCATCACCTTTACCCTCAGCTTCTTTAGCAAGGCAGTGGCCGTCTTGGAGGTGTTTGGGGTAATTATGTTGGAATACAGCCCTGTGGCCCAGTCTCTGAAGACAGGGGATCATGCTCTGCTTCAGTTTGTCACAGTACATGTTGGCATTCATGGTTCCCTCAATGAACTGTAACTCCCCAGTGCCAGCAGCACTCATGCAGCCCCAGACCATGACACTCCCACCACCACGCTTGACTGTAGGCAAGACACACTTGTCTTTATACTCCTCACCTGGTTTGCCGCCACACATGCTTGACACCATCTGAACCAAATAGGTTTATCTTGGTCTCATCAGACCACAGGACATGGTTCCAGTAATCCATGTCCTTAGTCTGTTTGTCTTCAGCAAACTGTTTGTGGGCTTTCTTGTGCATCATCTTTAGAAGAGGCTTCCTTCTGGGGTGACAGCCATGCAGACCAATTTGATGTAGTGTGCGGCATATGGTCTGAGCACTGACAGGCTGACCCCCCCACCCTTTCAAACTCTGCAGTAATGCTGGCAGCACTCATACGTCTATTTCCCAAAGACAACCTCTGGATATGACGCTGAGCATGTGCACTCAACTTCTTTGGTCAACCATGGCGAGGCCTGTTCTGAGTGGAACTGGTCGTGTTAAACCGCTGTATGGTCATGGCCACCATGCTGCAGCTCAGTTTCAGGCTCTTAGCAATCTTCTTATAGCCTAGGCCATCTTTATGTAGAGCAACAATTCTTTTTTCAGATCCTCAGAGTTCTTTGCCATGAGGTGCCATGTTGAACTTCCAGTGACCAGTATGAGAGAGTGAGAGCGATAACACCAAATTTACCACACCTGCTCCCCATTCACACCTGAGACCTTGTAACAGACCTTGTAACACTAACAAGTCACATGACACCGGGGAGGGAAAATGGCTAATTGGGCCCAATTTGGACATTTTCACTTAGGGGTGTAGACATTAATGACTGTGTTGAGTTATTTTGAGGGGACAGCAAATGTACACTGTTATACAAGCTGTACACCCACTATTTTACATTGTAGCAAAGTGTAATTTCTTCAGTGTTGTCACATGAAAAGATCTAATAAAATATTTACAAATAATTGAGGGGTGTACTCACTTTTGTGAGATACTGTTTTATAAACTCACTATAAAGGGCGAGGTTGGCATTAAGCTCTTATATCAATATTTGGTTGTATGCTTTTCTAAGCATAAAAAGATTCTACATAAAGAAATGAAGGATGTGATTAACCTGCTTGTCTCATCATAGTCTACCTGATGACGTTACAACCTGCCTGTATGAATGAGTCAGTGACCAGCACAGACATAAGGTGAGCCGGGTAGAGATGACTCGGCTTGTCACAAACTTTATGGCTCCCATCCGTATGTCTGATTCTCTGCAGGTCTAGGATTTATAAACAGAACGATGCAGACAATCAGCTTTATCACAATATATGGCAGGTTTTCAGCGGTTACCAAAATGATTAGAAATACTAGGAAATACCTAGAAGTTCTAGAACTAGAACTAATGCTAGACAAACACCAATCAAAAATCTTTCAAACGAGTTTTCAAAAAAACCAAACATGGCTGGAAGAGCAAACTATATTGCCATTATGTTCATTTTGAACAATAACCCGTTCAATGTACATAAATAAATCTGTTTCTTGTACAGTAAAAACAGTTCAATTTTTAACAAGCGAGAAAACACATTAACCTTTTAATATATCGTCAATTCGGCAGTTTTCCTTCAGTTTTTTGGCTCAAAAATGTCACAACTGATTTTCGAATTGTGCCCATTAACTGGACGAAAATAAACAAATCCTCCAAATGACAGATTTTCAAATGATTTTTCATCTAGAGTATGGGCAGCATAAGGAAAACTATCAAGGAAAAATGTAAAACCCTTGATGCCTTGGGGCCCATTCAGGTCATCTTCTTCTAGAGTACCTTAGATGTTTCCATTTACTGCTTGGAGAATTGAAATCCTCATCCAGAAGCACAGTATTTATGTAGGTGTCAAACAATACGAGATTTCACCATCAGATGGCACTGCAAGTGAAATTCTATTTTTTACAGAGCATAAAGAAAGCCGAGAACAGCGAATAACATGCAGCCATTATTTAAAGCGGAGTTCCGCCTCCCCCTCCAAAAATTAAAAGTCAGCAGCTACACATACTGTAGCTGCTGACTTTTAATATTAGGACACTTACCTGTCCTGGGATCCAGCGATGTCGGCACCGCAGCTGATGTTTCCATCAGCTGTCGGGTGCTGCCACTGCCATTGCCGATAAGGGAGCCCGGCAGTGAAGCCTTGCGGCTTCACAGGCGGGTCCCTACTGTGCATGCGGGAAGCGTGCTGCGCATTCCTATTGCCTCGGCGGCGGAGGAGGGAGTGGGGAAGGGTACCTGTCAAAAATAGGTACCCGTTAACCCCCCCCCCCTCCGGTGCCACATTTGGCCCCTTTCAGGTGGGAGGGGGGTGGGAGGGGTTTTTGACAGGTACCCTTCCCCACTTCCAGGATACGGCGGAAACAAAAGAGCGGAAGTTCCACTTTTGGGTGGAACTCCACTTTAACTGTTCTCTAGCATTAGAATCTAAGGCTGGCCATACACTGTACAATTTTTTTATTCAATTTCCTTTAGATTTACCTTAAACTATATAGTGCAAGGGCCTGCCTGATTGCATACAAATTGAAAGTGTTTAGGTTTGACCCTATATTACATGGTTTTGGTAATTCTAAAGGAAAGTTGAACAAGAAAATTGTATATAGTGTATGGCCAGCCTAAGAGATCGACACAAACAAAACGCTCAGACATTTGCATTTGTACTATGAGGGTAGAAGTGCAGGTACCTCTGGAGGAGGAAATAAAACCCTCAGTAATGCAAAAATAAAAAGACTATTTGACCTGTGTCTGAAATGTTCTAAAAATTTGCTATTTGTTACTTAAAGGGTACCTAAACCCAACACTAAAATGGCTGCCTAAAATGTAAATAAAGAAAAGGAACTATGGGTGGGCAAAATAAAATAAGCAATGTATCAGGCAGTCTGTCAGCAGCACATGAACAGTTATGCCACAAGTCTCAGCCAGGTATATAGCAGACAGCAGAGACCTGCGGCATGTATGTGCAAATACAAAAGATCTTGTTTCAAGATGGCAGCTGCAAAAAAGGACTGTTAGAGAGTTGACATTAAAGAGTTAGATCACTTTTTCAAAAAAGCTGAAAAGGTGAACACTACACTCTTCCAAAGCTTCCCCTGTACTTACCTCCTGCTTCTCTCCCCTTCTTCCTGCAGCACTTCCAGGATGGATCAGAATGATACCGGATTGGTCAGCGCCAGCACAGAGCATCACTTTGATCCATCCCGGAAGCCCTAAACAAAAAAAGGAGAAGAGCCGGCGTTTCAAATCCCCGGACTGCAGCACCATAGTAGGGACCGGGGGCAAGGGAAGATGGGTTGTTCAGTTTTTACATTTTTTTCTGAAAAAGGTATGCAGTTTAGGTTTTAACTAGGTAAGGAAAGGTCACTCAAAGCCCATCTAAAACTGCATGTCCATTTAAGTCTACCGTATCCACAGGTAATAGGGCTATGTTACAGGACGAACTCAAAAACGGTTCATGCTACTGACAGGCAATATGAATGTCACTTTTGTTTATAGTTACACTTTAACTAATATTTTATGACAACGTCTGGCTTACCACCTGTAATAAATATACCCGTTTCCTGGGGGATTCTCCATTAATGTAGAGTAAATGACAAGGTGACAGGTTGTTACAACCTTGTAGTGGACTGGGGGGGAAGAGGCAATAAGGGGGGTAGGTGTGTGTGTATGGTGTGTGTGCCACACATCCATAATGGAAATGCATCTTTGGTGGACTAATCATACGGCATTACAAAGTGCAAAAAAAAAAAAAAACTTCCTCCTGTGGCAGGAAAATGTCAACATTTAAAAAATAAATAAATAAAAATAAAAAATATTCCACACCAATGACCTTTCAGAAGATTAAAGATATGAATACATACCGGAGAGATTTCAATCTGAGATAAATATATTCTCTCTAAATGATGAAATACTGCTCAAGTTTAAACCCTTCGTCACCGGCAATGACTAATAAATGTAAGGACAAATCAGTGACCATGTTTAGGGCCTGGGTCAAGGGGCTTTTGTTTGGTTTAGGGGTGTTTTGCATTTTCTTACAAGGCTATGGGAATGCAAAACCTGCTTGAAGCAGCTTGTCTACATCTCTCAGTGAATTCTGAACAATCTCAGATTGGCTCAAACTGACAGACACCAAATTTCAAAACTGACAGACACCAACCCAAAGCCCATCGACACAGGCCCTTACCGTTTATAAAATGTTTCTTGGTATGTGAGGTCAATGACTTCCTGGTAATGTTTCGATTGGGCTGATGGATTGTTGATGATCACTAACAAATACCTTGAAAAATATAAATCTATAGCTATAAAGCTTGAGTTTTTATTACAGGCTCGTTCCTATTTACTACATCAGGATCTATACTTGTGACCAGCAAAACCAATCCTACTCCCAGAACGTGTGCACACAAACCTACCTGAAATGAAGAAGCCATCATAATAAACAGAAACTTCATGTAAAGCCCCTTTCACACTGGCGGAGTCTGCAGCAGACCTTCTTGCTCAGCAGGGGATCTCTCCGCTGAGCAGGAGGATGACAGGTCTGTGTACGCTCCGCTGATGCAGAGCGGACACAGCCTGCTCTCCTCTATGGGCTGTCGGATGGAAAGAGACCATCTGTCATCCGATCTGCCAGAAAAGGGACACAAGGGCAATAGATGGTGCGATCGGGTCCTGAAAAACTGGACAGATGGACCCGATCGGTCCTTCTGCGTGAAAGGGGCCTTAGAAATGTATGCACATTAAAGGTAACTCATTTTAGCAGTTTGTGACTACTGCCATGTCGACAGTAAATGATAGGGGCTGCTGCCATCTTGTAAGAGACTGTTAAGACTGCTTCTAAGTTACAGAAGCCATGCTACAACACAATCACAAGGTAAGCTTCCTTGAGCATCTTTAAGCATTATTCACATGGACATTGAGGACTATATAACATGAACTGCCCATTTATGTGACTGAAGCCGCCACAAGTGTCTATGGGGACACAAAGGCTACACTTATTTGTCTGGCATACAGGTGCGCAGCCCCAAATGCACACTATAGATGTTACCAACACCCCTGTCAAATTAGGATAGGTGGCTGTGACCCCATAGACTGGCCAAAGATGGTTCGAATCCTGATCGGTTTAGCAGAGACAGAGCAAGATTTGATCTATGAGCAGGCTGATTGTATCCAAGTCAATCCATCGATCAACTTGGGTACAATCAACATATTCAGATTTTTAGCATGATTATTGACAGTGGCTATAGCCAGTAGCAGTAAGCACTGTGCTCTCCCTGCAGGGACGGCTCACTGCACCCCCTACTAGGAGAGCACAAAAGCTCCAGGGAAGGGATTCCCCCATCAACATTGACTGTTTTATGGGGGAATCAAGTGATTTTCTCTCCTGCAAATTGTGGACGCAAGAAAGAAAATCGCATGATCTATCGCTTGCCTTACATTCACAATGGCATTAGCATTGATGTGAATGGTGCCTGTCCATCTTGAAGCTGTTCACATTACCATAATCAACCCAATTCATATAACTGCTGATACCTGGGCAGACTAAACTGCGGGAAATCTGCGAATGCTAACCAATAGTGTATTTTTCTTAGGTTTATGGTCCCTATCCAGTATAGATTAGATTTGACCGAATGACTTTTGAACCAGTAAAGAGCAAATGAATGCAATGTTCATGAGGCAGCCAGCAGGATTTAGGAAAATGTGGGTACTTTCAAAGTTGAACTCCAATGAAGCTATAGAAGTGAAGAATACATAAGAGGACATATCTATGGTAGTGGAATTTTTGGTCAAAGCTTTGCATCATTGTTCATTTTGTTCTGAGCTTTACATAGCACTTCCACAAAGCACAGCCCTATCTGGAAGGAAAGAAGACCCGATTTTTTCCTGTTGAAAAGTGTGTTACTCATACAGGCCTCGTCTCTCCCCAGTCTGTAGCTGGACATGTGAAAAGAAGAGTGGCTGACTGACTGACTTTATTGGGGCGTGGCATTTGTGTATTTTTTTACCTGCTTGGAGTTCAGCTTTAAGGATTCAGTACCGATAGCTGAAGATTTTTCACCGACTAGAGGAAAAAAAAAATTCAGGTACAATCATTTTAGAAGTAAAATGATCAGATTGTGGTCTTGAGGCGAATAGAAACTTAGGAAGCATTTTCTTCACAGAGCACTGCTACTGAGAACATGACAATAGCTGCATTGGCTATATCAGGAATTGGCAGTAAGTGTCGCTTTGGAAGCACAAGAGTTCCCATAGAAGCATTTTTGTGGTAGGGACACATACCAGCGCCATAAGGGTGTTTTTTCTGCACTGCAGATGTTCACAGAGGGTCTCAGCCACATCTGAGTGAAGGCCTGGGCTTACTAGGTCATGAGAAGCTATGTCGAGATCTATGGAAGTGCAGCCTCCCTCCCTACCACCACTGAGTGCATACTTGTTCCCAAGCATTCTTAGGACAACCTGAGAATGAAAGAAATAAATAATAATGTAAGGCATTGGTGCTGAACATTTCCTGTAGCAGACATCTGCTTGGAATATGTAAGTTTTTAAATTACACATGTGTGAGTGAAATTCCAGGCAACAAGTGCATCCAACAAGCTATTATTCCAATCAGAAAACAATGCAGCAGTGCTAAAGTCAGAAAAGAAACTCCATTTTCCACAAACCCTTTTTTTGGAAAGTCGCTGGATCTAGAAAGCACTAGTCTGTTCCCTGTATCATCAATCACATTCAAGCTTGCAGCACAGGTTTGACGGTGATTGACAAGCCTTAATAGATAGGTTTTATCCATCAAACTTCCTGTAGGGGACGGCAATCAATAGGCAGGTTACCTGTGATTATCGTAATTTATAAAGTAGGCCTGAAAAGCTCCGGAGTTTCAATTCAAAGTGCTACTATGTATATCTTTCTTGGTTTCTGACTTATTTAATAAAATAGTGCAAGAAGCAAAGTGCTAGGTACAAGACGCAAGTCCTAGCAGCCAATCATCAAGCACCTTGCACTGGTCAGATTTCAATAAAGGTTCATTCATATAAAGAATGTCTTAAAGCTAATCCCTGGCAACTCCCAAACAAATATCCCCAGCCAATATCTGGTTTACATTTGGGTGAGGAAAAAAAAAAACCCAAAAGGCCTGAATTTATGGTCATGAAATACACTAGGTCCCAAATCTTCTGTCTCATAGAACTGCAGCACCATTCTTCGGGTGCCCATTGTGTAGATGCTGTCCATTGGTGGGGTCATCATGGGTCCTAAAGTCCAGAGGGTCCTGAGCACAGCAAGACCATGTAATGGTAGAATTGGGTGAGCAAAATAAAACTGCTCTGAAGGCATTTAAAAAAAAAATAAAAAAAAAAATTGAGGAACAGCGAGAGCGAGGGCCAGATTTTGTTTGAAGATAGGCTTTAATGGTATTTATGAAACCTTCCATTATAAACCAATCGGTAATACAATGGGATTGATATAACACACAGCTGACTTTGCCCTGTCCTTCGTCAGACTTCTAACAATTGTCATTCTGATCACTCCCTTTGTACAGTAATGACAAAACCGATATAAAATGTTTACTGTACACATATGAACACTGTTAAAAACATAGCTGCCACCATTAAAGTGCTCTGTCGAATGCTTTGCAGAGAGGAAATCCATCACATCCCCGCTGTCCGAACAGAGTTCTGCCTTGTTTACATTGGCAGAGCTCCGTCCAGCCTCTCTTAGCCAGGATTAGAGGGGTGCCAGTGGACATCCATTCGCCGGCACCCGCTGATCATCTTCCATTGTGACTAATCACAGCAGAAGTGGCATGCGAGCCCCCTAGGCAAAAGTGCAGAATCACGTATATATACAAGTAATTCTGTACAGAACAGCAGCTTTGTAGCAGTAAACATGCTATAGAGTAGTCATTAAGTAGTTAAAACAGTATCTGGAGATCCTGACAAAAAGGTCCTTGTGCTGACTCTTCCTGTTATGGGATGACAACTGTATGTCCCAATTGTGCACCCATGTAATATACCCTTTAAATAAGGACTACAGATGGTCATGCTGACAAAGTGAGAGCAGGCAAGGCCTACTGTTGTCATCATAAGCAAGGCGGTCAACAGCAATAATGTGCAACCAATGCTGGAGTGAGTGCAAGTAAACAAAGGGTAAAAGAGGATGAATGAGGTTGAGATATAAAAAAGGAAAAAAAAAAAAAAAAAGCATGGCAATTGTTTAGGAATCGCTTTACACTTTACGAGTACTTTAGTGAACTAAAAGCCATACAGTTAGCATTTAGATATACATTAAACTGAACGTTTGGCCAAGCTATGGATGAACAGAGGAGCAAACCATGATTTCTTCAGAATACTAAAAGGAAAACTCCAACATACAATCAAGCACAGGAGTCTTGCCAAAGGAGTCACCAATAGATGCAAGAAACCATAAAGTAGTCACAAGGAGACACTATACTTTGTATTGGGATCGCCACACCAACAGACAGCCTCGATTCTGAAGAGATGAGATTGTATTCCCATGCTCAACCATATTGATATCTGGTAAACGGCTTACACACACACCTTGGGTGAAGCTGCATGGGGAGTGAGTAGCTGTATTATCATTCAACTCACGTATATATCTGTCTATCTGGTAAGAAGAACAGCTTGTCGGTGGTGGGGATCGTTTCACGTGGTGGTCATACACAATTTATCGAGTTACAGGAATCACAATTCGTTTCAAGTCACTTCAAAGTTTATTCATTTGCACGTTGTCACAAGAGAATGGACTTTTGATTTTTTCACCATATTTACATTTGTATGCATTGTTTATATATTTGTGGAATTTAAGTTTAGCGCACCAACCTTTCTTTACAAGCTATGGATGAAACAAATGGATACATGGAAAAACTGACCTCTGTAGCTGCATATATTGTGGAGCAATTCATCCTCAAAAATCACAAGAGAAGCCATTTCAGCCAAAAAATCTTTCTTACAATCCTACACGCCCATTACTAGAACCTAAAAAGAACTTGAGTGCATAGCCAACTGTGATGATGTGAAGAACGTGTAAAGGAAAAGTAGACCTCCACTGCTAGTGCACACTCTACTTCATATGAAGTTGGTTTCACATACTTGCTGTGGAGTGTTGGCATCTTCCTTTTTTATGGGTTTCAGGCAGGACTCTGCACTCTGCTCTCACCTTCTTCTAATGCACCTGCTTTGGGTTTACATCACAGATTAGAAGGCTGGCAGGTTGCCATGTCAATGTTGGGAAGTGAAAGCCTAGCTGCTGATAAGAAAAGTGAAATCTCATGATGAATTACTCCACAGTGACTACAGCTACAGAAGTCAGTGAAGGCTTGTTTTAAAGATCATTCGGTGCAGTTAAATATCTGTAAATACTGGAGAGCCCATAGCTTTGTCAAGCTAAATCTTTTTTCTTAAAATACTTTTGGAATAGTGTAGAGAAAGATTAGAGCCCCTCTAGATTATATTACTATCCAGGACTCCATTTAAGAGATTCCGCTTTACTTTTTGTTTCGCTGAAATCAGTTTCACTGGACAGAAAGGGAGGGAAAATATGCAGCTATAAAAAGCTGACGGTAATTCTCGAAATCTCCTAATTGACGTGGGTAAAAAAAAAAAAAAAAAAACCCAACACAACATTTTATTCTGTTTGTCCTGCCATTTCACCAGACCATTCCTGTCTGGTAAAACGGTCATTGGCAGATCATAGGGGAAATCTCTCTGATGGATAGCAGTAAATCTCAACAGATGTTCTAACCCATCCTCACTCTACTCCAGTTCAGTGGTTCACAATAGTGAAGACAGAGGATTATTAGGACAGCCAAGCAAGTTGCACTTTCTGAATAGGATTACCAATGGCAGCCTCAGGCTTTGTTGGAGCTGGGCTGTAAACAACTCTCAACATGTTACAGACAAAAAGTTACAGGTTAGCAATTCATTGATAGAGTTACTGTTATGCTGCCAAAATGATATCATACAAGCTTACTGATTAAAAATGTTGAAAGAAAAATGAGCACAAAAAATGCCATCATTTTATTTAATTTTTTTTTAAATTAAAGAGTAACTCCACTTTCGTGGGGGAACAAAATAGCAAATAAAAAAAAAAAACAATATAGTGTATACAATTGCGTCACAAATCATATTTTAATTTAAGGTTCCTAAAAATTACCTTTCCTTTTCAATCTCCAGCTGTTGTAATTTTCTAAAAATGCAATACAATATGGCTACCTGGAGCTGTTCTGCTGTACACAGAATGTATACTGACCACACCCCAGAAACCTTTCCTGCTTGTGTGATTGGCTCATTGATTTTCCCAGAAGTCTGCCTAAAATACAAGTCAGATTTCTGGGACCCCCTGCAACAAAAGTCATCTTTGGTGAGATACTCCCAATAGGAACATGTCTAAAGGGATGCAGGCCCAGCAGATTTCCTCATTAGAGCCCCGCAGCTACCACAGCTGACAGATAATTATGAAAACACTCCCATTAGACCCACTCAGCACAGAGGAACAAGGATTTAATCAGAACAAAAAGGTAGGAATCATTACAATGTACAGGGATCACCCAGAGGGGAATGTTTTTTTTTTTTTTTTTCTCAGCAAAAGTGGAGTTACGCTTTAAGTGAATCCTGATTGGTTACTATTGCTAACAATTCTATTTTTCGACAAATTTTTTACGGGGGGGTCTTTTTTTTTTTTTTTTTTTTTTTACTTTGGTTTTAATCCATCAGTTTCATGCTGTCATTGTTAGTAGCTCTGGGATTCTAGGATGACACGTCCAAATAAAAGTTTGTCTGTCAAGGATTTTTAAAGCTTTAAAGTCGAAACTCTAAGCAAATAACTAAACACACAGACAAAATATGTATCTAGGAGTGCTTTTTACCTGCCAAAGGATTTTAATTTCTGCCCATCCAGTATTGAGATTTACACAGCTCTGCCAAACAAAAAAGCCCAGCCTGGCAGGGGAGGGGACCAGAAATTTTTCTGCCTAAGTTTAGTAACACTTACAGGTCTGGCCCCTCCCCTAGCCTGTGAAAGGACGGTAAAAGAAGCAGCAGAACACAGATAAATTCTTCGGTCTCTCTGCTCCCTTTTCCTAAGCACCAACCAAGTCACATTCAGGTTCCTAAAGTGGTTCTAAAATCAGGTGTTTTTTTTTACCCTAATGCATTCTCGGGAGCCTGTACAAGTGCTGCCATGGCAAGAAGCTTGCTAAGGTGGCACTTAGCGGAGGGTGTTGGGGACAGAAGTATTGGAGAGGGACCTGCAAGGATGAGAATCAGGGCTGCTCTGTGTAAAACTATTGCACAGAGCAAGTACAACATGTTTATTTTAAAGGGGAAAAAAAAGTACATTTATTATTTTAAACGTTGTGCATTATAATAAAATTATAATAAAATATAATAAAATAAATAAATATAATAAAAAATAAATAAATAAATAAAAAAACCAAAAAAAAACTTGAGGATGTATTCATGAAAACAGAGCTACACCGATTGGTGTATTATATATCTGCCAGTAAAGCAGCTTGTTTTGCAATGCTGTTTTCAGCTCATAGAATACTGCCAGATCATTGTACATAACTACAAACAAGTCAAAATAGATTTTTTTATAACCTTTTCGATGACCAAAAAAAATAGATTTCTTTACCATCATCCCACCACATGTGAAATTCAGTCCTTAGGGGATTTTTCTGGAAGTTGCGTAAATGCTCTCATTCCAATTAAGTTGTTAGGAAGTTAACAAGGAAAATAATACTCCCACAATCCAGTCAAGTGAATCCAACAAATCGTCATTACGAGAATCTTTATATTTCATCTTTAAGGGCCTTCTTCCGGCACGGTGTTACATGTTATCAGATGGGAGAGAATTCACATTCTAATGTCTGCTGAGGTTTTAAAATGCCACCGTTCACAAGGTGAAACCCCCAGCTTTGAAGTGATTGCAAAGGCAGTAAGATAAGTATGCATTAAGATGAAGGCAGTATGCATTAGAATAAAAAGCCTTCTGTGTGCAGCAGCCCCCCAAATACTTACCTGAGCCACATCTAGATCCAGCGATGTTGTAGGAATGTCTCGGCTGCCTGTGACTCCCCTCCTCATTGGCTAAGACAGGAGCACGGCCCCATTGGCTTCTGATGCTGTCAATAAGTCAGTCAGCAAATGATAAGAGAAAATGGGTGGGGCCGGGCCACGGCTGTGTGTCTGAATAGACACCGGGAGCCATTACTCGGCTCGGGTGCCCCCATAGCAAGCTGCTTGCTGTGGGGGCACTCAACAGAAGAGAGGGATCCGAGAATAGGAGGATCTGGGCTGCTCTGTGCAAAACCATCTGCACTGACTAGATAAATAACATGTTTGTTATTTTTACCAAAAAAAAAATAAAAAATTTTACAATCACTTAGTTTAAAAGTGTATTTAAAACCGAACTCTATTTTTTAGTATGTCTGCCTTGTTGTTTTACAGTTTTCCTAAATTAGAACTATAGGTAAAAATTTTTTTTTCATTTTGGATAGAGAAAAAGTCAATATCCACAGCAAGGCTGGTGAAAGCCATGTATCTACTTGTCTTTATTTAAAAACTTGGTAATATTTGCCTTGAAGTGCTACTAATTATTCTCTTCTAATTAGAAAGATATTTTGCCATGCGATTATCTCAGGAAAACTGAGCCAAGAATTGCAAAACGCCCAAAAAATGGAACTGAAGCGCGAGGTAATCTGTGATGTCACCAATGTTGGCTTAGATAATGGCTTCGCTTTTGCAAGGGTTTCTTATATACCGCAGCTACCCGGGGTTCAACAGCTTCTGGCCTGCATGCCAATCCTATTTTAAAGGAAACAAGACATGAAAGAAATATACTGTAGAAGTTGCCACCACTGCCCTCCTTGAAAAGCTAGATGCTGCATTCCCAATATACATTCCTAATTATCAAATTATCAGTATCCAAAAGCTCTCCTTACAATTTGTAAAAAAAAAAAAAAAAAATCAATGTTTGCCAATCCAAGAAGTGTGTGCACCATTTAGGCCTCTTGCACACTGGACATTTTTACAGCGGCTGATTTTGGCATCAGACGTTTTTTTCCACAGCCAATTTAAGCCCCGGCATGTTAACCTATGTGTCCATGCAAACATAAGCTGTTTTAGGCAGTTTTTGGCAGGGGTGATTTCTGGCTGGAAAAAAACCCAAAAACTAGTGGGTTTTGAGTGGCTTTTTTCAGCTGTAAAAACGCTCCGTCGATAAACTCCAAAAAACGCTGCCAACTGGCGTTTGACGTTTTTGATTCCATTGCTTTTTTTAAGCCTGGATTCTGTTTGGAGGTGTCGTTAATGGAACATAGCCTGGGTTCACACTGGTGCATGCTCAACACCGTATCTGATTTGCACCAAAAACACACCACATTCCTATGCACACGTGATGTCTGCGCGATGCGATTTGAGCCATATATTTTGTATGGCTCAAATTGCATCACATTTGCACCAAAATGTTGTACGACCCTTTTTTCCTCAACATCTAATCGCTCCTGAACAATGCAGTGCTCCTCTCTCCTCTAGTGCTCTCTCTGCTCTGAAAATGGCGACTAAACAATTAAAGGCTTTGCAGAGATGCATTGTGGGAAAGTGGGAGTTACTAGAATAGCAGACAGGTGGTTTTTAGCTAAAAATGCCCATAAAACCGCTAACGCCAAAAAATGCTGAAAAACGCCAACGCAAAAAAGCTGAAAAGCGCTGAAAAACTCACTACAAAGCTACTGGTGTTTTTATAAGGTCCAGTGTGCATGGGACCTTAAAGAAAAACGCCACTAATTAAATATCACATTTAAATTGTTGCTGTTTTCCAGTTTGGATGGTGGCCGCCTGCCATACCACTGGATGGACCCGACCATGCTTCACATTGAAGCGTTTCCTGCATTAGCCAAGCTGTCGCTCTCCCTATTTCTCAATGGATTGGACCTCTTTGCATAAATCACTATTTTTTTTAGATTTGATTCCAGGCCCACTGTTGTTCACTTTGCTATTACTGACTAAGTTATGATGTTCATTACTTTTCCCCTAAGAAAGAGCAAGTCTCAAAACCAGTGTTAATTTTGTAGATGAAAATATTTGATGAAATGAACACTAATGTTAGTTGACTAAAATACAACTAAGGCCCCTTTAAGACTGACGACCGATCAAGTCCACCAGTCAGTTTTTTAGGCGGACCCAATCAGACCATCCATTTATCTCTATGGAGCGGCGGATGTCAGCAGAGATGAGCCCGATGACACCCGCCGACATCGGATCCGCTAAAAACAGATGGCAGGGGATCCATTCCCCATCTGTTTGGCAGATCGGAAGGCAGTCCGTTTCCATCAGACAGCCCATAGCAGAGAGCAGGCTGTGTCAGTGTCTGCTCTGCATTAGCGGAACGGTCACGGACCTATCATCCCCCTGCTCAGTGCTGAGCAGGCAGTTCCACTGGCAGACTCCATCAGTGTGAAAGGGGACAAACAATTCAGGTGACTAAAATGTAACCAGAACGAAAAAGGCATTTTAGTCAAAAGACTATGACTAAAACTAAATCAAAATTTGATGTAAAAATTAACACTGTTTTTTTTTTTTTTTTTTTCCCGTAGCGTGTGAAACACACTCAAAAGACTTGGTCTGGCCTCCGAAGAGGTTGGACCTATACCTTGATCCAGCGGGGCGCAAGACTCCTGACAGGGACTGAGGTACTTCCTATGGTTTGCCTGGCCGAGACCTGGCAAACCCCGTTCTCCAGGGGGACTGCCGAAACAGCAGTTTACCAGGACAGGTTCCACTCAGAACAGGCCTCACAATAGTCGACCAAAGAAGTTGAGTGCACATGCTCAGCGTCATATCCAGAGGTTGTCTTTGGGAAATAGAGGTATGAGTGCTGCCAGCATTGCTGTAGAGGTTGAAGGGGTGGGGGGTCAGCCTGTCAGTGCTCAGACCATACGCCGCACACTGCATCTAATTGGTCTGCATGGCTGTCATCCCAGAAGGAAACCTCTTCTAAAGATGATGCACAAAAAAGCCTGCAAACAGTTTGGACCCATGTCCTGTGGTCTGATGAGACCAAGATAAACTACTTTGGTTTAGATGGTGTCAAGGGTGTGTGGTTTCAACCAGGTGGGGAGTACAAAGACAAGTGTGTCTTGCTTACAGTCAAGCATGGTGGTGGGAGCGTTATGGTCTGGGGCTGCATGAGTGCTGCTGGCACTGGGGAGCTACAGTTCATTGAGGGAACCATGAATGCCAACATGTATTGTGACATACTGAAGCAGAGCATGATCCCCTCCCTTCACAGACTGGGCCACAGGGCAGTATTCCAACATGATAATGACCCCAAACACACCTCCAAGACGACCACTTCCTTGCTAAAGAAGCTGATGGTAAAGGTGATGGACTGGCCAAGCATGTCTCCAGACCTAAACCCTATTGAGCATCTGTGGGGCATCCTCAAATTAAAGGTGGAGAAGCGCAATGTCTCCAACATCCACCAGCTCCATTATGTGGTCATGAAGGAGTGGAAGAGGACTACAGCGGCTACCTGTGATGCTCTGGTGAACTCCATGCCCAAGAGGGTTAAGGCAGTGCTGGAAAATAATGGTGGCCACACAAAATATTGAAACTTTGGGCTCAATTAAGGACATTTTCACTTAGGGGTGTACTCACTTTTGATGCCAGAAGTTTAGACATTAATGGCTGTGTGTTGAGTTATTTTGAGGGGACAGTAAATTTACAATGTTAATACAAGCTGTGCACTCACTACTTTACATTGTAGCAAAGTGTCATTTCTTCAGTGTTGTCACATGAAAAGACATAATAAAATATTTACAAAAATGTGAGGAGTGTACTCACTTTTGTTAGATACTGTGTGTATATATATATATATATATATATAAATAAAAACTGTCATTTTCGGTTTTCGGCCGAGTGCAGCTTGCATTTTCGGTTCCAAAATTTCTATTCAGTGTACCTCTAATTGCAGCTATCATTTTTCTGTCCTTGCAGGATTCTGCCTTCATAATAAACGTAAAACCACAAAATATGACCCAGTAACACTTATTTACTCTTTTGACAATGGAAGATCTGCTAATATGCAGAGCAAGACCAGTCCCCAGCGTCAAAAGCCCATCTCACAGTCCAATGTATTAACATCGATTACACTGGAAATCATGGGGAAAGCTGACATGGGCATGGGGGGGGGGGGGGCCAAGATTCTTTCAGATTTGCCAGATGTTACGTGATGAACATTGATCACACACAGGCAGGCTGGTTTTCTTTTTTTCTTTTTTTTTTTTTTTTACACTTACACGTGCTCAAATTTTAGAGGCATAGAAACCACAACAAATACTTTTTATTCATTTCTGTTTATAGGATTTATATATTTTAATGACTGGACTAGGTCTATTTTAAATACTAGTGGTGTTTAGTAGAGTTATCCTAAAAAAAAAAAAGAAAAAAAAATAGATGCAAAAGGGTTTGGCGTTCATGTGAACAACCACTTCCACCATGCTAGTCGTAAATATCCCCATCGACAGATCCACAGGCGGTGTTAAAGCAACTCCCAATGAACTTTGCAATGTGCACTAGTAAGGAACAGCCCAGCGATAGGAGTGGATTCACCTTTATCTGGGGAGGCTGGGTGCCAGGACACAGGAGCAGAATGCTTTCCTTCATTGAACCTGGCTTGCTGCCATGCTTGTCAGGATCTTTGAAATATTTCTGTATAAATAGAGCCCAGCCCCTTACAACGCAATCTTTCACCTTTGTGAAACTTACATGAGCTTGTTGTGGCATGTCAGGTGGTGCAATATATTTTCTTCAGAAGAAAATCTCTCTAGCTATACAAATACATATTTTACATAGAAAGTGAACCTAAAATACTGCAGGAAGTTCAGGAAAAATACAAAGCACTGTGGATTTTTTATTTATTTATTTTTTGACATGTGGTTCGACTTCCCGGAATTAAAACTGCAGGAGCTACATAGAATGAAACTTAAATCAACCTAGACAGCTTAAAATAAAAATGAAAGGCAAAATGTGTGTAGAGATACAAAAAAGCATTATAAACACCTTTTTTCCTGCTTTTTCTTTGTAAGTGATCACATTTCCTCTGTTCTGAGCTGCATAAGAGCTGCAGGAAGAGAAACGGCAGCACACTGAACTTCCCACTAAAAGGCTGTGTGTGGGGGGTTAGGGTTGCCAGGACAAGTCTGATCATTGGAGGAGAGCAGGCTGAGTTCTCAGCATAGCTAAAAAACTGACCACACTGTGCTCAGTGTGGTCAGGTTTTAATAGGAAAGCAGAGGGACTGGCTGGAACACCAGGGATTTCACACAAAGGAAGCAATACAAAGAACAGGAGACTTTTTCCCACAAGTACATGGTACAGCAGGCACATATCAAGAATATGTACATATTGGGTGTACATATTCTTTAAAGTGGACCATGCATTAGGATCTGAGGGCCTGCAACAGGCAGTCTTTTCATATTAAACTATGTAACATTGCTCTTGGCAGACTCAATAAGGTAAAAGAGGACCCTACTGCATAGAGTGGTTCCATATTATCCTTCCAACCCTCCCTTTTTAGAAGTTTCCCATGGTGTTCGAAAAACCTTTTAGCCCCAGATATGCCGACTGTACATGGCGCTGGAAGGAAAATTTAATAATGTATGCATCACCAATAAGCCATGGTGTTGTAACACCTTCTAATAACACTATAATTGTAATCAATATACCACCTTAATGTTTTGAAGATCTTCTAATATAGCATGTCCCAGGCACATGGGGCTGTGAAGACAACCTAATACGGTGTGTCACGTGTACATGGTGTTGGAAGGACCTTCTACATATACTGTGCGCCACCAGTACATGGTGTTTTGGGGATCTTCTACATATACTGTATTTGTGTAATCAGTACATAGTGTTGTGGGGTTCTTCTAAACACAATAGGACAGATAAACTATACATGTTGCAGTGTTCTTTGGTCTGCCATGTATATTTGTGTGATCTAATGCGCACAGTGCCTTCTAAGGGTGGCCATACATGGATTGAAATTCAGCAGGTTCATAGGCCAAATTTTGATCCATGCTATGGGCAGGCTGGTTGTACACAAATCGATCTCTCATGTATACAACCAGACTCGAATATGTGGATGGGGAATCAGATACATTTTTTGTTTAACTCGCTGGTTGAACGAAACAAAATGATTACTTTATCACCAGCCTAAGGGCTCTTTCACAAGGTCCGCCTCCGTAGGTGGATCCGTGCTGCTCAGCGAGGATCGATCCGCCGATCCCCGCTGAGCCGGCGGATGACCGCTCCATCTCCGCTTGCAGTGCGGAGAGGGAGGTGTCACAGCTCCCGCTGCTCTCTATGGGGTATCGGATGAGAGCGGACCGCCTGTCCACTCTCATCCGATCCGATCCCTGAACGGATGGAAAAATAGGGTTTCCATCCGTCCGGATTTCACGGACAGGATCGGATACGGATGGCAGCGGGTGTCAGCGGAGGTGTCTCCGCTGACATCCGCTGCCCCATAGAGCTGCATGGAGGATCCGATCAGATCCGCCTAAAAAACTGACAGGCGGATCTGATCGGACCGCCCGTGTGAAAGAGCCCTAAGAAACACAGAGACCTTTGTTTATTAAGCACATATTGCACAGTGAAATTGCACACCTGTCGCAATGTTGCTGTACAGGGGGGAGTTACAGGAAAGGATTGCTGGTGGAACAGAAGAGCAAGCTGCAGAGCAATACAGAGCTGCCCAAAAACCTTAGTAACCACTGTATGTTTACAGTGTAAAACCGAAAGCTATTAGTTAAAAAAAAAAAAAAACCCACCATACACTTACATATTTCAGTGCCACAACTGACACCGGTAAAGCGCACACGTCATATTGCAGACCAGTGCCTGCTGCACTCCCTAGTTGCAAGAACGGGCCTAGGGTACATGGCGACGTGACATCCAAAGCTTCGCCCTATGTGTTTCGTCACCTAAAGTCTTCCAGCAATTAGTTCTGGTTATTTAGGGCATTTGATGGTGGACGACACATTCGCAATGAAGTTTGGAAGGAAAGCAAAACTTTTTTTTTTTTTTGAACTTTTTTCATAATTATGGAAATATATTTACCCTCTTGCATTGGTCACTTTATAAAATGATAGAAAGACGATTTGTATAGGTATGACTTAGAATGGTTTTGTTTTCAATTTATTGATATTGTGATGACAGCACTTTTGAGGGTTATTTCACTTTATTTGATTTTTCAGGACATGTGCAGTTGTGCACTTTATTTTTTTATGAAATCGTATTCACATATTGTATGAATTTGATATTGTGATGGATATTTAATTTTTGGTCACACTAATGTATTAATAATTTGGTGGGTGATAGCGCTGCCTTATGAGAAGTAGTCAGCCTGATGGGCCGATCTCTGTCTGGTCAGGCTACATAGTAGAAAAGATGTTGTACATAGGATGCAGAAATTTAAAAATTTGTGCAGTTTGACAGTGTGTAGCTCACGTGTCCTAAATCCTCTTCAACATAGGCGCGCTATGCGGTTTATTTGAAGGATGCTCAGTGTGCCCTACATGGAGCATGAAGAAGGATAGGACAATACAGTTTAACGGCCCAGAGTGTGTCACAGAGGTCAAGACAGAAGTCAAAACTAGATGTGTCACACAATTTTATGAACTGGACTTGCAGCAAATTAAGCTTTTATAAAATGTTTTCCTTACCTTACAAATGTAAGACCTAATAAAATTGGTTAAAACACCATGGAATTCTCTTGGAGTTGAGGGATTTAACTACAGAAAGATTTTATAGGTTGAGTAAGGGCGGGCAAGAGCTGATGAAGCAAGACTGTTTCATCAATGCTCGTCATATGAATAATGTTGTGCACGACCTGTAAAACACATGTTGTTATCAGTGATGCACAGTGTGGGCTGAATTCCAGGAGAAGCTGCAGTGCAGCACGCCACTTTCACAAGCTGTATTTTAAAGGGACACGGGCAACTGAAAAAAAAAAAAAAAACAGGGCTGAATACATCAAGCTGCTGTATCATCAGACCAAGGTTGGAAGGCCGGGACTCGAGTTCTCCAACTCCTAACATTACACCTTAATCAACACGGATTCTCTCAAGTATTAAAGCGGAGTTCCACTGGTTTTTGTGTTTATAAAAAGACAGCAGCGATGTGGCCGGTGGGAGCCTCGGTATCACTACTATGGGCACCTGGCTGTGACAGCTTGTGACTTCACAACAGGGTGCGCACTGCGTGTCTTGAGTGGATGGGCAAATCTTCTGGGACCTGTGACGTGTCCCAGAAGATTGCAGGAAGGGAGGGGGAAAGCAGAACTTCTGCTCGAGCCGCATAGGCTGACCGAGCGAAATTGGGAGCAGGTACCTGTCAAAACTAGGTACTACCCTCTCCCCCCAAAAAAATGACATGCCAAATGTGGCATGTCAGGGGGCCAGGAGGCCTTAAAGCAGAAGTTCCACTTTCGAGTGAAACTCCGCTTTAAAGTGATTGTAAAGGCAGAAGATTTTTTATTCTAATGCATTTTATGTATTAGGCTAAAAAGCCTTCTGTGTGCAGCAGTCCCTCTCATGCTTACCTGAGGTCCCTGAGATCAAGCAATGTTGCAGGAGTGTCTCGGCTGCCTGGGTCTCCCCTCCTCATTGGCTAATGGCTTCCGCTGCTGTCTTAGTCAGTGAGCCAATGTGGACACCGGAAGCTGTAGCTCAGCTCGAGTGCCCCCATAGCAAGATGCTTGCTGTGGGGGCATTCAAACAGGTGGGAGGGGCCAGGAGCATCGAAGAGGGACCCAAAGAAGAGGGGGATCTTGGCTGCTCTGCACAAAACCAACTGCACAGAACAGCAAGTATAACATTGCTTGCTATTTTTACCTTAAAAAAAAAAAAAAACTAGACTTTACAATCACTTAAAAGCAACCCTGAGCAATGGCAGAACATTAGCTTAGAATCAACCTGCCAGCACCCTTCACTGCAAAATGGCTGTTAATAGCAGCATTTAGAGTACAGTGAAAGTGCAGCATTTCAGAATTCCTTATCAGTGTACTTATTCCAGGTCAGGGACTGAAGCACTGAAGCCACCGCAGCATGACAGTCAGGCAAATAGCATTTTAGAAAGGAATAGTCAGCCTTCATTTTCTCCTGCGAGTTTCTTTTAAAGTGGAACCTTGAAACCAACCATGACTTATAAAACGCTCCACTCCCTTCTCCTAACACCTGTGCTTACTAACCGGTGTAAAAAGATGTGTATACTTACCTATTTTCAGGCCTCCCTGGTCATGTAATCCTCATTGAGTCAGTCAGTAGCTTAAGGGGAGTGGAGAGAGTGCTTTGGCAATGGCTACTAAAGCCTGAAGCGGTGATAGCACCCATAGGCTTCAATGGCCCATCTGTTGTCTACTCTCCCTCTTTCTCCCCTGCAGTGGCACTGGTTGACACAGGGGAGAGGGATCACATGACCAGACTGGAGCAGCCTGAAAATAGGTAAACAACTGTTTCTTATGCAGGTTAGTAAGCATAGGTGTTAGGAGTGGGTGGGGCAGTTTTAAGAGCAGTTAGGCTTATCCCAGAGTTCCACTTCAAGACCCAATTTGTCTGTGCACACTGTAGATGTAATCGCACACATTAGAGTAAAACTGCGCTTTATACATTTAGGGCAGAACACTGATCAGGAGCCAGTTGGCTGCTGGTTTTCCAGCATGCTTGTCCGACAGAAGCCAATAATGATAATGCAATATGCTCTTCAGGCAAGAGGTGTGGCTTTTATGCAAATAGGGGACAGAGTCACATGAACATCCATAGCAGAAACTACTAGGTTTTTCTCCAGCAGGTGAACAGGATAGTTGGGGAACAGATAGCAAAAATGCTCTTTATTCTCCCTGCTCTGAAGGCTAATCGGTTTTAAACTGCTGGAGCTTAAAAAAAAAAGAAAAAATTCCCGCAAGGCAATGTTCTAATGTGCTTGTATGCATCATATACTAGCACATTATGAGAAACTTACCTTAGAATCAAGCTCTCTGCGCCGCGACATCACCGTTGAGATGGCTGACATCTTCCCCCAATCTTCCTTCCAGGTTCACCGCCTAAGTTTCATGAGTGGCTGGGGGCACGATGATGTCACTCTAGTACATGCCGGAACCGGCACGGGCTCTGAAGGCACGGCACTGAAAGTCGGACCTTCAGAGCGCATGCCCCGATGATGCCATCGACTGAATGCACTCTGAATATCCCCTAAACTGTGAAGTTTTAGCAGATATTCACAATACCTAAAGGTAAGCCACCTTATAGGCTTACCTGTACATACAAGTGGTAGTACAGACTAGTTTACTACCACTAACTTTGAGAGATTTTAAAGGGAACCACAGATATTAGAGGACTTCTAGGAAACACATTTTGAATTTAAACAAACACATTCAACAACTGTTGAAAAGCATTAGGCTCCTTTCACATTATCCGTCTGTCGGACGGATTCCGTTTTTCTCAGCGGGGGATCGAGCCCCCGATCCCCCGATGAGCAGCAGGAGGACAGCTGTGTCTCAGCTCTCAGTTCCCCATGCATCTCTATGGGGGAAATCGGATGGGAACGGACCGTCGGTCCGTTCTCATCCGATCCCATCCAATCCGCTGGACGGATGGAAAATAGGGTTTCCATGCTTCTAGATTTGACGGATCGGATGTCAGCGGACATGTCTCCGCTGCCATCCGATGCCCCATAGGAATGCATGGGGGGGGGGGGGGGGGAGTTCAGATCCGCCAAAAAAAACAGACAGGCGGATCTGAACGGTCCGCCTGTGTGAAAGGGGCCTTAATGTGTAAAGCATTAATAGTCAAATGGTCTAAAGCTGATAAAATCAATCATGTAGAATTCCTTTTTGCTAATTTCTCACCGTGTTCCAAAAAAACAACCATGCACTGTACTGGCAACCAGCAGCCCATTTGTATAAAGTGTGTGTGTATATATATATATATATATATATATATACACACAGTGGGTACGGAAAGTATTCAGACCCCCTTAAATTTTTCACTCTTTGTTATAGTGCAGCCATTTGCTAAAATCATTTAAGTTCATTCTTCTTCCTCATGAATGTACACATAGCACCCCATACTGACAGAAAAACACAGAATAGTTGACATCGTTGCAGATTAAAAAAGAAAAACTGAAATATCACATGGTCCTAAGTATTTAGACCCTTTGCTGTGACACTCATATATTTAACTCAGGTGCTTTCCATTTCTTCTGATCATCCTTGAGATGGTTCTACACCTTCATTTGAGTCCAGCTGTGTTTGATTATACTGATTGGACTTGATTAGGAAAGCCACACACCTGTCTATATAAGACCTTCCAGATCACAATGCATGTCAGAGCAAATGAGAATCATGAGGTCAAAGGAACTGCCTGAAGAGCTCAGAGACAGAATTGTGGCAAGGCACAGATCTGGCCAAGGTTACAAAAAGATTTCTGCTGCACTTAAGGTTCCTAAGAGCACAGTGGCCTCCATAATCCTCAAATGGAAGACGTTTGGGATGACCAGAACCCTTCCTAGAGCTGGCCGTCCGGCCAAACTGAGCTATCGGGGGAGAAGAGCCTTGGTGAGAGAGGTAAAGAAGAACCCAAAGATCACTGTGATGCAGTCAGGAGATGGGAGAAAGTTGTAGAAAGTCAACCATCACTGCAGCCCTCCGCCAGTCGGGGCTTTATGGCAGAGTGGCCCGACGGAAGCCTCTCCTCAGTGTAAGACACATGAAAGCCCGCATGGAGTTTGCTAAAAAACACCTGAAGGACTCAAAGATGGTGAGAAATAAGATTCTCTGGTCTGATGAGACCAAAATAGAACTTTTTGGACTTAATTCTAAGCGGTATGTGTGGAGAAAACCAGGCACTGCTCATCACCTGTCCAATACAGTCCCAACAGTGAAGCATGGTGGCGGCGGCATCATGCTTTGGGGGTGTTTTTCAGCTGCTGGGACAGGACGACTGGTTGCAATCGAGGGAAAGATGAATGCGGCCAAGTACAGGGATATCCTGGACAAAAACCCTCAGCAGAGTAATCTGGACCTCAGACTGGGCCGAAGGTTTACCTTCCAACAAGACAATGACCCTAAGCACACAGCTAAAATAACGAAGAAGTGGCTTCACAACAACTCCGTGACTGTTCTTGAATGGCCCAGCCAGAGCCCTGACTTAAACCCAATTGAGCATCTCTGGAGAGACCCAAAAAAGGTCTGTCCACCAACGTTTACCATCCAACCTGACAGAACTGGAGAGGATCTGCAAGGAGGAATGGCAGAGGATCCCCAAATCCAGGTGTGAAAGACTTGTTGCATCTTTCCCAAAAAGACTCCTGGCTGTATTAGATCAAAAGGGGGTTCTACTAAATACTGAGCAAAGGGTCTGAATACTTAGGACCATGTGATATTTCAGTTTTTCTTTTTTAATAAATCTGCAACAATGTCAACAATTCTGTGTTTTTCTGTCAGTATGGGGTGCTATGTGTACATTCATGAGCAAGAAGAATGAACCTAAATGATTTTAGCAAATGGCTGCAATATAACAAAGAGTGAAAAATCTAAGGGGGTCTGAATACTTTCCGTACCCACTGTATATACACACACATACATACACATATATACACCCACCTATACAGCCATAAAATAATCTTTTATACCATGGCCAACTTTACAACCAACCAACATTTTCCATCACATCTAATGTCAGCCAAACACAAATGGCCCAATCTTTTTATTTGCTTAAGCTATTATGACAGCATGAACCTTCAAGCCCCAAATGTTGTTTTATTTATGTGTGGGAAACAGGTGTACGTCCAGTGAAGAAGGTTATCCACTACCTTTGCATATGTCTAGTGAATTCCAGAGCTGGGATTCTCCTTTAGATAGCTACTGAGCCTGTACCATTCCGCAATGAATATTACAGCTCACATTTGGCAGTACCCACCTTCTTGTTATACTCTCCTTAATATAGTTAATTGAGGAGGTCAAGCTTGTAAATTACATTGTTAGGTGGTTTAATGGTCCTGTGCTGGCCTGCATGTCACCCAGAACATCAATTCTGTTCACCAGGATCTGAGGGGTGTGGCATTTGATTTCTTCTATATTTTATTTACTCGTTTCAAATAGTGGGACTCTTTAGAGCATAAACCCACATTCTGTATACTGCTAACAATTTAGTCATCCCAGCTTCACTATACGGAAGGCACAAGTGAAAATAATGTAAACTCCTTTCCAGGGTCCCAGATCAAGCACCTTCAGATGTAGAGCACCCTGGTCTTACAGCTACTACCAGGTTCTCCACTTATCTATACAATGAAAAATGTATGTAAAGCGTGTGACTAAAAAAAGCCAAGCAAGGGTACAATAGAGCTGCAGAAAGGATTTTAAAAGGGAAAAGTGCAGATGTGCAAAATAAATAAAAAAAACACGTGCATATATATATTATAATATAATGCACACACATATATAGATATACACAAACATACACACGAATGTTTGGCTTACCTATAAAGGGGATGGAGGCTAATGAATCCCCAGGGGAACTGGAACTAGAAGCTTTCTTCTGTTCTATTCTTTTGATGTGAACTTCTCTTCTGGCATCGTTGGGTAACCAGCAGGTAGTGTCAGTTGCAGATTCCGGGTCATTCACAGCAAAGATGTAAGACTGTTGTCTTATAGGCTGTGGGGTCTGATGACCATTTGGGGATTTGTCCCTTAAGACCACTGGATCCACTGAATTAAATTCCATGCTTAAGTCGTGGTCTTTAGCTTTGGAGCTTTGTCCATTTTGAACATCCACGTTATCAGAGGTAGCTGAGCCAGCAGTCACCTGTTTCACAGGCTTTGTGGGAATCGGAGTAGAGGAGGTAATTGGGGATCTGATGATGGAATCAAGATGGGAACTAGGAGAGCCGTCTGCTGGGGACACTGTCTGCATGTTTAATACACTACTTTTACCCACATGGTTTACCACTTTTTGGTCTTTGACAATTCCTTCATCTACCTTTTTACCAGGATAGGGTTTAGGTCCATAGTTAGAGGAGCTTCTCACAGAATTAGATTTAGGAATTGGAAATCGTTCAGACTGGATCGGTCGCGCATGGGGTGATCGAAAAGAAGAACTGTGAAAGTCCCTTGAAACGGGGGTGCTTTTCAGGTCAGTGGCAGCTATTTGCAAGGGATGTGCTGAAGCTAAAACACGGCCACTCACTCGTCTAGCATCTGGGCTATAGGCCACAGGTACCATCTGGAAGTTTGGAGAACGGAGAGACATGTGAAAGGAATGTTGCCTTGATCGTTCATAAATGCCCCGTCTGTCATCTTGTTCAGTAAATCCAGTCCATTTATAATTGTGCTGTCTTTCACCATTATACTCTGGAATATCAGCATTATAGAGGTCTAATCTGCCCCCTTTCCTGGATATAAAATCCCATGACTTTGATTTAGGGCTTCGGGGAAGCATGGCTGGTAATGGTATTGCATCCTGGGAAGCACTTCGAGGCCACTCTTTCACCAGTGCTGGATCCTCTAGCCGTTCCTGGGAAATACTCCGCTGCCTCATCTGCGCAGGGTGTGGAACCCTGTCATGAGAAGTACTTCGACGTCGAACTTGAACAGAAGAGCGGTTTGGCAAAACTTGATTATAGTCCGTTTGGTTTTGAGAGGCTGCTCGAAGGCTGTCCAACCTCTCCTGTATTGTTCGACAGCCATACATGTGCATACGTCTATTGTCAATGTATTCTTTATAGGTTTTGTAATTCCTCCAGTCTATTTGTTGGGGAGAAGCATAGTGATTGGTAGGAGATGGTGATTCACCGTGACCAAGCGCCCTTTGACTATCCATATTGTCAGACTGCCCTCCAAACATTGGAGGTTTCCCAATTACACTGGAACTATCAATTTGTCTGGAGTCGATAGGCATTGAGGAAGCAGCAGCAGAGGGTGGTGCTGTGGGTCTTGGCGTTGTTATAAATGTGCATTTCTCGGTTCTGTGCAAAGGCACAGAACCATTAGATGAGAGGTTTGAAGATGGAAAATCTTCTCCATGCAAACTTCCCCTAGGACTATCCATGGCAGCAGTTTGTCCACCATAGCTTAGAGGTTTGCCAATAAATCCAGCATTGTCCATTTGCCTGACTTCCACTGGCATCGATGGAAGTCCAGCAGAAGGTGGCGTTGCGGTCCTCATGCATGGCTCAGTCCTATGTAAAGGACCAGTACAATTTGTTGTAACTGATGACAGATCTACAACTTTCCCAGAAGGCACAATAACTGTTCTCACAGATTCATTGATGACACATACAGCAGTGTTGGACTTAACCATGTCCGATGGTAATGGAGGCACTTGGATTTCTACATGGTGGTTTTTGTCCGGCTGCACAGGTTGTTGCTTAGACAGTGATGTGGATGCAGGTGGAATCTCAGCCGGTTGTGCCATCACTGAAGATATAGATTTTCTTTGAGGGTAGCATATAGGTGGGGGTTCTGGGATATTATTTGCTTTACCACTAAAGGCTTCGTTTCCTTTTCGGTAAGCATCCTGGGAATACGCCTAGAAAAACAGAGAACAAAGTTAGGAACTTTAGATAAAAACGAACACAAGCATAACAAGAACTAAATGGTCTTCAGTTTTTGGTGAAAACTACAGGTTGGAATCGCTCATTGGCTCTTTAAAGTGGAGCTCCAGGCACCTCCTCCTAAAAAATTAAATGTTAGCAGCTACAAATACTGTAGCTGCGGACTTTGCTGAGGCAAACAAGTGGAGCTTCACCTTTAGGCTTTAATCTCTGTGGCAACAGTGGAAAGATCTCTTCCCTAAATAACTTTGCTACTCCGCAGCCATTAAGAAGGTTGGCCATAAATTATACAATTTTCTTATTCAATTTCCTTTAGATTTACCTTCAGTTATGTAGTACAAGGGGAATACCTGATTGCATACAAAGTGTTTAGATTTACCCAAACGTATAATATGAGGTCAAACCTAAAGGAAAATTATACAAAAATAATGTATAATGTATGGGGGGGGGAGGGTTGTCCTGAGGGGGTGGAAACATGTACAATGGATCAAATACATTCAGCCTGTCCATACATGGTGAGAATCTTGACCGGTTCCTGCTGAGCCAATCGAGATTTGAACTGTATAAATCGGCCTAAGCCAAGCAAGAGGTCTCGGGTCTACTGCTGCATTTCATAAGCTGTCACATGGAAAGTCCAAAAGCGTGGGCAGAAACCCCTTGAAAAAACCATGACAGGTAAAACGGTGCTTAAAATTATAGTGGAGAAATCTTACTACCAGAGATGGGTTTTTGAAGTAGTTGGATACTAAACATGTCGGTAAACACCAAAAAATAAAGGATCAATTTTTCTATAGATTTGGCATTTAAAGGTCTGCTCCCCCACTGTTCTAGAACATGCTGGAAAACACAAATAAACCATAAGGTCTACACATAACACCACAAACGTATGGTTTTAAAATGATTAAGGTTTAACTACATGCAAAGTGCTGTTGTCACCATGTTACAAAGTAATCATAAGTTAAAACAAACCAGTCAAAGGAGCAGGATGTAGTGACGGATCAGTTAAACAGCATTAAACGAGAGCCGCTAAGAGCAGTTAAGGAATTGTCATTGTCATTAATGGGATCCAAACAGATACAAATCATCTTTTGGCTAAGCTTACCTTGAGCCTCAGAGACCGACTACGCTGAAAAAGAGTTAAACTAAATTCTCTCCGCTTTGCCCATTTCCCTTTAGCATTGAAATGCATTTCAGCAATCATGTCAAAATAAGCGCAGCACACGTAGGGATTACAGGAACAGGGGAAATCGCAGTTGCTGGAATGCAAGACTGGCTCACAGAAGCATAGTAAGACAGGTTTAAAGGTTCCAGTTGTGAGCAATTAAGAACGGACTGACTGCAGTGGCTGTCAATGCAGTAAAGACAAAAATCTACTGGCTTGCCGGAGGTTTTTATATAGTACAGGTGTGGTATCATATTACAGCAGTTCCTGGTCTGCTTGTTACATGCTTACTGCAAGGAGCGACCAGCCTGCCTTTTTTTTTTTTTTTTTTTTTTTTTACTCCCATTTGCATTCAGAAGGTTATAAAGCTCAATGTTTGCAGTCATAAACACAGCAGATACTACTAAAGGCAGGGGCGAGGTTTTTAGCCTCCTGCAACATACACAGACAACACAGGGTTACCAAGCACGATTAGAATATTACAATAAAAAAAAAAAAAAAGCAAAATTAAATTATTCAATCTGTACGAGGTAGTGCATGCACATCTACACTTAAACAAGACAGGGATTCAAGAGACAGGCGTAACTAAAACCGGTTCCAGTGTTAACGAGCTAGGGTGTCAGACATAAGACATATTACATCAAAATGAAAACATTCCATAGAGAGACAAGGCTCGTGTGTGTGTCTTACCAGAGCTGTGACATCCTTTGGAAACTGCAGCTGGGCAGGAAATAAAGCATAGTAAGAAAGGAAAAAAAAAAAAAAATGAAAAGCAGCTTATTGATGTAAAGACTGAATTATGTTGTCATATTGATGCCGGCTACAGAGCTAAAAATACATGTACACTGATTTCTGTGGAAGGTACCAAAAGAAGCAGAAGGGCGGTGGAGCAGATTATGCATTGCTATATCCTCCTATGGCTGCTCGGTCTCGCACACATATGCTCATTGCGAGGATTGCTCTCTGCTGCTAGAGGACGAAGAAAAAAAATAAAAAAACACCTCTCTGGCAGTGCATCCCTCCTGCAACATGTAGGTAGCCCCACCGCTTCTTACAGATCCTTCCTTCCACTACAGCAATTAAAGCCCTCGTTCCCAGGAGCTTTCAGGAGCATGCAGCTTGTGGATGACGACAGTGATACTCTATTATGCATCCCGAATAGTGAGGCTTCTCATACAGACGTGGCTATAGGCTCAGCTCTCAGCTGACTGCAAGCTGCCCCTTTTCCACATTCCAGCTAAAATTAGAAAGATGCTCTGGAGGAAATTGCTTCCCTATACCCAGATCCCGGAAAAATGCCTGTCCCAGACATTATTAATCCAATCTGTGAATGCGGCAGCTGGAAATCAGAGATGGCTGCAGTAGCACTACACATCCCAGCATGGCACAAATGTGAAAATTGTTTGGCAATTTTGGCTGGCCAGTTACCGTGCAATATTTACACATTGCCCATTTCAAGCTTGGGGCAGCTGCACTTTGAAAAAGGTGGGGTCAGATTCTTAGAACTCACAATCCTTTTGGAATCTTCAAAATATTTGCTGCGAAATGTATTTGGTACGTGAACGTTAAATAGGAAGTGTTCTAAAGATTTGGGAGGATGCCCAAAAGATCCACCAGAAGGATGGCATAATATAAACCAATCTTTGGTTGCTTCTTTATACTCAGGAAAATGGCTCATGCCATTTCAATGCTTGAGTGGCAAATGTAAACAGTTACTCAAGATATTTAACACTGTGGTTGCAATTGGTGATTGCTATGAAGGCTGTGGAAGGAACGGATGAGTGCGACGAAGGCTGTGGAAGGAATGAATGACTGCTACGAAGGCTGTGGAAGGAATGAATGACTGCTACGAAGGCTGTGGAAGCAATGAATGACTGCCATAAAGCCTGTGGCAGCAAAGGAACGATTGCCACAAAGACTGTTGCAGCAAAGGAACGATTGCCACAGACTGAGGCAGGAAAGGATGATTGCCCTAAGACTGTGGCAGGCATGGACAGCGGTCATGAAGACTGTGGCAGGAACAGGTGCTTGCCAGGAAGGGCTGTGGCAGGATTGGGCGCTTGCCAGGAAGGCTGTGGCAGGAACAGACGACTGCCACGAAGGCTGTGGCAGGAACGGACGACTGCCACGAAGGCTGTGGCAGGAACGGACGACTGCCACGAAGGCTGTGGCAGGAACGGACGACTGCCACAAAGGCTGTGGCAGGAACGGACGACTGCCACAAAGCCCGTGGCAGGCATGGACGATTGCCACAAAGCCCGTGGCAGGCATGGACGATTGCCACAAAGCCCGTGGCAGGCATGGACGATTGCCACAAAGCCCGTGGCAGGCATGGACGATTGCCACAAAGGCTGTGGCAGGAATGGATGATGATTGCCACGAAGGCTGTGGTAGGAATGGATGATGATTGCCACGAAGGTTGTGGCAGGAATGGATGATGATTGCCACGAAGGCTGTGGCAGGAATGGAAATAGATTGCCATGAAAACTGTGGCAGGAATGGATGTAGATTGCCATGAAAACTGTGGCAGGAAAGGAGGATTGCAATGAAGGCTGTGGCAGGAATGGATGATTGTCATGAAGTTTGTGGCAGGAATGGATGATGATTGCCATGAAAACTGTGGCAGGAATGGATGATTGCAATGAAGGCTGTGGCAGGCATTGGTGATTGCTAGAACGACAGTGGCAGACATTGGTGAATGCTATGAAGACAGTGGCAGGCATTGATGATTGCTATGAAGACAGTGGCAGGCATTGATGATTGCTATGAAGACAGTGGCAGACATTGATGATTGCTATGAAGACAGTGGCAGGCATTGGTGATTGCTATGAAGACAGTGGCAGACATTGATGATTGCTATGAAGACAGTGGCAGGCATTGGTGATTGCTATGAAGACAGTGGCAGGCATTGATGATTGCTATGAAGACAGCGGCAGGCATTGGTGATTGCTATGAAGACAGTGGCAGACATTGATGATTGCTATGAAGACAGTGGCAGGCATTGGTGATTGCTATGAAGACAGTGGCAGGCATTGATGATTGCTATGAAGACAGCGGCAGGCATTGGTGATTGCTATGAAGACAGTGGCAGACATTGATGATTGCTATGAAGACAGTGGCAGGCATTGGTGATTGCTATGAAGACAGTGGCAGGCATTGGTAATTGGTGAGCCCATGGTTGATGTCGATTTTGCAAAGTGAAATATCTTGGCATGAAGCAGAGATGCATAACATACAAACATTTTCAAATTATTATTAAGTGAGAACCAGCACAGTCTATATGCTTGGCACTGCTTAATATTTTAATCAGTGGTGAATCCCTGGTTTGCGATTGCGCATTCCTAAATTGATGCTTGACACTGTCAGAAATAATATATCCACACCTCCATAACCTCCTGTTGCTTCATTAGGGCTTTCACTTGGGGGCAAAGCTTTTTTTCCCCCCTACTTGCAGACTTCTTGTTACATACTTGAGGGCATACACCAGTTTCACATTTTGCCACAAACTGCCGAGAGCTAAAACCTAACTCCAGCGTTTTTTATGCCCCACTGGGCTGCAATACTCACCTTTTATAAGGAGCTGTCCCTGACATTAAATCTTCTGCCACAAGAGGTCCTCTGTCTTCTAGGTTGATGGTGGGGTGCACCAATGAAGGGGTGAGCTGGGCTTTAGAGCCCTGATCGGAAAGCCCCCTTAGACTTGGCTCCTGGATTTTGTGAAGATTTGTCCAGTCCTGCAGCCAATCCAAAAATCCAAGAAATCAATGTGCCTAGGCTGTTCATATAGTTGTTAGCAGGTGTATATTTCCATTGGCTACCCACTATTATCTGTTGCTTCCTGAATTCATGAACAATCTGACCTATCTTCGCATCATTTGTGGATAAAAGGCAAAATAAGCAATACTTGTGTCTCAGAGTCTGTAAATTATGGAGTTCATTCTATTGCCAGATCACACCCATACAGGGCACAGAGGCCATGTCCATGTAATCACAGAGTGGTAGGATTAAATGGCCTGTAATCTCAGTCATTTCTGTATAGGGAAACTCTTCAATGTTACTAATGAAGATGTGCAGCAGCAAAAGAAGCCTTTTGAATATCCGCGCATTCTTGCTTTATATGTTAGGATTTTATCTATTTTCTTATTAAATCTGAACTCTAGACAGATCTAAAAGACACAAATAAATGTGAAACTGAATATCCTTATTCTTCAAAATACAAAAAAAAGTTAAAAAACAGAAAAACCAAAACAAGAAAAATTGAAAAATTCACACACATTCAATACTGGCCCTGTAGTTCATTATTCATAAAATTATTTCTAATGTGTTTTCTGCCTCCTTGAATGTCCTCTGTGAGCTATTGAATCTATCCTTTACTTTCTCATTCTGTTTGTTTGGGATGAGCAGTGGTTGTGGGGATGGGGTTGGGGGGCTGGAGATAAAAGAGGCAGTTGGAGCCATACTTTTACCCCCCCCCCCCCAATCTGTAAAGGCAGCCATACAGGTGTATACATTGTTAAATATAGGCAAAACTTGGCTATAGTTACACTGTTACAGTCTGTGGCAAAAATGATCCGAGCAGAATGCAACTCATTCAAGGGAATAGGCGCTGGGTTCTTGTTTTTTAGGGGTTCAAATGGGTAGTAAGGAGGTAAGCATAAGGAGGATGCACACCAGCCTAGTGCATTACCGTAGGTCTCTATTAAAAATATAAAATTAATACCAATACAGTAATCCCCCGCTCCATCGCGGTTCAGTTTTTGCGGTCCCGGTAATTCGCGTTTTTTTTTTGTAATGTTATTTTACTATATAAATCATTAAAAATGAAATATTTTTGTGTTTTCCATAGCTCTTGCTATGTCTCTTATTATCTTTTATGTGTTTAAATGAGTTTCTATTGTTTTAAAAGTGTGTCTAAAGACCTTAAAATGCTTCTACACGTGCAGTGACAGTAAAATAAACATGCCTACAATGCATTTTAATAGGGTTTTTCTATTTCGCGGAATTTCACTTTTCGCGGCTGGGTCCGGAACGTAACCCCCGCAATGGAGGGGGGTTTACTGTATACTCAAAAACACAAAAGGAAATACAGATAAGTGCATGTATCAAGTCCTCATCGCATCTCCAGACGTATGTCCGCCAGGGCGCAGCTAGGTAGTGAGAAATTTATGCTTGTCAAATGCACTCTGAAAATAAAATCGGTAGCGGATTGCTTTTCAGTGGTCAATTCTACTTTAAACAAGACCTTTGTGTCACAACCAAGAAACCAGCAATTAAAAAAAAAAAAAAAAAGTACAATAAAAAAAAAAGTATTATGTTCACTTCTCATTCTGCCTTCAGGAATAATGGTACTGAAAATGCCAACAGCATACAGGAGTGACATAGGGCTGTTGAGAGGACCCACCAAGCATTCTGACTAAATAAATGGGAGAAGGCTAGGGATCGGATAATTCCAATAGTGTTGGATTCAGAAGATTTTCCAAGTGGTTATTTTACTACGGTGGCATTGGGAGGTACGGTCAGTGGAAGAGTTGGGTATTTATATAGTCTAATGTGGTTTAATGGAGAAATGTAAGGTAATAGACTTGGGGGATAAAATACTTATTAGGGGGAGAACCTCTGAGGGAATCAAGGATGGAGAAATATCTGGGGGTACTAGCAGAAGATAGACTAAGCAATAGCATGCCGTGTCAAGCTGCAGCTACCAAAGTCGGCAGAATATTAACATGCATAAAAAAGGGATATACTCCAGGGATAAAACTATAACCCTGCCACTTTATAAAACTCCATCCAGTTCTGGTCACCAGCCCTCAGAACGGATGTGCTAAAGCTGGAGAGAGTCCAGAGAAGGGCAACAAAATAAATACGGGGATTGAAGGACCTCAATTACGAGGAACGACTACAAGCACTAAATTTATTCTCGCTGGAGAAGAGACGCTCAAAAGGGGATATGATCACGATTTACAAATCCCTCAATGGTGATCCTAGCATAGGAAAAAACTATTCAGTCTCAGGGAGTGTAAGCGGACACGTGGCTACACAATGAGATTGGAGGAGAAGCGGTTTAACCGAAAGCTGCACAGGGAGTTTTCCACTGTCAGGGTGATAAGGATGTGGAACGTTCTTCCGCAATTGTTGGTGTCAGTGAGGAGTATTGATATTTTTAGGAGACTCTTGGATGTGCATCTTAGTGAACACAATATATAGGGATATGGGAAATGATTATCGACACTGACAAAACGTACATCTACATAGGTTGAACTGGATGGACTATTGTCTTTATTCAACCTTACCTACTATGTAACTAGGTATCCTTTGCAGAGGGCTTTAAAGTAAAGTAAACCTATTGTAAAAAAATACGGTAAATAAAAATGCATGAGCTGCCAGTGCTGACCACCTTTGAAATTGCTAGTTTACCATTGAGTCATATCAATCCACTAACTTCTATACTTTCTGAATCATTGCCATGGAACAGGTACATAGATTGGTATAGTGGCTCAAAGTAATTAATTCATAGGATCTGCATGACAGCCAGGCAACTGGTAATTTTCAGAAAGGAGAGCACTTGCCGCCTTCATGCTTCTCTGATGACAGATTTCCTTTGTTACTTTGCCCAGTAAGATGAGGTTAATTAAGTACAGGAGAGGCAGATGGAAGTGGGAAGACCCAGACGTCTTTTTTAACAGTGTATATCTCTGCGCCGCCTCATACGCTGTGTGAATGACTCCACATTGCAGGGTTACAGTAACCATGAAGAATCAGTTATTTCAGCTTAATGCATACTCACACAAACATCAAGCATGGCAGTTGTAGGATCATAATGAGAATATTGTCTATGAAGCCGCTTGTTCTATCACATGAGGATTACTTATTCAAATTCTACACTCTGGAAGTGGTTTAGAACCTAGGGCCTTTAAGTGAAACCTGCGAGGATAACAACGAAGGAGATGCCATTGCCGAATTGGTTTTGGAGCTGCTGGCTCCAAACCAGTCAACCTAATCCTCGCTTCACTAAATAATAAATCACAAGCCCCAAACAAGATTGCAGGTCAGTTCAAAATCTTAAAACTTTGCTGGCTGCATGCTTGTTCCATGTTGGTCGCTCACTAGGGAGTGAAATTAGAACCAGAGCCTGTACTACAAAAAAAAAAAGTTTGCTCTAAAACTGAACTTACATAGAGAAGAGAGAAGCAGGGACAGACATACACAACTGCAGAACCATGAATTACTATATACTGACCCAGAGGAGGAAACTTCTAGCATGTAAGCCGATGGTCACCAAACTGCAGCCCTTTGCTTGCCTTTATCCGTCCCTTGGGGCACTTTTCCTCTTACTGATGCAAGAGACTATTCTTCCCACTAATATAACAAAGGGGCATAATTCCTGCAACTGACAACGTGGAACTATTTCTTCCACAGGACACCAACAATGGGCACTATTCCATCCACTAATACTAATGATGGTTCACTATTCATCCCACTGATACCAATGATGGGTCCCTTTTCCTCCAACTGATACTGACAACGGGGTGCTATTCCTCCTCCTGATGCATCGTTTACTCCCACTGACGCTAGGACAATTTCTACTCCCACTGGCCACAGTACAGCCCCCCTAAAAACTGAAGGACAGTAAATTGGCCCTTTTTTTTGAAAGTTTGGAGACTCCTGGTGTAAGTAATGTATTGGTACCAGGAGGGCCCTTCTTTGCTAACTGATTGGGTAACTCTGAGGAGTGGCTCTAGCAATGGGAAGGGAAAAAAAACTCCTGTCAGGGACTTAGTTACACAGATTTCCCCTCACTTCCCATCCTAAAATCAACCTTTCATCATATAGGAAGTGAAGGAAACTCTTTAACAGCAACACAGAAATAAAATATTTTAGGAAGGCAAAGGCTAAAACTGCTGCCAGTTTTCCATTATTGTCTATTTTCATGTTGCAGATTTTCCCTGCTGCTTCTTGTCTTGATAAAATGTTGTCCCCAAAACAGGAAGTGAGGGAAAAACTCTGATGGAGCCCCGAATAGAAGTAAAATCTAACTTCAGCTCACCATATATGGTTAAATACACAATAAAATGTCTGCCTCTAAACTACAGGGGACAGGTTCCCCTTTGACAGCACTAAAAAGAAACCATTCACACCAATTATGAATATATTTCAGCTATTTTTTCTAGGTTCACCCCTCAGGCTATTTAAATAAAGTGTTTAAACAGCCGTTTCTTAAATATATTCAGTCCCACAACCGTGTAAATCAGCAAATTGATATTCTGTGCATTTTATTGGCAGAAAATAAAAAAATATATTTCTACGATACATCACCAGCCAGTTCTGCAGAACATCAGCAATACATCCAATCGCATCACATGACCATCCAGAGATGTTTACAATCTATCACCCCTACCACACTCAGGTGTATATTCGGTGGAAATCTGCAAGTATGTTTTTGGACGCCGGCAGCATTGGGATTAATGCGGATTAGTTCTTATTGTGGAGTTTTTGCCACAGAAAAGAAGAAAAAAAAAAAAACTACAAATACTTTCTAAACCTCTCATCTATCTCTGTTAAGCAAACCCCAACACCTTTAAAATGAGTCTTTAGTCCTTGCAGATACCAGACAGGAGGTTGAAGAATGCCAATAACTATGAAGGCATTTGGCAGCTTGGAATGGATAAATTCAGGAGGGTGGTGAAGATTTTATCAAATAAGCTTAAAGTGGTTGTTGTAACCCCTCAGATTATTAAATGTGAACAAAGCACATCCTTCTATAGTGTGTACCTGTCTTAGTCCAGAGCACTGTCTGCTGCTTCGTTCCTCTGCTATCATCATGAATCACTTCTGACAAGCTTTCCTGACCGCAAAAGAAAAAAATGACAGGGGAGCGACCTTCAGCTGATGGCCAGACTCAGCTCTGTTCCTGTGTGTTGGGTGAAGGGGGCAAGTCCATTCCCTACAATCAGCTTACTGAGCTCTGCAGTGTAATTTCAGCTCTCCGCCCCCTATATTCTTAACTCTAAGGCAAGTTTTATAAATTCAGGACTTGTATGTACAGATGTAGAGAAGAGAAAATGCAGATAAACAGGTACAACTTATGTAGGAGGATTTGTTTCATCTCTGTGTGTCACCTGAGGCCAGTCACTTCACTGGGTATACGCAAAGATTTACAACCACTTTAAAGCTAAACTCTAGACTGATATAAAAGACTCAGAAATAATGAAGCTCTGTAAACATTAATACATTAGATAAATATTTTTACATACAAGCCATATAGGTACCTGATTTTGACCTGCAGCAGCCTTGCGCAGATCCTAAAATGTGAAATGAAGCAGCACAAGGAGCCAATCTGTTTATGTGCTGACAAAGAGCATGCCAATAGGAGGATAAAGCAGAGTGACAGGAGAATGAGCACAGTGATCAGCTCATCTTTCAGAATCGAGTAATAGGCTGAAGTTTTTCCACGACTGCATGGGCTCAAATAAAGTGGGATGAAGCATGCTAAACATCAGACTGAGGATATCTTTGTCAAAAAAAAAAACAAAGTAGTGTGGTAATAGTTTTGGATTAAGGTAAATATTGTTGAAAAATTGGATTTTTGACTTACCTTAAAACCCATTTCTCTTATGTTCATTGACAGACACAGCTCGTGTCATGCTTGACCATTGGGCTATGCTGCCCCCTACAGGAGTAGGACACTAGGCAGAAAAAAAAACTTCTGGTTACAGCCATGCGCAGTCCCAGGGGGTATACTCCCTCTCTGCTATAGTCACTCAGTTTTGCTACAAGCAGTGTCAGAATTATAACTCCACAGAGGGGTGGGTGCTGTGTCCGTCGATGAACATCAGGGAAACTGATTTCACGGTATGTCAAAAATCCCATTTTCTCTTGTTCATTGATGGACACAGCTGTCATTTTTGACCTTTGTGACATCTTAAAGCAGTGTCAAACATGAGGGGTGGGAAACAGCAAATAATTCCCAAGGCTAAACAGTAGCCAACCCGGTGACAGGGGCTCAAGCAAAACAACTGGAGCCCACCTGAAAAAAAACAATACACCCTCAAAGAGGATCAGGTCCTCTAAACAGCAGCCTGCAATACCTTGTGGCCAAAGGAAGCATCTGCAGATGCCAACACATCCACTTTGTAAAGGTGTACACCGACAACCAGATGGTCGTCTTGAAAACCTGCGTCACTGACTCTTGAGGACGGAAAGCCCAGGAGGCACTAAGCGCCCTAGTAGAGTGCGCCTTGACAGGGAAAGGAGGAACCTGACCCCTGATGGAATAGGCCTGAACCACAGTCTGTCAGATCTATCTGGAAATGGTCACAGAGGAAGCGGACAACCCTTTGTGAGGTCCATCCGTGAGCACAAATAGAGAGTCTGACTTCCCGAAAGACTATCTGCCAGGTAAACCAGAATCGCCCGGACCACATCCAAGGGAAAACATCCTTCGGATGTTTTGGCCTGGGAAACGGAGAAGGCAACAAAATGTATTCAAATGAAAGTCAGAGACCACCTTAGGAAGGAATGACAGACAGGGGCGAAGCCCCACCTTATACTTGTGAATCACCAAATAAGGTGAGCGACAGGATAACTCTGCCAGTTCCGACGCCCTGCACGCAGAAGTGATGGCCACCAAAAAGGCCACCTTCTGAGACAGCATAAGCAGAGGAATCTCCCAAATAATTTAAAAGGGAGGCTTCTGTAGAACTGAAAGCATCCAATTAGGATCCCAAGAAGGCAATGGAGCCCGTACTGGAGGAACCAAATGTTGGGATACCCTAAAGAAAGGTAAGCACTAGGGTGTGTGTGGCCAAAGGTCATTGGAAAAAGACCGCCATGGCCAAGACCTGGCCCTTAATGGTACTCAAGGCCAAATTCTGTTCAACTCCCCGTTGAAGCTATCGAGAAGGAGCAAAGATAAACCCCAAGACACTCACCACAAAATGTACGTCTTCCATGTACGATAGTAGATCTTCCTAGAGGTATATTTCCTAACTCTTCACAACGCAGGATTCACCGACTCAGACAAACCTCTATCCTTTAGCACCTGGTGTTCAACAGCCAAGCTGTCAAAGCCTGCGACTGTAAAGCAGGATGGAAGATTGGTCCTTGGGACAGCAGATCCTCCCTGAGAGGAAGCTTCCAAGGAACGCCGGCGACCAGCTGCACTAGATCGGCATACCAGGCCCAGCAAGGCCAGTCCGGTGCCACTATAGTGGTGATCAAAAGTTTGGGCAACCCAGGTAAAAACTGAATTTTTGTAAAATCTTACCTGTAAAATTCCTTTCTCCGAGTCCTCCGACAGTCGCCGCCTCTTCATATTCGTCACTAATGGGGTTATTGACCTTTGCTCCGTAGGAGTAGCTAGGCAACAGAATATATTAATATCAAAGCTTTTAGCATATCCCACACCCAGGGGGTGGTCCCCTCAGTCAATACCTCCCTGCTTCCTGCATTTCCAACTCAGTTTCAGTAGCATAGCAGTAGAGTACATAAACAAACCCCAAAAGAGGGGCGGGGCGGCGACTGTCGGAGGACTCAGAGAAAGGAATTTTACAGGTAAGATTTTACAAAAATTCAGTTTTCTCTTACGTCCTCCGACAGTCGCCGCCTCTTCATATTCGTCACTAATGGGGACGTCCCATAGCAGTGTAGACATGAGGGGTGGGAAAAAAATGGATTTTTGTAAAATCTTACCGTAAAATCCTTTTCTCTTAGCTCATCGACAGACGTAGTCCTCGGTGATACACCACCTTCGGGTTATGTTACCTCCGCAGGAGCAGGACTAGACAGGAAATTAAAAAGCTCTGGCCACACCCTAGGGGCAGTCCCAGAGGGTATATCCTCTCTCTCTCTGCCTCAGCAAATCAGTTATGTGAAAAAGCAGTGCTTAGAGAATTTAACCCAACCCAACTCCAAAACAGAGGGGCGGGGACTACGTCTGTCGATGAGCTAAGAGAAAAGGATTTTACGGTAAGATTTTACAAAAATCCATTTTTCTCTAGCGCTCATCGACAGACGTAGTCCTCGGTGATACACCACCTTCGGGACGTCCCAGAGCAGTATCACAACTGAGGGGTGGGAAAATGGAAATCAAATCCCAATCTAGAAGGCCCAACCGGTGCCAACTAGAAGTTTACAATGCTCATCCTTAATGATGAGACTCAACCAAAAAAAGAGAAAACAATTTTTTTTTTTTTTTTTTTCAAACAGAAAAAAACCCTCGAGGTAGACCACCGGTCTCCTCAAATTGCGGCCTGCAAAACCTTGCGGCCAAATGAGGCATCCGCCGATGCCGTCACATCAATTTTATAGAATTTTGTAAAGGTATGTACCGACGACCAGGTGGCCGCCTTACATACCTGGACCACTGACGCCTGATGGCGAAAGGCCCAGGAAGTACTGAGCGCTCGAGTGGAGTGCGCCCTAACAGGGAACGGAGGACTCTGACCCTTAATAGAATAAGCCTGTACCACCGTTTGTCTAATCCATTTGGCAATGGTCGCGGCAGATGCAGGCAAACCCTTTCTGGGGCCATCCGTGATCACAAAAAGTGAATCCGTCTTACGGAATGATTCCGTAGCTTTCAGGTATACCCTGATTGCCCGAACCACATCTAAGGAATGCAACGCATGTTCCCGATGATGCTTGGGCTGAGGACACAAGGAAGGTAGTACAATATCTTCATTCAGATGAAAATCTGAAACCACCTTGGGAAGAAAAGATGGCTTAGGATGAAGTACTACCTTATCCCTATGAATCACTAGGTATGGTGACTGGCATGATAATGCAGCCAGTTCTGACACCCTGCGAGCAGAAGTAATAGCCACCAAGAAGGCCACCTTCTGGGATAAAGTAAGCAAGGGAATCTCCCCGATGTTTTCAAAGGGAGGTTTCTGTAGAACCGACAAAACCAAATTAAGATCCCAGGGCGGTAAGGGCGCGCGGACTGGAGGAGCCAGGTGCCGCACCCCCTGGATGAAATTCCGCACCAAGGATTTGGTAGCTAAAGGCTTCTGAAAGAAGATTGCTAATGCTGAAACTTGACCCTTGATGGTGCTCAAGGCTAGCTTCTGCTCAACCCCTTGTTGCAAAAAGGCCAATATTCGAGTCACCGAATAGGTACGTGGAGGAAATCCTAAAGATTCGCACCACGCAATATAAGTCTTCCATGTGTGATAATAGACTTTGCTGGAAGTCGCTTTCCTTGCTTTAATAAGGGTAGGAATGACTGAAGTAGACAAACCTCTGTCCTTCAGTACTTGGGTCTCAATGGCCAGGCCATTAAAACCAGCGACTGTAAAGCACGAAGGTAAATTGGTCCTTGAGACCACAGACACTCCCTGAGACGAAGTTCCCACGGAACGTCTGCGACTAACATGTCCAAGTCGGCCAGGCCGGCTTGAGGAGGCCAGCCTAAAATTTCTAGGACCACTGGCGCTGATTGGATCTGAACCAGGCGTCCCTAGAGCTATCTGGCCCCGACCATCCGAGAAAGTCTGGTCGTTTTCTGTTCCCACACATTTATCAGATACCTGATAGTTATCAGGAAAGGTGATCTTTTCTGGTTGAACCTCAGGGACCGAAGTCACCCGACTAGAGGCTACTTGGCCTATCTGGTCAACCAGATCCGATTCCTGTGAGGTATCGGGACTAATCTTAGGAAAAGGTAAAGGAAAAGATCTTTTCAGGGAACGGTAACTACCGCTTCCTGTGGTACTTAAATGTTGGAAGGGAAGAATCGCACCGGTAGTAGTGGTTGATGCTCGATCTAATGTCCTGAATACCGGTGAAAACGTCCCCCCACCCTGAAACCGGGTGGGGGCGCACCTTCAGGCTGTGTACTCCTTTGCTTCGGGTTTGGCTGGGTTGGTCGCTTGTTGCGAGGTCCCTTAGCTTTTGCAGCCTGTGGCAAAAAAGTGCTCTTGCCCCCAGTGGCATCCTTAATGATTTCATCTAGGTTGGCTCCAAATAGACGATTCCCCTGAAAGGGGAGATTGGTCAAGGTCTTTTTGGAACCTAGGTCAGCTGACCAGCATTTTAACCACAGCACACGTCTGAGGATCACTGCTAACTTAGATGCATGCCCTAATAGGGGAGTAGTGTCCAAGGCTGCGTCACAGATAAACCGTAGCCCTTGTATGATCTGTTCCATCAAATCAGATGTCTCCTGGGGAATATCTTTTCCCCTAAGATCTTGGCGTACCATTTTCGCCCATTCCGTAAGTGTCTGGGAAACTAGACCAATAACGATTACTGGTCTAAATGCTGACCCTATCAGAGAAAAGATAGTGCGGGACTCTGCTTCTATCTTTCGATCCACCGGATCCTTAAAGGACGAAGTGTCCTCCACTGGAATAACCGTGGCTTTATTCAGCCTGGAAATAGGCGGATCCACGACTGGTGGTACCGTCCATTTCTTAATGATGGATTCCTCAAACGGATAGCGTCTAGCAATACGCTTGGAAATAGTAAAGGTACGTTTAGAATGCTCCCATTCTCCTTTAATCTGATTACCAAAACATTTAGGTACAGGAAAAGCCTTCGCCGTCTTGATGGGCTTATTAGTCCCAAAAGGCCTCTCTGTTTCAGTTGCCTCTGCCGGTAAAGCCTCAAGTTTTAAGGTTTCTTGCACTGCCACAACTAGTGCGTCCACCAATGCTTCTTCCTGAATTATAGCAAGAGAAGAAGCGTCCTCCTCACTGTCTGAGGGGGCTTTACCTGGGATAACAGCCCTTGCAGAGGAACCTGCAACTGCCGTGACCATCTCTGAATCTGAGTCAGAGGTGTCAGATGGTATAGGGGTAGGCGGGGGTCGCTTCCTTGACCCCCGTCCCTGACAGGCCGCCTCCACCCGAGCCACCATAGACTCCAAAATTGCTGTAAATGACTCTATACTCTGTGCACCGGCGGGTCCCGAGGCCCCCTCGAGGGAAACAGGTGGGGGAATATGTGTGGCAGGGTCCATAATAACTCCAGTTACTTCCTGGATAATATAATTCAAAAGTAAAGAAAAAAACTTTTTTTTTTTTTTTTTCTGACCCCCAGCGCCACAAAAAAGCCCCTTAGTGTTACCTGCTTAGGGATCCCTATCGATCGAGAGAGAGAGAGAGATAGACCCCCAGGCTCACCACTTGATGCTCAGAGTTAAACTGCAACAGCTTACAGCGCTGTCTTGACAAACAGGAAGTCTTTTGGCTGGCTGCCCAGGAAGAAAGGAGGCGGCTCCGCCCCTCTGCACGCCTTCCGGCGCCTCCCCCAAGCTCCACGAGGTGTAGGATCACCTCAAACATGGCCGCCCCCATGCTGGAGACACGAGGCTACGCCAAAATGGCGGCTCGTGCGATCCAGCAAAAAAAATGGCGGCGGCCTAAACTGAATAGCGGTGTGCTGCAGGGCACACAACACTCTCTCTGCATGGGGATATGGCGTGGTTGGCGGTACCGGCCCTGGCGGACCGCGTGGCCGTTCGGGAGGCCTGCTAATAGCTGGAGATCTGATTTGGAAGGCAGTCTACATGTCCGTGGCTTCTGACTGGTAGGTAGCTAATACTTAACCCATAAGATTCCCAGAATGCCACAGATTACATCTTTAAAACATGTATACAATAGATTGTTAGCTCCCAAGCCAAGCCTCCTGGCTTTTGCACACATAAATCACACTCAAAGTAGGAGGATTTGTGACATGTTATAGGATAGAAAGGACTCTTTCTTACCATACAGAGAGGGGCCCGCGTTCACCACAAAACCCGTCAGGGAAAAAGGGGGAACATACTACTCACCATACCGGAACCAGGCGGGCACCAACTCCTGACAGTACCCCTCTCCACCGGGGCGGGAGGGCTGTCGACCGATACGGACGCCGTGACTCATGGTCTTTGGCGTTTCGGCGAGACGTTTAACTCGCGTGGACATTCCTTTAATGGGACTTTGTCGCGGCCGACCCAGCGCGGAGCTATGGCCTGCACGCGCTCGTAGGCTGAACTGGGGTGACCACCGGATCTCAACATCCAGCCCGTCGCCCAGTTCAGCTTTCTTGCTTGAAGATCTCACAGGAACACTGGAGAAAAAAGCTGTCTAAAAAAATCCTTTAAGAAAAAATTCTTGCCAGGACCTAAGATCCCAGCAAGGTGTCTAGGTCCTTACTCCTAACTAGACAGAAAATAACTGATTTGCTGAGGCAGAGAGAGAGAGGATATACCCTCTGGGACTGCCCCTAGGGTGTGGCCAGAGCTTTTTAATTTCCTGTCTAGTCCTGCTCCTGCGGAGGTAACATAACCCGAAGGTGGTGTATCACCGAGGACTACGTCTGTCGATGAGCGCTAGAGAAAAGCAGCCGCGCCTAAAGCAACGCAGTACCCACATCAGAGAAAGGAACCTTACCAAAGTAAGAGAACCAACTGGGCAACAGGAAAACGTGCTCAACAGGAGCAACAACCCAGGAAAGAACAAGAAACCTAGGGGTAAAAACACCCCAACCGCCAAGGGCCCAAACAAGGGACCCTAAGGCACCGCCGCACTAAGAACTTTACGGCCAAAAGAAGCATCTGCTGATGCCTTAACATCCACTTTGTAAAATTTTGAGAAGGTGTGAACGGACGACCAAGTCGCCGCCTTACACACCTGGCCCACAGAAGCCTGATGACGATAGGCCCAAGACGCACTCAGAGACCTGGTAGAGTGCGCCTTCACAGGAAAAAGGAGGAACCTTCCCCTTCAAAGCATAGGCTTGCTCAATCGTCTGTCTGATCCATTTGGCGATGGTCGCAGCCGACCCCGCCATGCCCTTCCGAGGTCCCTCAGGAAGGACAAAGCGTATCCGACTTGCGAAAGGAATTAGTCGATGACAGGTAAACCCTGATCGCCCTAACCACATCCAAGGAATGCAAAGCCACCTCCTTCGGATGCTTAGGCTTCGCGCAAAGCGAAGGCAGAACGATATCCTCATTGAGGTGAAATTCCGAGATCCTCTTCGGAAGAAAAGACGGGTTAGGTCGCAAGACCACCTTATCCAAGTGAATCACCAAATACGGAGATTTGCAGGACAAGGCCGCCAGCTCCGACACCCTGCGAGCCGAAGTGATCGCCACCAAGAAGGCAACCTTCTTGGACAACAGAGACAACGAGATCTCCCTGATCTTTTCAAAAGGAGCGTGTTGCAACACGGACAGAACAAGGTTCAAATCCCATGGAGGCAAAGGCTCCCTCCTAGGAGGGACCAAATGTCGCACCCCTTGAACAAAGGTGCTAACCAAAGAGTTAGACGTCACAGGGCGTTGAAAGAACGGCCAGCGCAGAAATCCGACCCTTAATCGTGGCCAATGCCAAACGCTGGTCCACGCCCGTTTGAAGGAAAGCCAACACTGTCGATACCGAGTACGAGCGAGGGGAATACCCCCTGGACTCACACCAGGCAAAGTAAGCCTTCCAAGTACGGTAGTAAATCTTCCCCGAAGAGGCCTTCCTAGCCTTGATCAACGTGGGAATGACCTCAGGGGAAAGACCCCTATCCTGCAGGACCTGGCTTTTAACAGCCAGGCTGTTAAAGCCAGCGACTGTAAAGCAGGATGGAATATCGGTCCTTGAGACAGGAGATCTTCTCGAAGTGGCAGACGCCACGGAGCGTCGACCGCCAGATTCACGAGGTCTGCGTACCAAGACCGGCGAGGCCAGTCCGGTGCCACCAGAATCACCGTGTGCGGTTCCGAGGCCAACCTGCGAAGGAGCCTGGACAGCAGTTGAATCGGTGGAAAGGCATACATCAGGCGATACTGATGCCAGGGCGCCACTAACGCGTCTGAGGCGTCTGCCCGAGGATCGCGCGTCCTTGCCACGAACCTTTCCACCTTGTTGTTTAGACGAGACGCGAACAGGTCCACATCTGGGGACCCCCACTTCACGCACAACAGATGGAAGACATCCGGGTGAAGGGACCACTCTCCCTGGTCCAGGGTCTGGCGGCTCAGATAATCCGCCTGCCAGTTCTCCACCCCCGGAATGTGAACTGCAGATATCGCCGGGACGTGCGTCTCGGCCCAAGACAGAATGTCGGCTACTTCCCGCGCCGCTCGGGCACTCCTGGTGCTCCCTTGGTGGTTGATGTAGGCCACCGCTGTGGCATTGTCCGTCTGTACCCGAACTGGACGGCCCTGAAGCCTGTCCGTCCAACGCAAGAGACAGATTTATCGCTCGCAATTCCAGAATGTTGATCGGAAGGGAGGATTCCTCCTCCGACCAAGTTCCCTGGGCGGACAGAACGCCCAGAACACCACCCCAGCCCGACAGGCTGGCATCCGTGGTGATCACCGTCCATGACAAAGGACGAAAGGACTTGCCCCCCGACACCGCCGGGGACTGGAGCCACCACAAAAGACCCCTGCGGGTGAGACGGCTCAACGACAGCCGCAGATCCAGAGATTGCGGACGCCCGTCCCACTTGGCCAGGACCTCCGCCTGAAGCTCCCGAGTGTGAAACTGGGCGAAGGGAATCGCCTCGAAGGCCGAAACCATCAATCCCAGACACCTCATACACGTCCGGAGGGACGAGCACTGATTGTCCCTGAGGGACCTGACTTCGCACTGAAGCGTCTGAAGCTGGTCTTCCAGCAGGAAGACCTTCGCTTGAACAGAGTCCAGAATCATCCCCAGGTAGGGAAGACGAACCAACGGACACAACGTTGACTTTGGAAAATTTATCGTCCAACCGAATTCCTGCAGAGTCTGCATCGTGATGGACAGGTCGTTCACCAGGCCCTGACTGGTCGCGGACCGAATCAGGATATCGTCCAGATACCCCAGGACAGAAATGCCCTGGGCCCTCAGTTAAGGCCAGAACCGGCGCAAGCACCTTGGTGAAAACCCGCGGAGCCGAAGCGAGACCAAAGGGCAACGCCACGAACTGATAAGGATCCTCCGCAATGGCAAATCGAAGGTACCTCTGGTGACCCTCGAAAATGGGGATGTGAAGGTATGCATCCTTCAAGTCGATGGAGGCCATGAATTCCCCCGGAACCAGGGCAGTCACCACTGATCGCAGGGATTCCATGCGGAACTTGCGAACCCGCACAAAGCGGTTCAGAGCTTTTAAGTCCAGAATCGGACGCACCTTGCCCTCCTTTCTGGGCACAGTGAACAGATTGGAATAGAACCCCCGAAATCTGTCCCGATGAGGCGCCGAAACCACCACTCCCTGGGCCTGCAGGTCCCGCACCGCCAGGTGCAGATCCTGCAAGCGCTCCGGAGTCAGCTGAAGGTTTGAGGGGAAAAATCTGCCCGCCGGCCGAGAGAGAAACTCGATCTTGTATCCAGATCGAAAGATTTCCTGAACCCATCTGTCCCGAATGCGGTCCAGCCAGGGTTGAAGAAAACCGAGCAAACGTCCCCCCATCCCAGAACCGGGTGAGGGCGTCCCTTCAGGCCGCATTGTTATGGGCAGCGGACCCGGACTGGCCGGACTTCTGCTTACCCGTCCACGGCTTCTTCTGGGAGCCTTGGCCCTTGAAGGGCTTGCCCTTATAGTGCGACCGAAAGGCACGAAAGGACCCCTGAGAGGGCCTAAACGAGGCATTCTTCTTACCACGAACAAACTTATTCTTGTGAGATTGGGGCAAGAGAGTGCTCTTACCCCCAGAAATACCCTTTATCAGAGTATCCAAAGATTCGCCAAAAAGGAGAGATCCCGCGTAGGGCAAATTAGCTAAAGTCTTGCGGGAAGATTGGTCAACAGACCAACATTTCAGCCATATCAGGCGACGGTCCAAGACCGCCACACTAGAAAGACGCGCAGCCAAAGGGACCATATCTAAGTCCGCATTACACAAATACATGACACCCTGATGAATCTGATCCACCATAGCCAAAGTTGTCGGCGGGGCAGAGTCAGCCACCAGGATGCGCCTGAGCACCTGCGTCCAATCCGCAATAGCCTGGGCTGCCATAATGGAAGCAAAAATAGGCTTCAGCATAGAGCCAGCAACCGTATAAGAATGACGGGCCAGAGATTCCAATCTCCTGTCCGTCGGGTCCCGGAACGCCGGGGTATCCTCAGCAGGGATCGCAGTCGATTTATTCAAAATCGCCACCGCGTGATCCACCTGAGGTGGCACACATCAACGCTCATCAGTGGCGGGTGTAAAGGGATAACGCAGCTTGAACCTACTCGGCACAGCAAAAGGCTTTTTTAAATTGCACCATTGCTCATCAACAGCGCACTGAAATTCCGTAGAGCAAGGAAAAACCTGCGATGTTTTGCGTTTCCTCTGCGTCCCATAAGAGGACATCAAAACAGGAGGACATGGTTCATCCTGCAAATGCAGCGTTTGCTTGATAGAAGCAACCAACTCATCCATGAGTGCAAGCTCTTCAGATGTGCCAGGGGGAGAATTATCAACCCCTTCCACCTCAGCCTCCCCCTCAGACCCCACAAGGTCAAGGGATGAGTGAGACCCTGAGAAGGGCACTCCAGCCATAGCAGCCCCATCACCCTCTGAATCAGAGGAAATAGACACCCTGGGCCGTTTTGTGGATCGATCAGCCACTAGCATCTGCACCTGAGCAGCCAAATTTGCCACAATAGTAGCCAGATCAGCCCCCTCGGGGGAAGCAGCAGCCCCTTGGCCCCCCACCAAGGCGGGAGGAAACTTGCAATCCTGAGAATCCATGCCCCAGTAGTGTTAGGAAAAAAAGGAGTACTGCCCCTTTAAGATCGCGGCGAGCGTAGCCCACCGCACCCACTGAATACACCGACCCCCACAGGGACAAGAAACTGGGCAAGGAATACAGGAAAAAAGGGAAGATAAAAACCTGGAGAGATCACACAGGCTGCTGCCACCGATCGCTGTCCCAGAGCAAAAGGAAGTGATGCAAGACTGACCGCCCCTATGAAGCCTATGCAAGGCTACACAAACATGGCCGCTCGGCTGAGGATTCCTTGGGCAAATAGAAAATGGCGCCGACATGTGGCCTGATCGATCGCCGCCAAAATGGCGACGTTTGGCGCCAAAACGCTGTGCATTACCACACAGGACCGGCCACCGTGATTTTGCCGCAAAAAAATGGCGGGTCGCCACAGCGATCGCCGCACAGCATGCCCAAAACCTGGCTGCTTCATGCTTACACCCAGCAGAGCGGGAGAGCCCCCCCTTCACAGCCCACACACAGGCAGCAAGTCCACACAGGAACTGACAGGGAGCACAGCAGCCACACAGACATGCAGGGTCACACAGTCCCAGACTGACACCCAAATAGACAGGTCCCCACATAGAGTTACACTTACCAGTCCGGATGGCGTGGGGAGCCTGCTCCAGCAACCAAACCGCTGCACTGAGGACAGGGAGTGTCGCAAGCATGACGCAGTGGAACTGCGGTGCGAAACCGCAATGGCGTCCAGTGAGGTAGCCACCTCACCGATAGCATCCCTGCAGCGAACAGGGATGGGTCGTTCAATGTGCCAGGGTAAAACCTAAGCTGAACGCTCAATGGCAGGCTGAGCCCTGGGATCCAGGGTGGCCAGATCCAGGGTGGCCAGACCGAGACCCAGCTCCGCACGATCATCTTCATCAGAAGAAGCTAACCAACGCTGAAAATAAACAGCTAGGTAAAAGAAAGAGAAAAAAACTCCAAATAAAATCAAAAAGAGAAAAGAAGCTGAGACTAAGAGCCCCAGCACAGGAACAGCCCAACCTACTCCTGAGCTAGGCATTAGAAACTGAGTTGGAAATGCAGGAAGCAGGGAGGTATTGACTGAGGGGACCACCCCCTGGGGGTGGGATATGCTAAAAGCTTTGATATTAATATATTCTGTTGCCTAGCTACTCCTACAGAGCAAAGGTCAATAACCCCATAAGTGACGAATATGAAGAGGCGGCGACTGTCGGAGGACGTAAGAGAAAATTTGTATTAATGTGCATAAAGAAGCCAAGGAAAGATGGAAAAATCTCCAAAAGGCATCAAATTACAGATTAGACATTCTTATAATATGTCAACAAAAGTTAGATTTTATTTCCATCATTTACACTTTCAAAATAACAGAAAACTACCCACGGGGCAACCATCGCATCTGTGGCATCTGCCAGAGGATCCCATTACCGGGCCACAAACCTCTGCACCTGTCTGTTGAGCCGAGACACCAACAGATCCTACTCAGGAGTGCCCCACCAGACACACAGCTGATGCAACACCTCCGGATGAAGGGACCACTCCCCTTGTTCCAACACCTGCCGACTGAGGTAGTCCATCTGACAATTTTCCACCCCCGGAATGTGTACGGCGGAGAGGGCTGGAACGAACTGTTCTGCTCACCTTAGAATGCTGGCTACCTCCAGAGCTGCCAGGACACTTCTTGTGCCCCCTTGGTGATTGACATAAGCCACAGCTGTGGCATTGTCTGATTGTGTGCACTGGGCATCCCTGAAGACGATCTGTCCAATGATCCAGGCACAGCCTGATCGCTCGGAGCTCCAGCACATTGATCGGTAGTCTGGACTCTTCCAGCGTCCAGATCCCATGAGAAGAATGCATGCCGAGGACGCTGGCATCCGTGGTGACTATTGTCCAAAACAAGGGGAGAAAGGATTTTTCCAGCTGAAGCGCTGGAGAGAGAAGCCACCATATCAGGTACACCTTCGTTCCCCGACTCAGCCGGATCTGATTGTCCAGAGACAGCGGAGTCTTGTCCCAGTTGGTCATTCTCCCTTTGCAGGGACCTCATATGGAACTTTGCAAACGGAACCGCCTCGAAGGTCGATACCATCAGGCCCAACACCCGCATGCATGTCCAGAGGGATGGCCATTTGTTGGACAGCAGGAGACAAATTGTGGCCTGCAATTTCTGAGTTTGTCCAGAGGAAGGAGCACTCTGGCTACGGCCAAGTCCAGAGTCAGGCTCAAATAGTCCAGCTTCATGGATGGAACCAGGGCAGAAAATTCAGAAACCAGCCAAGCTCCCGCAGAGTTCGTATTGTGATCTCCAGGTTCTTCAAAAGAGCAGACAGAGGGAGACTCCGCTCGCAGAAGGAGATCATCCCAATAGTCCAGTACCGCGATTCCCCATTGGTGTAGCAAGGCTAGCACCCGAGCCAACACTTTTGTGAAGACCCGAGGAGCGGAGGTGAGACCAAAGGGTAACGCTACAAACTGATAATGCTCCTCTCCCACAACAAAGCGGAGAAACCGCTGGTGACTGGGACATATTGGAATGTGTAGATAGGCATCCTTGATATCTATATGGGCGAGGAAATTCCCCTTAAGCAGGGATTCCACCACCGTTCGAATGGACTCTATTCTGAACTTCTGTACCCGCACAAAGCAGTTTAGCGCCTTGAGGTTCAGGATTGGATGCACTTTTCTTTCCTTCCTGTGGACTGTGAACAGTTTTGAGTAGAAACCCTGAACACGAGTCAGAAACCGGGACAATCGCCCCTTGAAGGAACAGGTCTTGTACCGCCCCATACAGATCCTGCCACCAATCTGGGAACAGGTGCAGGTAGGAAGGAAAAAACCTTGTCGGGAGACGAGAGCGAAACTCGAACTTGTAGCCGAACCGAATGACTTCATGGACCCACTTGTCTTGCACCAGGGAAGTCCACGGGTCTGGAAATCAGCGAAGACGCCCCCCCCCCCCACCCCCAATACGGATGAGTGTGCCCCTTAATGCAGAAGGAGCCTTGTCCACCGGTCTGCGGAAGCCCGGTCTCGGCTTGCCAGACCAGGTTCGTTTTGATCCGCCAGAGGAGGCCCTGAAAGGCTTTGAGCCTTTGTCAGTCGTCCCTGAGTGACGAAAACACCTTATGAGCCGAGAAGGAAGGTCCACACCTAAGACGAGGTTCCTTGCCCTTGGTAGCCTGCGGAAGAAAAGGTACTCTTCCGCCCTGTGAAATCTTTAATGATGTCATCCAGGGTAGCTCCAAACAGACAATCTCCTTGAAAGGGAAGATAAGTGAAGGCCTTTTTAGAAGTCTGACCCACAGATCAGCATTTGAGCCAAAAGACACACCGAACGGCCACCACCAAAACAGAGGCGAGCCGCGTCCAAAGAGGCATCACAAATAAACTGCAGCCCCTGAACCAGCTGGTCCACCAGCTAAGCAAAGGCAGGAGGAAGTGGTTCTCCCTCCAGGTCACGGCGTAGGAGCTTAGCCCACTCGGTCAGAGTTTGCGACACTAGGGTAATGGTAAATACCGCCCCCATTGCCAAACCAGCTAAGGTGTAGATAATGTGGTCCCCTGCCTCTGCCTTCCGGTCAACCGGATCCTTAAAGACTAGGAACTCTTCCACCGAGATCATGGTTGCCTTGTTTAATCTGGAAACCGGAGGGTCAACCACTGGTGACACAGTCCACTTCTTAAGGTGGGATGCCTCATAGTGCTAACGCCTAGTAAAGTGTTTAGGAACCCCACGGGGACCCTTTGGCTGTCCCCACTCTTTCGCGACAATTCTGTCAAAATAGGCGGGGAAAGGAAACACCTTTTCCGCTCTGGATGTCTTGTGAGTGCCAAAGGGTACCTGCGCCTCCATCGCAGCTTCAGCTGCGTCCTCCATCTTTAGGGTCTCATGCACAAAAAAAATCAGTGCATCTACCAGCACCTTTTCGTACATGGTTGAAGACGGAGGAATCATCCACACTATCAGAGGATTCCAGGCGCGTGGTCGCAGACCCAACAGGATGACCCACGTCTGTGGCGACCGAATCAGATTCAGAATCTGGTGAGACAGGTGAGGCAAGGGAAGGCAGGGGGCACTTTTTGCTAGCCCGTCGCCCGCCTCCACCCAGGACACAAGGGACTCCAGGACCGCCGTCAGTGCATTGATGGATGGTTGGGATCCGGAGGGCCCCGCAGCCTCAGAGAGGGGGATCAGGTGGAGAAACATGCTCCAAAGACTCCATGAGTCACCAGGGGGACCCCATAAAAAAGTGTAACACACTGCTAAGGGACAACCCACACAGCGCTGGCAGCACCACCAGGTCACCAAGCACAAGGCCACAGACCAATCCTCAGCAGAGGGTGAGAGGACCCCGCCAGACTCACCACCGGCCGACACAAGCACCTGCAATCAACAGGAGAATCTGCACTACACGTGCGGCGATCAGAAAGCTAAATGATCCAGGAATTAGCACCAGAGGATAAGGCGGGGCATCCACCGCCAAAATCGCCAGCCACAGGGCTCCACTGTCATGGCTGCCGCTATTCGCAATGCAAACCACAAGAAAAGGGCTGCCGGACTACACAAACATGGCCACTGTGTATAGGAATACACAAGGCTACAACAAAATGGCGGTGCCACTCGGCCTACAGGGACCCAGACCTCAGGACAGACCCAGGCAGGACAAGGGGCCCCTGGCAAGAGCCCAGTCGAACCAGTCGATTGTCCAGGCGTCGGCGGGGCAACCCCCTCCGTCAGCGCCCTGCCCCCACCCAAGGAAAGTGATAAGACCACTCCAAAAAAATATATCCCCAGCGTATGGAGGGGGGGCAGGATGAGGAACTTGGCAAGGGGGGTTTGCCTGCAGGAAGGAGGTGAACCCGGGGGGGCCAGGAGGAATGCTGTGACTCAGGCCGAGGCCAGATCGTATGCGATCTTGCGAGACATTTAAATCGCAGGGCCAGGCCCCGTTCAGTGGGACTATGTCGCGGTCGACCAAGTACAGAGCTAAGGCCTGCGCGCGCTCGCTGACCAGACTGGGGTGACCACTGGATCTAGATTATCCAGCCCGTCGCCCAGTCTGGCAGTTGATAGTAAAAAAAATCCAAGAGGAAAACATTTTCTATCTAAAAAATTTTGCCAGGACCAAAGATCCCAGCAAGAAACTAGGTCCTTACTCCTGACTAGGCAGAAAAAAATTGAATGACTATAGCTGGGAGTATACCCTCTGGGACTGCCCATGGGTGTAGCCAGAAGGTTTTTCTGCCTAGTGTTCTACTCCTATAGGGGGCAGCATTACCCAATGGTCAAGAATGACAGGAGCTGTGTCCGTCAATGAACGAAAGGGAAATTTTATTTTTTCTCTTTCCTGAGCTATTCAATTTTTTTCCTTGGTATTTTTGACTAAAGTTCTGCTTTAAAATGTTGTAGCAAGCCTTCTGCCAGACAACCTTTAAAAACTGACGTGCTGACATATAAAAGTAGAAGGTGAATGTGAGTAGTATTCTGCAGACCACTTGCATAATGTACAGGTCATGCTAATGCCAGGCAGAATTGCATGCTGACAGGAAACGATTATCAGACTCAATCTAATTACAGCCATGCTTTAATGGACAGCCTCTACTAAGAGACCGGTGCAGTGAGGAGACAACCGATGGATCTCCAGACGCTCTCTGGTAAATCTTCCACGAACACAGATCTAGGGGGGGAAATGAAGACTATATAGAACAGGTCTCATGTCACAGATAATTCCTAAGTTTATAATTGTCCACGGCTCTCACGTCCCTAGGCTTCCCATGTTTTCCAGGATCCATTTTCCTGAAATCGCTCCGATTATCTTTGTATGAGCTGCTGGACCAGGGGAAGCCTAACATACTGCTACCATGAACCAAACAGCTGCTTCGTTACATACTTCGGTGAGGGCTGAAATGTGTTGTGGCCAATTTAAACAGAGAAAGTAAGAAAAACATCTTACTTCTAAAAAATAAAACATTTGCCTTTACAAATCACTTTATTTTTCATCAGTTAACAAAATGGAAAGTAAATGAACAGAAGAAAAATCCCAATCAAAATCAATATTGTGTGCCCACCCTTTGCCTTCAAAACAGCATCAATTCTTGTAGGTACACTTGCACACAGTTTTTGAAGGCACTCGGCAGATAGGTTGTTCCAATCATATTGGAGAACTAAACACAGATCTTCAGTAGATGTAGGCTGTCTCAAATCCTGTCTCTTTATGTAATCCCATGGCTGTATGTTTGTGGGCATTGTCTTGCTGCAGAATAAATTTGGGGCAAACCACGTGCCTCCCTGATGACGAATGATGGATATGTTTCTGCCTGTATTTTCTCATCAAGGACACCACTGATCCGGACCAAATTTCCAACTCCATTTGCAGAAATGCATCCCCATACTTGCAAGAAACCTACACCTCAGTATTGTACCGCTCTCCAGCCCTTCGGTGAACAAACTGCCTTCTGCAACAACCAAATAGTTCAAATTTTGACTCATCAGTCCAGGGCACCTGCTGTCATTTTTTGCACCCGAGTTCGTATGTCTTGTGCTGCTGGCACCCTTGGACATCTTCAATATGGAAATGAAGTAGGCATTATGTGTCTCATTTGCTGCAATTTCCTTGGCTGACCACTGCATCTACGGTCCTCAGTGTTGCCCCTTTATTTGGGCTTTTTCAAAAGAGCTTGAACAGCACATCTTGAGACCCCAGTCTGCATTGAAATCGGTCCCTGGGAGAGACCTTGCTGATGCAGTATAAACACATAACTTGTGTCTTGATGCTGTGCTGTCTTGCCATGGTGGATGGCCTGTGGCATGCAATTATCTTCTACAACCTCACCTTGGTAGAAGAGTTTGGCTGTTCCTCACTCAGTTTAAGGCTCCCACACAGTGGTTTGTTTGTTAATGACCATGTTTCAACCCTTATATGAGGTTGATGATCATTAGCACATGCTTTTTATATTTGATCATACATCTTACGCTAATTCTACAAAAACTCTGACCTTGTACAAAGTGTGCAAGTGTAAGAATTGACCCTGAGTTAAAGGGTGGTCACACCAATTTTGATTTGATTTAGATTTTTCTTCTGTTCACTCATTTTGTAAATCTATCAAAAACTAAATTTAACTACTTTTTAAAGCATTCTTACTTTACAGCATTTCTTCGCATCTGGATTTGCACAGTAACGTATAGTTCTCATTTTCTATCAATGGCTCAATGAGATGTGTGCTGATACTATGTTAGGGTTAGGTCTAACACTCAGCTTTTGTCCCCCAATTTTAAAAATACTAATCAGCATCATTTTACTTTAAACCAGCAACACATCATATTTGTTTTATAAATACTGAATGATAAAATATAGAGACCAAAACAGTACATTGTATTTCAATGTGGCAGTGACAAGGGAAAAACTTTAAAAAACTCTGGAAGCCATAGCCTTTCCACAAGAAAGCTAGCCATAAAAAGTTTATTTTTTTTTTTTGTTTAGCCAGATCAAAAAAACAAAAAAAAAAAAAAAAAAAGGATTGGATTTCCTCAACCACAGAATAAACTGCAGGTGCTAATTGAACACAATTTTTCCAACAGTCTGGTTTGAGATTACTAGGACAACCCCTCCCGAAAAAGAATGGCCATAGAAGGATTAAAATTTGCCTAGTCCCTACTGAACTGACCAAATTTCGATCCATCTATGGCCTGCTTTAGGCTCAGCACAGCTCAGCCACTGCTAACATGTGACTAATAAAGAGGAAATAAACATTATATTGCAGAATATATATACAGGCATACCCCATATAAGTACACAATGGGACCAAAGCATGTATGTAAAATTAAAATGTACTTAAATTGAAGAAATCCTTTTTTCCACTTCTCCATGCATGTAAAAACACTAGCTCTATGGAAAATTTTGGTCAGCTTGACATGTCACTGCTCCTGGTTTTTAACATTTAACATTGGCATCCATGGGAAATCTTGGTCGACTTGACATGGCACTGCTCCCGAACCATAAGTGACAGGGACACCAAACTTGCGGAGCACGTTAAGGGGACCCAGGACTATGACATGGTAGATTACCAAGGCAAGCTGGGAGACCCCAAAACAAGATATGTTGTAGTCCAAGGTCCCCTCTTGGTGCTCCCTACGTTTGGTGCCCCTGCCACTTATGGTTCAGGAGCAGTGCATTTCCCATAGGCGCCAATGTTAAAACCCAGGAACAGTACCATGTCAAGCTGACCAAGACTTCCCATAGACGCCAATGTGTCCGTTCGAGAGTGTATGTAAAGTGAGGGTACGCTTAATATATTCTCAGAATACAATGTCCAGGTGCGGGGAGGGGGATTCCTCCATCTACCTCATTTGTGTCTATACAGAAATCTGTTCAGCCTGCTAACTATGAAGGGCCAAGCTTTAATGTAGTGATTACATCAAAAAGAAAAAAAAAAAGATAGGACTTTGAATAGGTCGTGGGAAAGGGAGGATCACAACTCTAACACAATTATTCCATAAAACAAAACATGTTTGAGTCAGAAAATTGATAAAATAACATAACAAGCATATGATGAAAACACAAAAGAAAAACTGCATGAGTAGAAATATACTCCCATTGGGAGTGCTGATACTTCTGTACCAGTAGATGGTAGAAGTCTCTATAATTGCACGGTCTAAGCGTCCCCAGCAAGCCGACGCGTTTCGCAGCAAGTCTTCCTCAGGGCCAGAGAGACCAGAAAGACAGATATTCCCACTGCATCAGAGACCAGACCAAACATGCGTCGAAAGGCAGACACCAGAGGCCAATAGATAGAAGCAGCTCAAAACTGGAATGGCTACAACGATATGAACATACTATAGTGTTTCAATGATCCTTCGGATACTATTAACTAGCACACAACTCAGTATATTCAAATTGTGGGGACATCACTCCCAAATTCTGTAGCGATAAGTCAGCCTTATCATAGTAGGCTGTCCATATTAAGGCTGGCAATCCAAATAGTCCCAATAAGCCAAGGTACCTTATAGGGCAGATATCATGGGTAAACCCCACTTAACCGCAGAAGTGGGGCTGTCCTTAATTCCACTAGTGCCGAAAGCCAGCCTGGCTTTTCTTGTGTGTTTTTTTTGTGATTTTTATCAATTTTCTGACTCAATAAACAGGTTTTCTTTTATGAAATAATTGTGAATTGTGTCAGAGTTGTGATCCTCACTTTCCCACCGGCCTTTTCAAAACCCCATCTTTTTTTTCTTTTTGATGTAATTTATGCAATTAGGGGTGTGGGCCATCCATCACAGTAAATTTTTGTTTCCTTTAATGTAGTGAATGCAATAACATTTTAATTTTGATTGGTGTCTGAGGCTGTATTTTGCACACTGCTCTGAGGAAAACTTGATATTTCCATGAAGCAAAATAGCTAAAAAGGGCAACAGTTTGGCATCACTGAAAAAACCAAGAATACTTAAAACTACTAAGGAAAATCAAACAGATTAGTCACTGACAAAAACCCTTGCAGAACCAGTTACACGGAAATGTGACAGGAGGAAGCAGACGAAAAATGTATATGAAAATCAGCTGCACTCTTGCCTACGCTTTTGTTATAGTAATAAGCAAACATATGACAACTTTAAACAGAAATCCTGAGATCACTGCACGTACCCTGTAGAAAAAAGTTCTCCTAAAACGAACACTTCCATACGTACCACCACCTTCTGTAGAAAAAAAACTCACACACACTTCCACATATACCGATTAGACGCTGATGACTAAAGAAAGGTCTTAGACTGGCTTTATGTAAAAACAAATTACTAAATCACATCACATTGCGTGAAGCACCATGGTGGACTTTTTTTTTTTAAACTTTGACACATCACAAAATTACACTTTAATCAAGTCTACACCCCGCACTGAGCTGCGCCTGGGTTTGGTGAGTGGAGTTGTGCTGTGTAAAAATGCAGCATGTCTACATTTTTATGCAGGACACTGCGCCAAAATGATATGTACAGGGTATAAGACTGAAATACCAGACAAGAAAACCACCGTTTTCTATATGTCCTAGCCCTGAACCTACGCTGATCTATATAGCAACCGATGGTGTAAATAAGCCCTTATAGCATTTTATCTTCCTGGAGTTCTGCTTTACAAAAAAAAATTTTTTTTTTTGTAAAAAGAAAAATAACCCCCCTCTCTGCTCTAGGTAATCAGTTTAGTAGCAAGTGGTATTAGAGCTATCAAAATATCTTAGAGGGGTGGGTGCTGTGGCCGAATTTTACGGTAAGTACAAAAAATCTTAGGTTCATTGACAGACGCAGTCCTCTGATGTATATCAGTAGGGTAATACCGCCCCCTACAGGAGTAGGACACTAGGCAGAAAAAAAAATTCTGGCTACGCCTATGGGCAGTCCCTGGGGGTATACCATTTTTCTTCCTGCATAGGATGTCAGTTTTGTATCAAAGCAGTGTCAGAGAAAAACACACCAACCCACTCAAAAAATAAAGGGGCGGGTACTGCGTCCGTCAATGAACCCAAGAGAAAAGGATTTTACGGTAAGTAAAAAATCTAATTTTCTCCATCGTTCATTGATGGACACAGTCCTCTGATGTATATCAGTAGGGACGTCCCAAAGCAGCACCAAAATGAGGGGTGGGAACCAGAACACAGAAAAAACAGGCCTCCAAGGCCAACATGGCCAACCAGGCAAGACAGGACACCTCAGAACAACCAAATGAGGTCCACCTGAAAACACTGAAAAACAGAAAAAAACACCCTCAAGGAAGGCCAAGAGGCCCCCTAAACCGCAGCCTGCAAAACCTTACGGCCAAAGGAGGCATCCGCAGATGCTATCACATCCACCTTTTATAAAATGTGGTAAAGGTGTGAACAGACGACCAAGTCGCCGCCTTGCACACCTGGAGGACAGACTCCTGATGGCGAGAAGCACTAAGTGCCCGAGTAGAGTGCGCCCTGACAGGGTGGCAACGGAGCCCGCACTAGAGGAACCAAATGTCGGACACTCTAAAGAAAGGTAAACACCAGGGAGTGTGTGGCCAAAGGTCGTTGGAAGTAGATTGCCAAAGCAAACACCTGGCCCTTGATGGTACTCAAGGGCAATGTTCAGCCTCTGTCAGAGCTTTAGGTGCGTCCTCCATCTTCAGGGTCTCACACACATATACAATCAGTGCATCCACCAGCGCCTTTTCACGCGCGGTCGCAGACCAAGCAGGGTGATCCACATCTGCGGCGGTCGAATCAGATTCAGGATCAGAGGAAACGGGAAGGCGGGGAGCAACTTTTGCTAGCCTGTCGCCTGCCAGGAAAGAGGCCAGCCCACCCAAGCAGCCCCAGCATATGTGGAGGGGGGGCAGGATGAGGGTTTCGGCAAGGGGGGTGGGAGGTGCTTGCGGGAAGGAGGCGAACCTGGGGGTACAAACGTCCCAAGGAGGGGCCCACGTCCACCCCAAAAACCTTCAGGGGGAGAGGGGGTCAACTACTCACCATACTAGGAACCAGGCAGGCCCCGCTTCAAACCGAACCCTCTCCATCCTAATGGGGTGGGGGCTGTCGGCCAGAAGGAACGCTGTGTTTAGATCTACTTTAGGCTTCATGCACACCTAAGCGTATCATTTTTAAGTTTTTTTTGGGCTTTTTTCAGGCTTTTGTTTGCAGGTGTTTGGAGGCAGGCATTGACATCTAACAGAAACGCTTGTAATCTAACAAAAATGCCCAAAAATCTGTCAAAAGGCTTCAGGCAACAAAACGCTCATATATGAACAGGGGCCATTGCAATGTAAGGGATTTTGCTTGTTGGGCGTTCTAAGACTCCAGAGACGATCGTTTTACGAGCTGAAAAACGCTTAGGTGTGAACAGGCTCTAATGAAAATCATCTTGCTTTATTTTGCTCTAAGATGTGATCAAAGGCAAATAAAAGATTGTTTGCTCCATGAAAAGATTCCAGAACTGCAAACCTTTTTAACATTTGCAAAATCAGTTAGAGAGCAGGACCGACAAAAAAAAAAAAAAAACACATCTGCCATTCGGTATCCGATCAGTGCTCTCAGCCATTGGATAAGAGAGCTGACCAGTGTGTTCTGGCAGAGGTGGGGGGGGGGGGGCAGTCCTCCTGTCAGAACACAAGCTTAGCGGGGAAATCACTGTACTATAATAAAAAGAGAAGAAGTCTTTCTTATGACGAAACGTTGGCGATCCCAGACATAAACGTCCACACGCCCCCCAACGAAGCCGGCTGTTTATCTATATGCTGATCTGGAGACTTGCGGGACGCCGCGGTTAGATCCATGACCGGCACATACTACATGCCTGTTTTTGTCTTTTAAATTGTAAGTAGCTTTTTTAATAAATTTACCTATTGGTTTACGGGATTACGCTATGGGCCTCTGTTTCTTTCTACATATGGCTTTACGTTCAATGGAGTATATGAGAAGTTCCAAGTATGCCACGTATTAATGTGATCGGTTTAACAACACACCGGAAACGGCTTTCGGCTTTTGGAGTCTTTCGAAGCACCTGAGCTTGATATCGGTTGACCTACTGGTTTACTACTAGCTGGGAGAGGCTGTCTCATTAAATTGAGCAGCCACGGAATTTCGGTAAGCTGCTTGTTATACCTGAGCACAAGGGTGTCCCCTTCCTACACTTTTCCCTGGTGTCACTGGAAGAAAGTTATTTTGCACGTGGATTCACATCTCTGCACTTAATATTGGGACTATTCATTTGGACATTATCCCCTCTCCTTTTTTGTTTTCTTTATATGAGCTTTTCAGCTATATAATTGTATACTGATTTCAGCGCTGCACTTTTTGGTTTTTATTGTATTTTTTGAATCACTGTTAGTTGATTTTGTGCCACCTGCTCACTATTGTTCTTAATCATTTGGTTTTCTGTCACATCTAGCGCGGAAATTTTTCTTCTATTTAAATCACTGTACTAACATCAGATACAGCGGCACCTCATTTTTTGTTTTGCCCACTGGGTTGAATGGAAAAAAGAAAAAAAAAAAAAAAAAAAAGAAATCGTAGTTTGTACCAGGCTTTAAAGAACATATGGCTCGTGGTTGACCTGCTATATCTTAATGGCTATTATTAGCCACCCAAACCTTGCAGTCTGGGATTTGATGAGCATAAAAAAGTTTACACCAATTGATCGAAGAATGAGAAGGACCAGGACGGAAAATGGAGAAATACATGAGCACGGGGATATTAAAGTGATACTAAAGACTCAGCTTTTTTTTTCGTTAAGAATAAAAAAACATGATATACTTACCTGCTCTGTGCACTAGTTTTGCACAGAACAGCCCAGATCGTCCTCTTCTTGGGTCCCTCTTAGGTGCTCCTGGCCCCTCCCTCCTGCTGAGTGCCCCCACAGCAAGCAGCTTGCTATGGGGGCACCCGAGCCAAAGCTCCCTGCGTCCATTCAGACATGGCTCTACAGACTGGCCTCGCCCTGCCTCCTTTCTCTCCTCATTGGCTCACTGACCAATAAAGCCACGCTGCTGTCTCAGCCAATGAGGGGGGAAGTCCCAGACAGCCAAGTCTCTCGTGCAACATACAGTGGGTACGGAAAGTATTCAGACCCCCTTAAATTTTTCACTCTTTGTTATATTGCAGCCATTTGCTAAAATCATTTAGGTTCATTCTTCTTCTTCATGAATGTACACATAGCGCCCCATACTGACAGAAAAACACAGAATTGTTGACATTGTTGCAGATTTATTAAAAAAGAAAAAAAAAAAACTGAAATATCACATGGTCCTAAGTATTCAGACCCTTTGCTCAGTATTTAGTAGAAGCCCCCTTTTGATCTAGTACAGCCAGGAGTCTTTTTGGGAAAGATGCAACAAGTCTTTCATACCTGGATTTGGGGATCCTCTGCCATTCCTCCTTGCAGATGCTCTCCAGTTCTGTCAGGTTGGATGGTAAACGTTGGTGGACAGCCATTTTTAGGTCTCTCCAGAGATGCTCAATTGGGTTTAAGTCAGGGCTCTGGCTGGGCCATTCAAGAACAGTCACGGAGTTGTTGTGAAGCCACTCCTTCGTTATTTTAGCTGTGTGCTTAGGGTCATTGTCTTGTTGCAAGGTAAACCTTCGGCCCAGTCTGAGGTCCAGAGCACTCTGGAGAAGGTTTTTGTCCAGGATATCCCTGTACTTGGCCGCAATTATCTTTCCCTCGATTGCAACCAGTCGTCCTGTCCCTGCAGCTGAAAAACACCCCCACAGCATGATGCTGCCACCACCATGCTTCACTATTGGGACTGTATTGGACAGGTGATGAGCAGTGCCTGGTTTTCTCCACACATACCGCTTAGAATTAAGGCCAAAAAGTTATATTTTGGTCTCATCAGACCAGAGAATCTTATTTCTCACCATCTTGGAGTCCTTCAGGTGTTTTTTTTAGCAAACTCCATGCAGGCTTTCATGTGTCTTACACTGAGGAGAGGCTTCCGTTGGGCCACTCTGCCATAAAGCCCCGACTGGTGGAGGGCTGCAGTGATGGTTGACTTTCTACAACTTTCTCCCATCTTCTGACTGCATCTCTGGAGCTCAGCCACAGTGATCTCTGGGTTCTTCTTTACCTCTCTCACCAAGGCTCTTCTCCCCCGATAGCTCAGTTTGGCCGGACGGCCAGCTCTAGGAAGGGTTCTGGTCGTCCCAAACGTCTTCCATTTGAGGATTATGGAGGCCACTGTGCTCTTAGGAACCTTAAGTGCAGCAGAAATCTTTTTGTAACCTTGGCCAGATCTGTGCCTTGCCACAATTCTGTCTCTGAGCTCTTCAGGCAGTTCCTTTGACCTCATGATTCTCATTTGCTCTGACATGCATTGTGATCTGGAAGGTCTTATATAGACAGGTGTGTGGCTTTCCTAATCAAGTCCAATCAGTATAATCAAACACAGCTGGACTCAAATGAAGGTGTAGAACCATCCCAAGGATGATCAGAAGAAATGGAAAGCACCTGAGTTAAATATATGAGTGTCACAGCAACGAGTCTGAATACTTAGGACCATGTGATATTTCAGTATTTCTTTTTTAATAAATCTGCAACAATGTCAACAATTCTGTGTTTTTCTGTCAGTATGGGGTGCTATGTGTACATTCATGAGGAAGAAGAATGAACCTAAATGATTTTAGCAAATGGCTGCAATATAACAAAGAGTGAAAAATTTAAGGGGGTCTAAATACTTTCCGTACCCACTGTAGCTGGATCTAGATGGGGCTCAGGTATTAGGGGAGCTGCTGCACACAGAAGTTTTTTCATCTAACGGCATAGAATGCCTTAGGATAAAAATCCTTCTGACTTACAACCTACAACCACTTAAAGGGGTAACTACGACAAGGTTCTCCAGCAGTCGCTATCCTCAAATAAAAGTCAGATCGGCCTTTATATCTGCACTGAAACACGCATTACCAGAACAACTGGAAGTATATACAAACCCTGCTATTTAGCCACACATCTACTTTATTTGGCTTTGGTATCTGCCAAAAATTGCTAAAGATGAACGAAGGCAAATAAAAATAGAAAAAAAAAATTAAAAATTGCAAAACAGATTATAGAAAATTTCCATGAACACCATTTAATTGAAAAAAAAAAAACAAAAAAAAAAAACAAAGCTTCCAAAAGAAAATATGTACAAGGAAATGCTTCAAAGCATAAAGCAAAGTATGTTGTGAATGGAAAACATGGAACCCCAAAAAAATCTTATGTTTAATTTCAGACATAAGTTTGCTTTTGCAAACAAATTTACATATATTCCAGGAACAGGTGAACATCCACCTTGAAGATATCAACAGCTCTCCATAAAGTGCTATTTAAAGCTGAACATCAGCCAAAATGTTTTTCCATTCTTTAGTCTTGGATAGAGAACCCCTGTCAACTTTATTGCTGCTAGGGTATACTGAGGTCCACAGGCTGACTAAGCTTTGCCTGGATGCTGGTACACATGTTCCTTTTACAGGTGTTTCCAAACTTTCCAAACAAAGGGCCAGTTGGCTTAGGGGGGCTGGATTTGGCCAGTGGGAGTAGAAAATTACCTGGTGTCAGTGGGGAGTAAACCATGTTCCATTGGTGCCAGTGGGAGGAAGAGCACCCTATTGTTGATGTCAGTGGAGGGAACTGTGCCCCACTGTTGGGTGTTCATGTAGAAATGACAGCCCCATTGTTGGTGTCAGAGGGAGGAATAGTGCCTTGCATTAGTAGAAGAAATAGTGCCCCAAGGGTCGGATAAAGGTATGCAGTTTGGAGACCACTGCTTTAGCAGAAACCACACAGCCAATGCATCTATGCCAGTCATGTGACTAGTACTATAGATAAAAAAAAAAAAGATAAACTGTTGCCCTACCAAGTGCTCTAATATGAGCAGTGAAGGGAGACTGCCTGAAATTCACTGAATAGTTAATGAACATATTAAAAGGGAGAATTAGCTAAGATTTTGAGCATTTACTTCCCAATAATCAGATTCTGCCATGTATTGGTTGCTTCAAAATACTCAGGCTGCTATCCCTGTCCTTGTAAAACTCAGCTGGTAGCTGAGGTAATGGAACATCTAACCTGGACAGTGACCATTTGCAGCATAGGAGCAAACATGTATACTGCAATGGAATTCTCATTTCTAGGCCATAAAGCCAGGGCTGATTATACCTGCATGCACATGAAATTAAAATACACTATATAGTCAAGCAGTAAGCACAGCTTATTATGGTGCTGAAGTAGTGGGTATTTAGAATTAAAACACAATTACATCTAGCGAACAAAGGGATTTATTTTTAGTCAACTTGTACAATAGTCTCCTACAAGTGAAAACCATGGGCAGGTTAATAATAAATGAGATGACCAGTTTCTGTACAGAAACACAGCAAAACATACTAAAACTAGCAAAAGGCTAAGTAGCATTTTAAGTGCCATCAATTTAAGAAAAGTATTCATATTTTATTAATGAAAATGTAGTGGTGATGGGCATTCTTGTTTAATATCATCTAAGTGGTTATGAGAGTAACTGTCTTCTTCCCCTTACATAATACACTCGGACACAAAGGCTCCATCCTACGATCCTGCAAGCTCTGTTTCACTCAGCCTGCAGAGGTGCTGTACATCTGATATCTAGGTAACAAAACAATTGAATTAATACAATTAAAGCTGTTTTTTTGTATAAGGGTGTATGAGCAATTACATGTGAGTGGCCACCATAAGCTGCAGGAGCCAATAGCCTCCCATTGTTTTTAATGGGGCTGTCTCCTACATTTAATAACAACCGGGAATCTCTGCTGGGGTCCTAACATGTAATCGGCGTTTGATGCATTTACAGGTGTGAATGCGCCCTAAAGCCAGCCATAGATGGTTTGAATCTTAACCAGTTCAGCAGAGACCAGCTGAGCTTCGAATCATGGATGGGTAAGGCGATTGTACCAAAGTTGATCCATTAATGGACCTGGGTACAACCATAATGTCCAATTTTTCATGCAATTATTGCCAGCGGCCACCAGCAATAAACATGTGTTCTCCCGGCAGGGATGGCTCCCTGCGTCCCCTTCTCCAGGAGAACACAACAGCTCCGCAGGAAATCAAGCAATTTTCTATCCTGAAACCTGTGGATGGAAGAAAGAAATTCTCACCATCTATGGCCGGCCTTAAGACAATGCCGTTATCAGTTTACCAACTACCATTTTGAGCACCGATTGCGAAAATTGCCTGTGAGAGCTGCCATTTGAGTCCTAATCTTTATATAGATGCTGGTCTGCAAGGCTACACTATATAGTCCAAATGTAACTGGTCAACTATTAGATAGTTTAAGTATTTCCAGTGATGGGTACTGTTGATGCTACGGTATATAAAGACATTTTAGACAACTGTGCGCTTCAACCTTGTTGCAGCAGTTTGGGAAGACCCTTTTCTGGTCCAGCATGACTGTACCTGTGCCATGACATGAGTGGATGAGTTTGGTGTGAAGGAACTAGCAAAGAGCCCTGACCTCAACGATAATGAACACCTTTGAGATTTAAATGCTAAACTCAATACCAAAAAAATAATATGTGCTAATAAAAGCATATAACCACTAATCTTTTGGTGAGTAACCAGTGCAAATATTAAACTATAATACATTTATTTTAAAAAAATGTAATACTATGAGAGATTATATGGCATTCTTTGTGTAGCACACTACTTATAACCTTGTACCACCAATGCAAATATATCCTTAAATCGCTCTTTTAAATTAATAAAAAGACCAAATGTAGCCAGACACCAGTACAAGATCATTTGAAAAAATGTGTCAAGCTTGTTATGTGCTCAATACTTCACCATGTGTCCTTCCACAAGGCATGCTCCCTCAATCAGAACCCCAGTGACCCAATGTGCTTTATGCCAAAAGGAACTTGTATATTAAGAACTCATTATGCCATTCCACTCTTTCTTCTTTCCACCTTCATGGACAGCTCTCCCCTGGGATCATGTATAAAAATGCTCCACTTCTCCTCCATATGTGTACCATATGAGTTCTCCATTACTGCACAGACACCAGAGAGAGGGACATTTCATAGCGCAGCAACGTTTATTAAGAAAGACCATTAAAATGTAAATATTTAACACTCGCATAAAAAGTGCCTTTGCTGACAATGCAGAGAAGGATCAACACCAAGTTTGTCTGGATAGGCTATTTTCAGCATGTTTGGCAGAAGTCCCATCCTTACACATTTCGTCTATTACAACATCATCAGAAAGCTGTCCGGCGGCCATCTAAATGCTAACTGCAAGCCAGGTCTTCTTATATAGCATCAGTCATTGACCCCACAACGAGCTCATTTAGCTGAATGGACAAATTTTCATACACTCTAAAATTTAGCAGACAGTCTTCCAATATGAGTGGACAGTATTTTAGCTGCACAGGAGGGCCAACTCCACATTTGCATGGTTTTGGAATGGAATGCCCAACAAGCTTATAGGTTTGATGGTCAGTCAATCACCAAAGATCATAGCAGTCATGAATGTGTTAATCTGAGGCACGCACACAAGGTAACTGGAGAAAACTACACATACACTGCCGGGGTAGCCATCTTCAGAAATTCATCCCTTTTTTGTTTAATAAACCAGGAAATGTGGTGTGGTTTATCACTGAAGCAATACACAATGAATTCCATATAGAGTTGTGATACCACTGGAATAGAACACAATTAATTCCCCTTTTAGTACATACGAACCAACCTCCAGTATGCTGGCAGATAAGGGATTAAAAGCAGTTATATAAGCAAAAACGTATATCTGCAAATATCAAAAGAGCATAGGGCAGAACGATCTAAATCTTACAGTGTATGGCCAGCTTCAGTTTTAGGTCTGGATGAAACCTGCAGCAAATAAAAAAGTTTAATAAGTCACACTTCCCCCTCCATCTCTAAACTCCTTCTGGAAAAGGTTACAAAAACCTATTAGGCAACGCAAGCATACACTGGTCCTAATAGTGTGAAAAGGTTAAATATCCAATGCGGAAGAAAGCATAGCACGAGCAGTCAGCAGTGAAGATTATGCACCAACATTCATGTTGTATAGGCTGAAGTACAAAACATATAGCACTAGACAGTAATTAAACACAGAGAAGATGAGGCTGTGCATTGCCATGGTTACAGGTTGGCTGATTGGCAATGAACACGCAAGTGATCGGATCCAGCCTGCTCTCTTAGGGGGGAGTAAATGCTCATATCACAGAACATTCCTAGATATCTATAGTCTTTAACCTAATCACTTTCAGCTAGACAAGCATCTGAAAACAGGCTCTGCACAAGACTATATGGGCCCAGTGTATAAAGGTACACCCACATTCAAAGCAGTAAGGTAAAAAACCTTGGTCTCTGCAGCCTCCCCCCCTTATACTTACCTAAACCTGATCTTAATCCACTGATTTGCACAAGAGCAAGAACACACTCGGCTCTCCACCTCTTTATTGGCTACCGCTGCTGTCAAAAACAGCCAGTGAGGGGGGGGGGGCAGATTCAAAACCACGCTGTGTGTGTCTAGGGACACACAAAGCCAGCTCGGGAGTAAACCTCCATGAGTGCCTCCCCAATAGCAAGTGGATGGCTATGGAGGACACCGACGTAGGACACGAGGATCAGGACAAAACTTTTGCACAGAGCAGGTTAAGTATGACAAGTTTCCCTAGAAAAAAAAATGGCTTTATAAAAACACTTTAAAATAGATTTATTTTTGGTTAGATAAAAATTCTGCATACTATGCAGTCTCATTTCAGGCCAGCAGGTGGGGGCTTTGATCACCTGTACGATTTTTATTTTTTGTGCCATAAACAAAAAAAGCGACCATTCTGAAGAAAGAAAAAAAAAAAACTATTTTTCACTTTCTACTATATAACATTCCAAAACTAGGCATCTACAAACTAGGGGAAAGATGTCGTTTTTATTTTTACTAGCAATGGTGGTGATCTGCGACTTTTAGCGGGACTGCGACATTGCGGCGGACAGATCGGACCCCTAACTGGCATTTTTGACCCTTTTGGGAGGGGACCAGTGACATTACTACAGTAATCAGTGCTAAAAATATGCACTGTTACTGTAATAATGACATTGGCAGGGAATGGGTTAACCTGGGGGTGATCAAAGGGTTAAGTGTGAGCCTAGGGGAGTGTTTACTAACTGTATGGGGGATGGGCTTGTGAAATGACCATAGAGACCTGTGATCCTATATAGAGGGATCACAGGCGCTCTGTGATCATTTCAGAGAGAAGAACAGTCAGCTGTGTTTACAACAGCTGACCGTCCTCTCTCAGAGGGGATCGATCGTGGGGCCCCCCAGCACCACGCGCGCGACTAATGTAGGGCTACGTTGGTTTGCACAGGAGAGCTAGCCTGCCGCAGTAAATCTGCGACGGGCGGTCGGGAAGGTGTTAATAAACCATCTAAAGGTCTTCCCGCATACATTGCTGCTCTCCTAAGGTGGTTAGGAGCAGTATTGTGCATGTTAAGCAGTCACAAGTTAGAGTGATTACAGCTGTCATTTTATACACTGAGGCTTCTATGTCATGATCGGCTCTCGAAAGCTGTGTATGGGCCATAAGTGGTCCTGCAAGAAAAGCACATACCTTAACCATACCTCGGGTCTGCTATACTCAAACAGTTGTGTTGCAAGCAGTGACAGAAAAAGGCCCCATAACTCAAAAGTAGAGGGGCGGGTGCTGCGTCTGTCGATGAACTTCAGAGAAAGGTATTTTATTGTAAGTTCTTAAAAGAATCCAGTTTTCTCTATCGTTCATCGACAGACGCAGCTCTGCGTAATCAAACTATAGGGATGCCCCAAAGCACTAAAAACATGAGGGGTGGGAGCAAGACAGGAACAAAAAAACCTGAATGTCCCAATGGCCAAACGTAACCAACCAGGTAAAACAGGAGCTCCCCCAGAACCACAAACCCTCAAAGAGAAACAAAAAAAAAGGGGGTTCTCTCAAACTGCAGCCTGCAAAATCTTGCGGCCAAAAAAAGCATCCGCTGCTGACAACACATCTACCTTGTAGAATTTTGTAAAGGTATGCAGAGTCGACCAAGTTGCCGCCTTGAAAACTTGTAGCACCGACGCCTGATGGCGAAAAGCCCAGGAGGCACTCAGCGCTCTAGTAGAATGTGTCTTCACTGGAAAAGGAGGAATCTGACCCTTTAGTGAATAGGCCTGTACCACCGTCTGTCTTAACCATCTGGAAATGGTTGCAGCAGACGCAGCCAGTCCCTTACAAGGTCCATCTGTAAGGACAAAAAGAGCGTCTGATTTTCTGAAGGATGCAGTGGTCTCCAAGTAAACCCTGATAGCCCGGACCACATCCAAAGAATGTAAAGCAAACTCCTTAGGATGCTGAGGCTTAGGGCAAAGGGAAGGCAGTACAATGTCTTCATTTAAATGAAAATCAGAAACCACCTTAGGAAGGAACAACTGATAAGATTGAAGTACCACCTTATCTCTGTGAATCACCAGATAAAATGCCGCCAATTCAGAAAGAAAATGCCGCCAATTCAGATACTCTGCGGGCAGAAGTGATCGTCACCAAGAAGGCAACCTTCGGAGACAAAGCAAGCAGCGAAATCTCCTGAATTTTCTCAAAAGGGGGCTTTTGAAGAACAGACAGCACCAAATTGAGATCCCATGGCTGTAACAGGGATGGCCGCGGAGGTGCCAAATGGTGCACACCTTAAATAAACGTCCGGATAAGGGCCTGCGAGGCTAATAGGTGTTGAAAATAGATAGCCAAAGCTGAAACTTGGCCTTTAATAGTACCCAAGGCCAAACACTGTTCAACCCCTTTCTGTAGAAAAGCCAAAACTCTGGCGATAGAAAACAAGCGAGGGCGCACTTTCAGAGATTCGCACCATGAAATGTACCACGTGCGATGATGATAGATCTTTCGAGAAGTCAACTTTCTAGCCTTCAAGAGAGTGGGATTACAAACTCAGAGAGACCCCTATCTCTCGACACCTGACTTTCAACAGCCATGCCGTTAAAGCCAGCGACTTTAAAGCAGGATGGAAGATCAGACCTTGAAACATCAGATCTTCCCTGAGAGGAAGCCTCCAAGGGGTACTGGTTACCAATCTAATGAGGTCTGCATACCAAGACCAACGAGGCCACTCTGAAGCCACCCGAATTACCAGAATTACCAGAATTTTTTTCACCTCTATCCTGCTCAGAAGACGCGGCAGACGTATCAATGCATAAATCAGCCGATACTGACCCCAATGACCCACCAGGGTGTCTGTGGCATCAGCCAGAGGATCTCAAGACCTGGCTATGAATCTCTGCATCTTCTTATTGAAGCAGGAGGCAAAACAGATCGTCTTCGGGGGTCCCACACCGAACAAACAGTAGGTGAAACACCTCCGGGTGTAGGGACCACCCCCCTTGATCCAACACCTGACAACTCAGGTAATCCGCCTGCCAGTTTTCACACCTGGGATGGGTACAGCAGAGAGGGCTGGAACAAATCTTTCTGCCCAAGTCAGAATCTCGGCCACCTCCTTGGCCGCCAGGACACTCCTGGTGTCCCCTGGTGATTGATTATATATATATATATATATTTATATATATATACACACACATACACACACACATACATATACACACACATACATATACATACATACACACACACACACACAGTGGATATAAAAAGTCTACACACCCATTAAAATGTCAGGTTTCTGTGACAGAAAAAAAAAAAAAAGACAAAGACAAATAATTTCAGAACTTTTTACACCTTCAATGTGACCGATAAGGAAGGACTACAGCAACATTGAAGGAGCTTCAGGAATATCTGGCAAGTACTAGCTGTGTGGTACATGTGACAACAATCTCCTGTAGTCTTCATATGTCTGGGCTATGGGATAGAGTGAACATCCCATGAAGGCTAAACTTTGTCAAAATGCAGCTGGAAGAGGGGCCTTAGCCAAGGTAGAGGGAATTATGAACCGTTCCAAATACCAGTGAATATTGGCACAAAACCTTCAGTCTTCTGCTAGAAAGCCAAATATGAAGCAAAACTTCATTTTTTAGCGTGACAATGACCCAAAGCATACATCCAAATCAACAAGGGAATGGCTTTACTAGAAGATTAAAAGTTTTTGGAATGGCCCAGCCAGAGCCCAGACCTGAATCAGATTGAAAAGCTGTAGG